>NC_081439.1:3107576-3465115 GCF_949786415.1 Peromyscus eremicus | reverse complement strand
GTGTTTTCCTTACCACACCTTCTGCATACTCCAGAAGGAAGGTGCATTCTGTTGCCATTGTTCCTTGAAGAAACATTGTTTCTAGGAATGCCCTGTTTACAGTCCCTTTTCAAATGTCCTTGCTTTCCACATCCAAAACATCTGACATTCCTCAAACCTCTTGAAATTGCTTCTCCTATGCGCATATCATCATGGTCATGGAGCCTCAACATTAACTGTGTCTCTAATCCAATCTTCCAAGGGTGCAGATCTTCCTTTAATGGCCTGATTATTCTGTTGCATGCTGTATTCACATTCTCAAAAGCCAAAGATTCAATTATTATCTGGCTAGCTTCTGAATTCGGGACCATTCTCTTTACTGCTGAAGTCAATCTTCACAAGAAATCTGTGAAAGATTCTTTTGGGCCCCGTATGACCTTTGTAAATGACTCAGTTTTTTTTCCTGGTTCCTCAACTCTGTCCCATGCATTCAAGGCTGCCATTCGACATAGAATTAGGGTTTGGATATCATATAAACATTGTGTTTGTACTGCAGCATATTGGCCTTCTCCAACAAGCTGATCCTGGAAGACTTGTATACCTTTATCCCTACATTGTTTTGCTATGTTTTTAGCTTCCTCTTTGAACCACATTTGCCACTGCAGCTGTTGTCTGGGTTCCAGAAGAGCATGTGCCAGCTCTCGCCAATCTTGTGGTATAATCCTATTATATGTTGACCAGGAGTTTAACATTTGCTTTACATATGGGGAATGCATGCCATAAGATACTATTGCCTCCTTAACCTTCATAAGTCTAACATTTCAACTGGAGTCCAAATATTTTGTGTATTCACTTGATCAGGTAACTGCTGTATGGTTACCAGATAAATTAAGGGTGATTGTGTGAAAACAGGTTTTCTTTCTGTAGCCTTATAATCCAATCCTGAAACAACTTCACTGTTACTTTCTTCTGTCTGAGTCTGAATTTCTCTAGAATTCCTTTTAACAGGTTTAACAGGTTTTTCTAAAACGTTTATCCTGGCACTTAAATTGACTATCTTTTTAAATAGTAAAATAAGGATCAGCAAAGTAATAATGTGCATAATTCGATCAACATTAATCTTCTCATATAGTTGTTCCATTGTCAGACTGCCTAAAATTTGAAACAAAGCCCAATTTTTCCAATGTACACATAAAACCCATTTTTTTAAATGTGGAAAAAATTTCTCTTTTAAATAGTTTCCTTTAAAATATCTGATATCTTAATTGACTTACCATGTCTGTGTAGAACAGTAGAAATCCGAGGGAATGTCAAAACAGCTGCCTAGTGTCCAAGGTGTGAATCCAAAGAGGGAGAGGGAGAGAGAGAGAGAGAGAGAGAGAGAGAGAGAGAGAGAGAGAGAGAAGGAGGGAGAGAGGGAGGGAGAAAGCAAGAAAGCGTAACCACAAGTTCTGGCTAAAAGCTTAAATCCAGCCACATGTTCCTGCTGTGGGATGTTCTGTATGGCAAATGTGTTGCTCTGATTGGTCAATAAATAAATCACTGATTGGCCAGTGGCTAGGCAGGAAGTATAGGCGGGACAAGGAGGAGAATAAAGCTGGAAGTGGAAGGCTGAGTCAGAGAGATACACAGCCAGCTGCCATGATGAGAAACAGCATGTGAAGATGCCAGTAAGCCATGAGCCACGTGGCAAGGTATAGATTTATAGAAATGGATTAATTTAAGCTGTAAGAACAGTTAGCAAGAAGCCTGCCACGGCCATACAGTTTGTAACCAATATAAGTCTCTGTGTTTACTTGGTTGGGTCTGACGGCTGTGGGACTGGCAGGTGAGAGAGATTTGCCCTGACTGTGGGCCAGGCAGGAAAACTCAAGCTACATGTTCCCACTTGAGTTGAGTCGAGCCTGGGTTCCGGCTTCCTTAAACTCCAACCAAGTGTGTTGGCGTTTCAGGCAAAAGCTGCGTGTAGCTACTGCAATTACCGGTAGCTCTGTTAGGGCAGGCCTGAGTTGTTCGTAGCACCGGCTTTAAGCAAGTAGCTCCAGCTGCGGTAACAGCTTGTAGCTACAGTCTGTCGAGTCTATGGCATAGGCCGAGCTAGGCCTGAGCTGGGGAGCCAAGGAGCCAGTGGGCTTCCAAGCTGCCAAAACCGGCTATGTGTAGCTCAAGTCTGAGTGGGGGGCCCGAAAGGCCACAGGCAAGCAGCTGTACATACCACAAACTTTGGGTGCCAGATGTAGATGTAACTGTCTTATTAAATAAGAAACACAGAGCCAAATTCAGAGTTAAAAGGCCAAGAGGTCAGAGTAGTAGTTAAGAGCTAGAAAACCCTTTCTTACCCTTCACTGCCACTGCTGTCCTACCTCTCCACAAGAGAGCTACTTCCTGTGTGTTTCTCCTTTTTTATTGACTTTTTGTTCTGCCTTCTCATTGGTTGTAAACCCAACCACATGACCTCCTCGTCACTGCCCATCTATACAGACCTCCAGGTGTTCTATGGTTGGTATTGAGATTAAAGGCATGTGTCTCCATGTTGGTGGTATCCTTGAACACGCAGAGATCTGCTTGTCATGTGATCAGGATTAAGGATGTGTGCTACCATTGCCAGACTTCTGCTATGGCTTGCTATTAGCTCTGACCCCCCAGACAACTTTATTTATTAACATACAAATAAAATCACATTTCACTACAAATAAAATATCTCCATATCCTATGGCTCTTATGGTCTTTCTATCCACTCTTCTGTGACATTCCCTGAGCCTTTGAGGGGTTGACGCATATATGTCTCATTTGAGGCTGAGCACTGACAGCTACTTTTTCTCAATACTTTGAGTAGTTATAAAAGTCTCTGAATTAATTATTACCCATTGAAGTAAAAAGTTTCTGTGATCAAAGTTGAAAGCAGTGTAGTCTTGGTTTCTGAGGTATGTGGGGCATCTCACTAGTATGCTAAAAAAAAATTTTTACCAGCATATATTCATTGTACATAGTGATGAGTTCCATTAAAACATTTTCATTTAACTATATCACATACTTTTACCATATTCATTCTCCAGTAGTTCCCCTTTATCCTCTTTCCCTCTCACATTTTATACTTATATAAAATCTGGGATCTATGAGTGACAGAAAACATGTAGTATTTATCTTCCAGAATCTGAATTATTGTGCTTAATATGATAATCTCTAGTTATATCCATTTTCTGCAAAAGATATATTTTCATTCTTCTTTATGGCTGAATAAAACCTTACTCTACACACACACACACACACACACACACACACACACACACACACACTTTATTTTCTTCTTTTTTTGATTTTTTGACTTTTAGATACATGGTTTCTCTGTGTAGATACAGGGTTTCTCTGTGGCTGTCCTGGAACTCACTTTGTAGACCAGGCTGGCCTTGAACTCACAGAGATCTGCCTGCTTCTGCCTCCCAAGTGCTGGAATTAAAGGCATGTGCCACTACCACCAGACTTTTTTAAAAAAAATTTATTCATATTTTTGTGTGAACTTCCCACAGAGGCCAGAGAAAATGTCAGATCTCCAAAGTTGGAATTACAGATGCTTATGAGCTGCCATGTGGGTTCTGGGAACTGAACCTGGGTCCTCTATAAGAGCAGCTAGTGCTCTTAACTGTTGAGCCATCGCTCCAGCCCCCACCTCCCCCCACACTTTTTCTTTATCCATTTTTTGTTGACACTTAGGCTGATTTCATAACTTGGCTATCATTAATAGTGCTGAATACATATGGAAATGCAAGCATCTTTGGGGAATGTTTACTTAATATTCCTTCAGCTAAGTGCCCAGAATGGTATAGATGGGTCATATATGTCTCTTTAGTTTTATGAGCAACCTTTGTAGTTATATCCATATGACTGGACCATTTTGTAGTCCCACCATTAACATAAAAGGGTTTCTTTTATTCTACATCTTTACCAGCATTTCTTATTGGTTTTCAATTGGGTAAAATGGAAATTCAGCATACTTTTACCTTTCCACAATGGCTGTCCCTTTACTTAGTTAATGGTTTCCTTTGTTGTACATGCAGCCCCAGTTGTTACCTCTTAGTTTTGTCTCCTGAATTGTTGAGGTCTTCCTCAGGAAGTCCTTACCTGTGCCTATATCATGAATTATTTTGCTTGTATTTTCCTATAACAACTTCAGAGTTTCATATATCACATTAAGGTATTGATCCACCTGAAATGGAATTGTGTGCAGGGCAAGAGATACTAATTTAGTTTCACTTTTCTACATGTGGATATCCAGTCTGCCCCATATTAATGTGTATCTTTGGCACCCTTGTCAAAACTCAGGTGCTGTTTGCTGTATCAGTTTGCTCATGGGCCCTGTATTCTATTCTATTGACCTACATGATTGTTTTTATTAAAGTACCATGGTGATTTTGTTACTATGGCTCTATAACTTGATGTCAGTTATTAATATACCTCTGGCTTTAGCCTTTTTGTTGAGGGTTTCTTTTCATATTTCTGTGAAGAATGTCATTGAAATTTTGATGGAGATTTCATTTGGTCTGTAGGTCACATTTAGTAGTATAACAATTTTCATGGTATTAATTCTGTTGATCAATAAAAGTGGAAAATTTTCCATCTTTTAGTGTCTTCATTTTATTTCTTTAGTGTTTTAAATTTTCCTTGTTGATATATTTCACTCTTTTGTTAAGTTTATTCCTAGGAATATTATTTTTGAAGGTATTTTGAATGGAATTGTATTCTGTATTTCTTTTTTAACTTCTTTGTTATTGGGATATAGAAAAACTACTGATTTTGTATGTTGATTCTGTATGCTGCTACCTTAATAAAAAACTTCTTTTAAATCAATTTTATGGGTTTTATGGTATAGTCTTTAGGGTCTCCTATAAGTAGAATTCTCTCATCTGAAAATGATACTTTGACCCCTTCCTTTCCTATTCATGTTTCTTTTGTTTCTCTTGTCTTTTTAAAATATTTATTATTTTATTTTATGAGCATGGATATTTTGTTCACATGTATGTCTGTGCACCCCATGTAGCTGGTGCCCATGGAGGTCAGAAGTGGGCATTAGACCTAAGGACACTTGTGAGCCACCATGTTGTTGCTGAGAATCTAACCTGGGTCCTCTGCAAGAACAAGTGCTCTTAACTGCTGAGCCATTTCTCCAGTCTTGCTTCTCTTGTCTTATTGCTCTAGTTAAGACTTGCAGCACTACATTAAATAAGAGTGGAGAACATGGACACAATTGTTTCCTTCCTGATTCCAGTGGAAATTCTTTAAGTATTTAGTATAATATTGGCTATAGATAGTCATATATAGCTTTTAGTAACTTGAGATGTACTTCTCCCAATCCTATTTTTTTCAGATTTTTTTATCCTGAAGGGATGCTGGATTTTTTCAGATGCCTTTTCTGTATCTATTGATATGATCACAAGATTTGGGACCTTGAGTCTATTTATGTAATGTATTAAATATATTAATTTGTGTATTTTAAACTGTTTTTGCATCCCTAGGCTGAAATCCATTGGATCAAAGTGAATGATCTTGTTTGCAATTGTTTATTGAACATTTTTTTCTGTTTTATATAATGTATCAAGGAACATTGATGTTAGATCTTCTTTAAAGGTTAACTAGAGTTAAGCAGTGAATTAATCAGAACTTTGGCTCTTTTAGTTGTGAGATGTTATTACTGCTTTAATATAGATCTGCTTATTTGCTTATTATAGATCTTACTTGCTAATTATAATCTTTAACTTTGGTATATCATATGTTTCTAGAACTGAATTTTTGAATGCTTTATTTAGTTTATATTTTCTGATTTATTAAAGTACACATGTTCAAATTAAGTCTTAATGATCCTGTGAATTTCATGCTATTATTTGTAAAGTCTCTCTTCTCATCTATAACTTTGGGACTTTCTTGTCTTTAGTGTGGCTAAAGGTTTCTTAATTTTGTTTAACATTTTTCAGAAAGCAACTTTTGTTTAATTGATTCCTTATATTGTTATTTTTATTTCCATTTCAATAATTTATAACCTGTTATTTTATTATTATTATTTCGTTTGATCTATTGATTTGGGGTTTAGGTTGTTCTTGGTTTTCTAATACTTTGAGATCTATCATTATGCTATTCATATGAATTCTCTCTGATTTTTAAATGCAAGCCTTTATAGACATAAAATTCCCTCTTAGAATTGCTTTGGTAGCAATCTCACAGATTCCAGTATAATGTGTTTTCATTTTCAATTGACTCTAGGAATCATTAAGTTTACTTTCTTGATTCCTCCAATGACCCTTTTGTCACTCAATAATGTGTTATTCAGTCTCTATTACTATGAATACTTTCTTTAGTTCCTCTTGCTGTTTATTACTAGTTTTGTTCCATTATAATCAGATAAAATACAATAAATCATTGCATATTTCTTGTGTTTGTTAAGACTTGCCCTGTGTTTAAAATATAGCCTGTTTCATGGAAAGTTCTATGGGCTATTCAGAAAAAATTGTGTTCTCCAGGGTTTGGGTGTAATAGTCTATAGAAGTCTGTTAAGTCTATGTGATTTATAGTCTAAATTAACTCTAATGTCTCTTTGTTGATTTTGTGTCCGGATGACTTTTGTATTGGTGAGAGTAGAATATTGAAATCACTCACTATTGTGCTAAGGTCAATCTGTATCATTTAACCCAGTGGGATTTGCTTTATAAAACTGGGTGTACTTTACAAAACAGGGCATATGTTTGGTGTGTACATATTTAGAATTTTTGTATCCTCTTGATGGATTGTTTCCTTAATAGGAAATGACCTTTTTTAACCCCCTCTTTTTTTTAGTAATTTTGCTTTGAAATATACTTCATGAAACATTATTGCAGCCATACCTACTTGCTTTCTAGTTCTATTTGCTTGTAATGCCTTTCCCACTCTTTCTGTCTAATGCTGTGTTTTCTTTGTCAGTGAGGTGCACTTTAGAATCTAATGTTCTAGTCTTTACCTTCTTATTGGAAAACAGAGACTGACAGTATCCAGAGGTATTATGCCTATCATTATGTTGTTTTAATAAGACTTTGCTAATCCTTGCTTATTCAACTGGTGTTCTAGTGCATCTTATTGAGTCCTCTAGCTTCATGGATATACTTGTCTTTCTCTTCAGTGACTTCTGGAATGATTATTTAGTTGTTCTAAATTCTTTTAGTCTGAATTTATTTATAGAAAGTTTTTCTTTCTCTTTCAATTATGAAAGGTAGCTTCGCTGGATATAGTAACTGGTTCAGTGGTTATTGTGTTTTACAGATTAAAATAGATCATTTCATGACCTTCAGGCTTTTTCAGTTTCTGTTGAGAAATATGCTGTCATTCTGATGAGTTTGCCTTCCTTTGTGACTTGGTGTTTCATGAGCTTTTTGGTATTCTTTCTTTGTTCTTTAATCCTCAACATTTTAACTATTATAAGACATGGGGAGGTTGTTTTCTAGTCTTTTCTGTTTTAGTTTCTAAATGCCTCCTTTTTCTGGTTAATATCTCTTCTTGAATTTTGAGTATTTTTCTGCTATAATTTTATTTATGATATTATATATTTATCTTAGAATCTTTCTCCTTCTATGCACAAAATTTTTTGTGTTCCCTAGATATCACATGTTCTGTTCATACACTCTGAATTTACATTTGTCACTTATATTAATCAGGGTTGCTATGAAGAGACACCATGACCACAGCAACTCTTTGTAAAAGAAAGCATTTATTTGGGGGCTGGCTTACAGCTTCTGAAGCTTGGTCCACTATCATCATGGTAAGAAGTATGGCAGGATGTATGGACTTGGAGCAGTAGCTGACAGCTATATCCTGATTCACAAGCAGCCAGCAGAAAGAGATTGGGCCTGAAATGGTTTTCTGAAACCTCAAAACTCACTCCTGGTGATGCACTTCCTCCAACAAGTCCATACCTCCTAATGCTTCTAATCCTTTAAAATAATTCCACTCCCTGGTGAATAAGCATTCAAATATATGACCCTATGGGTGCCATTCTTATTCAAACCACCACATCATTGAATGTTCTAATCCATCTACTTCATCTTCCAAACCCCAACATTCCATCTTTCACTTGATCCTGTCTATTGGTAAGGTTTTCCACTGATTTTCCTCATTTGATTTATTCAGCTTTTCATTTTCAAAATGTGTTTCCTTTTCAGTATCTCTCTGACAACATTGCTGTTTCATACCCTGAATTAATGACCTTATTTTATTTAGCTGTTCATTTGTATTCTTTTTAAATTATTCAGGGGTTTATTTGTATCATCCTTCTTATGGTGCACATTCTTATAGTAATTATTTCAAATTCTTTGGGGTTTTATCCAATTCTATCTCATTGGAATCCATTACTGTGGAAATGCTAATTTTTTTTAGGGTTGATTCACCATAGGAATTCTTTTATTACTTATATATGGGGGTAAGTAAGTGTATAAATATGTGTGTCCATGTATGTGTAGGGATATGTGTGTGTGCATATGCATGTGTGTACACATATACATGTATATGTGTGTGTGTGTATGGGTGTAGAAGTCAAAGCAAACCTTGGGTGTCATTTCTCAGGAGCTGTCTAGCCTGATTTTTGAGACAGACTCTCTCCCTGACTTGGAGTTCAAGTAGACTAGGTGAGCTTGCCAACAGACCTCAGGAATCTGTCTGTCTCTGCATAAGCCTGAGTCGCCATGTTTTCTCTGTTGTGTAGGCTTTGAATATCAAACTCGGGTCCTCATGCTTGAAAGGCAGCTTAGCTATGCTAATTTTTTGATGAGTCATGTTGCCTTGGTTTTCATGTTTCTACAATGGAACTTAAACATCTGGAATTAGTCCATTTATTGAATTATTTAAATTAACCCATAGTTTTTCAGTTGAAGTGTTTTCAATGTTCTGGTGGAACTAGACGGTGTGTAATGAGATGACATTCCTTGCCACTGGAATGGTAGCAGATCTCTCTACCGTAGCTAATCTCCTATCCTGATTTCCCAGAGCTTTTGGTATAATCTCCAGGATCACTATGAGAGTAAAATTCTAATAGCAAAAGCAATAAAAACCAGTGGACTAAGCTTGCTGTGAAAAATAGAGTAATAGCCAATCCAAACAGTCACAATCACTTTTGTGTAATAAAGTAACAAGGATAGTATGGTGTAAGTGTATAATAAAAAGAAAATAAGCCTAGGAAGACTAGCAATTAGTGTCAGAGTAATAAGGTAAAATAGAAGCAAGATACACAGAAGGGATAAGAATAAAGGAGGAGGAGCTAAGAAGCTTAGCAAAAAGGTACAATGAGAAGAGAGAGCAAAGAAAAGCTGCAATCACATAACCAAAAAAATTTTTTTTCGGGACTTGGGAGTCCTGAAGCAAAGTCACTTCTAGACCCAGGACAACCAGTCCCCTTTGAGAGAGCCTATTTTAAAGAAAAAGTAAAAAGAAAAAAAAAGATAGAAAACAGCACAGGACAGATTGGTCTACAATATTACAATTAATATGTCTGTCTCTATGTGGTCATTCACCTGAGCACAAGTGGAGACTGCTACTATGTGATCATTCATGTGGCTATATGTGCAGACTGTTTGATGTGGTCACTTATCTGAACTCAGGTGAGAATGTCTCTGTGTGACCAGTTGACCAAGTGCAGGTGCAGAGCCTATCTTTACACCATATTGCTTTTCCTTCTTACTATTTGAGCCAATGTCTTCCAACAAGTGCAAAACTTTTGTGGTGTTATGCTTCTTGTGCTGACTTTTGTGTTGCTTGCCCTATCACCAGACAGTGAGTATTATAAATAGAGATACCTGTCAGAATTGCTGGGTAGTTATCTACTGATGTGTGCCTTAGACTTTAACATCTTTAAGTGCTTGTCATTGCTCATTTCTTTTGCAGGAAATGAGTGAATCTAGCCTAGAGTTACATCACATGAAATATGCAATGGTTCTGACTTGGAGATTTCCACCTTAGGTAGAGATATTTTACAGGGCAGGACATTTGCCCTGGGTTCCCAGAGTGGGCCATGCAGGAAGAAACACTTGTCTCTATTACTGCCTAGCTAGCAAATCAGCCTTTTATGAAAAGGCTTGTTTTTTGCCACTGCTGTGGTTGAATTCTAGGAAGAGGTATTTTTTTTCTTTTCTTACATCTACATGGTATGCAGACCCCAAGGTTCCTGGGTGGTTGGATTGCAAATGTACTTAGTGACACAGCCAATATTGGTCATAGTTTTTTAGTCTTTAGATGTTTTTTGATATGCCTTACCTTTGTTCTCTCTCTCTCTCTCTCTCTCTCTCTCTCTCTCTCTCTCTCTCTCCATCTGTCTGTCTCCTTTTCTCAATCTGTCTGTCTGTCTCTGTCTCTGCTCATACTGAGACTGGAGCATGAGTTTTCTAAGGCTCTTTCTTTGTCTCAAGCCTTGTTTTCAGCCCTCAGCAGTTCCATTCACTCATCTCCTGGAGCAGAGCACTATTAATGGGTCTGTGCCCTCTAGAACAGACCCTGGACACTTTTTCTCAGCTGCCCAAACCAGTGTTTTTCTGCTGTCAGTCTTCTCATAAGGACAGCTGCTTTTCACCTATTACCAGTTTATCACCCAGAGATTCTAGCAGTCCATGTGTGGGTGTCACCTGTCATCTCTAATGGTTTACTAGTATTTACTGAGCCACCTAGAACTGTGCCCAGTACTAGTGGATACTCAATAAATATCTGTGAATTAGTGATTCTTACTGGAATCTTACATGATACTATTCTGTGCTCAAATGGTCATGGAAGTCAGTGCTAATAATAGGAGATTGTGGTGGTATTTTATGTTAATAAATAAAGTTGCCTGGGGTCAGAGCTATTAGAGCCATAGCAAGTGCATGGCAGTGGTGGTGTACGCCTTTAAGGACTTGGAGGGCGGTACATG
The DNA here is from genome assembly GCF_949786415.1 of Peromyscus eremicus. Classification (NCBI taxonomy): domain Eukaryota; kingdom Metazoa; phylum Chordata; class Mammalia; order Rodentia; family Cricetidae; genus Peromyscus; species Peromyscus eremicus. Next base: position 3,454,230 of record NC_081439.1, on the reverse strand, counting down.
CAGGCAGTGACGAGGCAGTCACATGATTGGGTTTACAACCAATCAGAAGCCAGAACAGAGAGACTATAGAGACAGACACACAGGAAGGAGGGCTCCTTTTTCGGAGAGCTCTCTTGGCTGAGGAGGATCCCTGAATCAGGAAGGGTGAGGCTCTTGGCTCTGACCTCTTGGCTTTCTTCTCTGAATCGGCTCTGTTTTCTGTCTGATAAAACCGTTGGCTACATCTACACTGAATTACATCTACATTTGGCACCCAACGTGACAAGAATCCGTTAAAAACCGTTTAACTGCTAAGCTGGATTCACACCTCGGACACTAGGTGGCTGTTTTGAAATTCCTTCGGATTTGTACTGTTCTACAAGGACTTGGTTATCCAATATTTTAAAGGAAACTATTTAAAGAGAAATTTTTTCCACATTAAAAAAAAAAAAAAAGAGAATGGGTTTTCTGTGTTCATTAGAAGAAAATTGGGCTTTGTTTGCAATTTTAGACAGTCTAACAATGGAACAGTTATATGAGAAGATTAATGTTGATAGAATTATGCATTTTATTACTATATTTATTCTTATTTTACTATTTAAGAAGATAGTCAATTTAAGTGCCAGGGTGACAGCTTTAGAAAAACTTGATACACTTGTAAAAACTCAGACAGAAGAAACTAACAGTGAAGTTGCTTCAAGATTGGATCATAGGGTTACAGAAAGAAAGCCTGTTTTCACACAGTCACCCTTAGTTTGTCCAGTAACTGTACAGCAGTTGCCTGATCAAATGACTACACAAAATATTTGGGCTCCAATCGAAATGTTAGATTTACAAAGGTTTAAGGAGGCAATAGTATCTTATGGCATGCATTCCCCATATGTAAAGCAAATGCTAAACTCTTGGTCAACATATAATAGGATTGTACCACAGGATTGGCGGGAGCTGGCACAAGCTGTTCTTGAACCCAGTCAAAGGCTTCAGTGGCTAACTTGGTTCAAGGATGAAGCTAAAAACATAGAAAAACAGTGGAGGGATAAAGGAATACAAGTCTGCCAGGATCAGCTTATGGGAGAAGGTCAATATGCTTCAGCACCAGCACAATGTTTATATGATGTCCAAACCCTAATTTTATGTCGAACAGCAGCCTTGAATGCATGGGACAGAGTTGAGGAACCAGGAAAAAAAACTGAGTCATTTACAAAGGTTGTACAAGGCCCAAAAGAATCTTTCACAGATTTTTTACAAAGACTGGCTTCAGCAGTAAAGAGAATGGTCCCGGATTCAGAAGCTGGTAAGATAATAATTGAAATTTTGGCCTTTGAGAATGCGAATGCAGCATGCAAAACAATAATCAGGCCGTTAAAGGCAAGATCTGCACCTTTGGAAGATTAGATTAGAGACACGGTTAATGTTGAAACTCATGAGCATGATGATACGTGGGTAGGAGAAGCAATTTCAAGAGGTTTGAGGAATGTTAGATGTTTTGGATGTGGAAAGCAAGGACATTTGAAAAGGGACTGTAAACAGGTCATTCCTAGAAACAATGTTTCCTCAAGGAACAATGGCAACAGAATGCCCCTTCCTTCTGGAGTATGCAGAAGGTGTGGTAAGGGAAAACACTGGACCAACGAATGTAGATCAACAAGGGACAGACAGGGTAATCCTTTGCCTCAGTCTTCGGGAAACTCCCAGAGGGGCCTCATGCAGGCCCCAATAGCAAATCCAGTTCAAACCTTTCCTGCAGTCGTAGAGGAAACCCCTACTCAGAGCAATTAAATAACCAAATGCCTATTGGAATAAGTCATGCTGGTCAGGATGATGAAACAGAGAGAATAGAAAATTCAGGAGAAAACATAAAGAAAATTTTTTGGCAAACTTCTATTAATGAACAAAGACCAAAATTATCGATAAAAATAAATGATGTTTTGTTGTCTGGTCTGGTAGACACAGGTGCGGACATTACCATAATTGCACCAGAATTTTGGCATCCAACTTGGCCTCTTCAGGAGGTAAACGTTCAACTGTTAGGTACTGGGACATTATCTCAGGTGAAACAGAGTGCAAGATGGCTCGAATGTATAGGTCCAGAAGGACGGAGGAAAATTGAAACCATATGTAGCTAACATAGCTATGAACCTGTGGGGCCGAGATTTGTTGCAACAATGGAATACTCAGATTAACATCCCTCCAATCTCAGAAACAAATCACAAACTAGCACATGTTTCTGAGAGAAATATTAGAAGGCTATATTCTAAATGGTCACCAACCATCCATGTTATACAAGAACAGGGCACAACAACCGATGATCTTCCAAAGACATCAACAGCTCTACCTTTAAAATGGTTGACAGACAAGCCTGTATGGGTCCAGCAATGGCCTTTAACAACAGAGAAACTTCAGGCTTTAGAAGAGCTGGTAGAAGAACAGTTAAATGCTCAGCATATTGAGGAATCAACCAGCCCTTGGAATTCTCCTGTATTTGTTATAAAAAAGAAATCGGGTAAATGGAGAATGGTAACAGATCTTAGAGCAATTAACAAAGTAATTCAGCCAATGAGCTCTCTACAATCTGGAATTCCTTTGCCTACTCTGTTACCAAAAGGATCGCCTCTCATAGTTATTGATTTAAAAGACTGTTTCTTTTCAATACCCTTACAAGAAAAAGACAGAGAAAGATTTGCTTTCACAGTGCCTACTTATAATAATTCTCAACCGGTTAAAAGATTTCAATGGAGGGTCCTCCCACAGGGAATGTTGAATAGCCCAACTCTGTGCCAATATTTTGTACAACAGCCATTGTAAGTGATACATAAAAAATTTCCTAAATCTATAATTTATCATTATATGGATGATATTTTACTAGCTGACTCAAATGCAGATACTTTAGAAAGAATGTTTGAAGAAGTAAAGAAAATTTTGCCTTGTTGGGGATTACAAATTGCTCCTGAAAAGATACAAAAAGGAGATTCTATTAATTATTTAGGATATAAAATAGAGTTACAAAAAATTAGACCCCAAAAGGTGAAAATTAGGAGAGATAGACTACAGACTCTTAATGACTTTCAAAGATTATTTGGAGATATTTCTCATCTAAGAACTATTGTTGGGGTAAAAAATGATGAACTGCATAATTTGTTCAAAACCTTAGAAGGTGACAAGGACTTAAATAGTCCAAGAGAATTATCATCTGAAGCTGAGAAAGAATTGGCCTTGGTAGAAAAGTAAGTACATGAAGGACACGTGGATCGTATTGATCCAAAGCTGGATTGCATTTTGGTTATTTTACCTTCTAGACATTCTCCTACAGGAATATTAATGCAGAGGGAAGATATTATATTAGAATGGATATTTTTACCAAATAAACCAAATAAAAAATTAAAAACTTATGTGGAAAAAATCTCTGACTTGATTTGGAAAGGAAAATTGAGACTTTGTCAGTTAGCAGGAATAGACCCAGCAGAAATTGTTGTACCTTTAACTAAGGAGGACATTGAAAAATTATGGACAGAAAGTGAACCTTGGCAAAGAGCTTGCAGTAATTTTTTGGGAGAAATTAACAGCAAATATCCCAAAAGCGATAGAATTGATCTTATAAAGAGAGCAGATTGGATCTTGCCTCGAATTGTATGGGAAAAACCCATATCTGGAGTTCGTACATTTTATACAGATGCAAACAAACAAGGAAAGGCAGGTTACAAATCAGAAAATTTAAGTAAAGTGGTTCAAAGTCCTTATAATTCAGTTCAAAAATCAGAATTGTATGCTACTCTGTTGGTATTAATGGATTTTTCAGAACCACTAAAAATAGTTTCTGACTCTCAGTATGCTGAAAGAGTAGTATTACATATTGAGACTGCAAAATTTATCCCTGATGCTTCAGAATTAACTTCACTATTTATTCAATTACAAGATACAATCAGGAAAAGGAGTCATCCTTTATATATAACTCACATCCGATCCCATACTGGTCTGCCAGGCCCTCTAGCACAAGGCAATGATGAGATTGATAAATTATTGATAGGAAATGTGCTGGAGGCCTCAGAATTTCATAAAAAACATCATGTTAATAGTAAAGGTTTAAAAAAGGATTTTTCCATAACCTGGCAACAAATCAAAGAAATAGTAAAGAAATGTCCTACTTGTTCCTTCTACAATCAAACGCCATTACCAGCTGGATGTAACCCAAAAGGTACTCAAAGGAATAAAATCTGGTAGATGGACGTGTTTCACTTTGCAGAATTTGGAAAACTGAAATATGTACACCACACTATCGATACTTATTCAGGATTTCAGTGGGCAACTGCTTTGAGTTCTCAAAAAGCTGATTCTGTAATCACTCATTTGCTAGAAGTTATGGCCATCATGGGTATACCTGCACAAATCAAAACTGATAATGCTCCATCATATGTCTCTGTTAAAATGATACAGTTTTTTGCTTATTACAATATAAAGCATATTACAGGCATACCACATAATCCTACAGGTCAAGCAGTTATAGAAAGATCAAACAGAACTCTAAAGGATATGCTAAATAAACAGAAAGGGATAACAAAAACCCCCAGAAACAGACTGCATAATGCTCTATTAACTTTGAATTTTCTTAATGCCAATGAGAAAGGAACAACAGCTGCAGAGAGACACTGGATAATAGAAAAAACTACAGAATTAAATCAGCCTATATACTTTAAGGATGTGCTGACCTCAGAATGGAAACCAGGGTATGTGTTATGTTGGGGACGAGGTTTTGCTTTTGTTTCTACAGGAGAAGATAAGTTGTGGGTACCATCAAAATTGATAAAGGTTCGATTTGAACAAGAGAAACCTCTTAATTAGAGGAGGTGATAGTTCATCAACCAACATGAACATCCAATTTAAACTAACTTATACCAGTAACACATGTCTTTTCATTTAATCAGATAGTAACTTGCCAAAAAGGAACATCCCCAAAATTAGTCTTGGGGAAAGGTTTTTGTTTTTGTCTTTTAGGAGAATGGAGGTTAAGGAATCTGAAGAACACTGGACAAATGAGACAACTGATCAGCTTTGAACTACAAGGTGCTCAGAGTAATTTTGAGATGACTAGCTGAGATGATCCAGTCTCAAAGACTACTTGAATAAGGACTTGAGATAAACCCTGAACTTTGGCATTATACACAGACTGGATAATGAAGGATATGGTTACCTTTCCTAGAATTTGACAATTAACCTAAAATTTTTCTTTCAGGATAAAGATAACTTCGCCCATACCCAGTAGGAAGCAATTTTAAGAATACGACGCCCACATTCCCAAAGAGGTGGTGTGGGGCAGGTGGTTTTTTTATCTTTTTAATGGGTTTTGGGTCTGGGATAATTTTCGTTGTTTAGGGGGTTGGTTACAAGTTGTTGTCAAGGGTTAGGAAAAAGGCTAAGCAAAGGAGATTAGATTTAAGGTTCTTATTAAAAAAAAGAAAGAAAGAAAGAAGAAGAAAAAGACAATTACTAGTTTTAAGTATTTTACATTGGATTGGATTGTTTTATACTGTATACAAGTTATATATATATTGGAATTGATATTGTTAGAAAATGCTATATGTATATTTCTAATTGTACTTATACCATTCATTTAACAATGCAATTTTCTGATCCTTGAATATTATTATTACCAACTATTAGGATATAAAGAAATGAAAGTTAGTTAGTTATAGTTGAAGATTAATTAGGATAGAAAGTGAATTAGATTCATTTTGGACTTAACAAAATAAGATAAATAATGAAATTATTTTCTCTGAATTTGTCAAATACAAATGGACTAGAAATTATTTAGACATTGTATATAGTTATTGTACTTTTGTATGTAGTTTTTCTTTTGTTAGTTATAACCTTTTTCTTTTTTTTTCTTTTTATTAAATTAGAAAAGGGGAAATGTGGTGGTATTTTATGTTAATAAATAAAGTTGCCTGGGGTCAGAGCTATTAGAGCCATAGCAAGTGCGTGGCAGTGGTGATGTACACCTTTAAGGACCTGGAGGGCAGTACATACAGGCAGTGACGAGGCAGTCACATGATTGGGTTTACAACCAATCAGAAGCCAGAACAGAGAGACTATAGAGACAGACACACAGGAAGGAGGGCTCCTTTTTTGGAGAGCTCTCTTGGCTGAGGAGGATCCCTGAATCAGGAAGGGTGGGGCTCTTGGCTCTGACCTCTTGGCTTTCTTCTCTGAATCGGCTCTGTGTTTTCTGTCTGATAAAACCGTTGGCTACATCTACACTGAATTACATCTACAGGAGATGGATCTTATATTTAGAGATATTGTTGATTCCCATCATGCAAAATAAGAAATTGTGAGGTGTTTTTTATTTCTAATTTTGCACAGCTGCTCACAAGCCTCCAGTGTCAGCTGATCTGTTTTTGACTTGTTCTTGATTAACTCAGCTTTGGGGCCCCAAGGGAAATAAATGAGTAATGGCATGTAGAAGTATGCTGACCCATAAGAAGCATACTTCATTTAGTATTTATGGAGGATGGAATTTCATTCATGTGGTTGTTATTTGTAAAATATAGGTTTCATAATACATTAGCATTAACAGACATAGTATGTTACAGTCAATAGGTATCTTAACAATTAGACTGAAATTGTCAACATAATTTGGTAATGTAGATAGCAGTTCAACAGTAGCAAGTATTGTGTTAGGAAGGAAAAAAACACTTTGCTGAATGATGTTATAAATTCCTTTTGCTATCACTGACTGAACTTGGAGGTCAGGTCAGGTCAGATCAGTCAGTTCTTATTACTGTTGGCTAAAGGTCCATGTAAGATTTGCAGAGCAAGGAAGAGTTTCTGGGTGAGTACAGCGTGAATTACAGGTTGGCCAGAGAGAAATGTGATAATGGTTAGCATGCCAATGGTCAGTGTTTGTAAAAAGAGATCATCAGAACACTGGATCACCATCAATTTTATTAAGAAGCCTTTAAATGTTTAAAAATATGTGTTAAAGTATCTCCAGTGGGTTCGTTGGAGAAAGTGTGGCCGATATGAAAAAACACCTGAAGAGGAAAATAAAAATATCTGCTGAAACTGCCTGTTACTATATACTTCCATCTAGACTTGGTCTACACACACACTTCCACTTTTACACAAATGTGTATTTTTTCTTTTTCTCAAATCTGGAATTAAACCAGTGATACCATCCCATGCCTGCTTTATTTGATTAAAATTATACATGATTGTATAATTGTAAATTATACATCATTGTATTTCCCCTCATTGAATATTTAAGAAAATGATTTACAAAGAGCATGTGATTTGTAATAGTTTTATATTTGTACATTTATACTCAGTCACAAACATTCAGCACTAAGTAATATTTCTATGACTACTCTTATAAGTAAAAAAAAAACATTTGTGTGTTTGTCTTTACTGTTGTTTTAGGAGGCTTTTTCTAGAAGTAGAATTAGTGGGTGCTGTAGTTTGGATCTTAATATTCCCCAAAGGTCCACGTATTTAAGGCTTGGCCTTCAGAGTGGTGCTATTGAGAGGTAATAAAAAAAATGTTTTTAAATAAATTTCTTTCCTTCCTTCCTTCCTTCCTTCCTTCCTTCCTTCCTTCCTTCCTTCCTTCCTTCCTTCCTTTCTTCCTTCCTTTCTCCCTCCCTCCCTCCGCCTCTCTCTCTTTCTTTCTTTCTTTCTTTCTTTCTTTCTTTCTTTCTTTCTTTCTTTCTTTCTTCATTTCTCTCTTTCTTTCTTTCACATCCCAAAAGCAGTTCCCCTCCCTCCTCTCCTCCTAGCCCTTTTCCCTACCTCCTCTTTTCCCACCCCTGAACCCATTCCTCCTCTATTTCTGTTTAGGAAGGGCAGGTCTGCCATGAGTATAAACTGAAACCTGGCATATCAAGATTCAATAAGACCAAGCACATCCCCATGCATTAAGGCTGGGCAAAGTGACCCAACATGAGGAGTAGGGTCCCAAAAGCCAGTAGAAATTTTAGAAAGGAGGTTCTTAGGTTTTTAGGGGTGCATGACTTTGACAGATGTTGTGGGAGACTTCCCCCTAACTCATTTTCTTTTGCTTGACAATCAAACAATCACTTTGTTCTGTCGTGTGCTCCTCACACCTGACATATTATACCTCATTAGAGGCACAAAGTAGTACATTCACCTGGCAGTAGACTTAAATCTCTCAAACCATGAGCTGAAGCAAACCTTTGCCTTTGTAGGTTAATTATTGCTGGTATTTTGTTATTTTGACAGGACATAAAGGTGAATGAAACAATGCAAATATTTTGAATATTCTTTATGTTCAATCCTACACAAACTCCTAAAAGGCTGCTTCCAACAAGAAGCATATTGAAATTGTTCTTATACTCCAGACAGTATTGGATAGAGTCAGTGTTTGTTATATTTCCTTATCTGGACTAAAATAATAACATTTTACTTATGTTCATTTTTAAAAATTTTTCCTAAGTCATTTGAATTTGTTCTTCTATGAAATATTTTGTTTTGTCCATATCTGTGAGGGAGTTTACATTTTCTTATTAATTCCTATAATACTTTTTTAACTTAAATATATATGTATTTATTAAGAACTGCAAATATTTAGAGAAAATGGAAAAAACAGAAAAACATGTATAACTCCTTATTACTCAGAGATAAGCAATGTTAATGTTTTTGTTTACTTGTATATATTGTCTAGATAGATGGTTTTATGTAACTTAACAATGTTAGTATAAATCATAATTTTGTTTTATCTTCCTTTACTTTCATACCTCCCATAAAATTTTCCTATAGTTATACAAGAATGCATAAATAACATGTTTCCTTCTATTATCAAAGCCATTACTGTTGTCAAATTGATTGGAATCCTTTCAAGCCAGATTCCATACATTTATACCATAAATGGAATTGTGTGCACATGTGTATGTTCTTTTGAAACATTTTATTGTAATATAAACTCAAGAAAAAAACATGAGATATAAATGTTCAAGATATTGCAAATATGCACTTGCATTTCCACAATTATGAATTTATTAATATATGTACTCATTTATGTTTATATATATTAGACATACACCTATACATATGTAGTGTATACATTATAATTGTTCACAGTATACATTCTGAACATTACTTCCAAGAGATATGCTTTCCAATATTCTATCTGGCACTGAAAGAGACTTGTTTTTTAAAAGTTTTGTATAATTTATAGATAAGAAATAAATTCTTGGGGCTGGAGAAATGGCTCAGAGTAAGTCTGGCTCACTGGCTAATCTCCCGGAGGACTCAGGTTCAGTTCCCAGCTCTGACATGGTGGCTCATAACTGTCTGTAATTCTAGTTCCTAGGCATCTGACACTCTCTTCTGGCCTTGTTTCTTTTCCCTGAGCAGGAATATTTTAGTTTGATGTAATACAGTGTGATCTCTGAAAATTCTAATGACTTTTTCATAGAAATAGAGAACAAATTATGAAATTAGCATGGAGTCCTAAAAGACCTCGTATAGCTAAAGGAACCTCAAGAAAGAATAAAACTGGAAGCCTTCAAATTAATTTATTTTCCGATCATATCACAAAGCTGTATTAGTCAAAACATTCTGGAATAGAGCCCAGAAATAAACTCACACATAAACAGTCAACTTATATTGGATAAAGATGTCAAGACTATACAATAAGGGAAGCATAACACCTTTAAAAAATGCTATTGGAAGAAGTAAGTAACTATATGTGTTAACCGCTCTAGTTAGCCATGTGAACTTGGGAAAGCAGGGCCTAAAAATGAGGCAGACTAAAGTCTCAATGCAACAGTCAACTTTAGTCAGAGCATCAGACAATTTATACTCTGAGGGTTAAGAAGAGTCACCTAAAAAGTGTACAATCACAAGGACAAGCATCACCTGGCAAAAACATGTTTTTCCATAGAGGGATATGAATATCAACAGCTGCTCCTATTCATTCTGCCTGGAAGGAGCTGAGGTCACAAGACTTTTGTTTTCTTGGAATTTTCTCAGAAGCACTCAGAATTCTCACATGACTGACTCCATTCTTGGACTGTGTTCTGACACACATGCAAAATGGTGAGATTATAGGGCAGCTGTTAGATAGCACTATGCATTCAAAATGGCAAAAATTGGATCTTATTCTTACACCATACCAATCCTGCAAATCAATTCACAATGAGTTAAAGACTTAAGTATAAGGCATGAGTCTGTAAAATTAGAATAATGCATGGGGAGAAATCTCTACAGCATTGGTCTTGGTAATGATATTTTGGATATGGCAGCAAAACCAAAGATGAACTAGTGAGGCTAAAATAAATTTTTAACAATTCCCTTCATTTTAAAAGAAGAAAATTTCATAAACAGCATTTACTGCTTTCTTCTTTACTCAATTACTCCCTTGCATGAAGTCATGAACCTGTATTATTGCTATCCAAGTATTGATTTTCTTGGTATTTCTCTTTTCATTTTAGAGTGACTTTGATAAGTTCATGTAGTTGTACAACCAAATTAGGTTTTATCTTAATAATAGGTTTGATGATCTCTGCTAGTTTTCAGTATAATTTTGGAATACAACATACCTTTTCTTGAGTTTAAAATTTTTGTTTTCAGTTGTATGCAGATATAGTTTATTGTCAGTAAATTTAGACACATATGTGCACACACACTTTTAGGTCACACATATATGTGTGTTCACATTTTGTTGCCTAGGCATATATATGTATGACAGCTATGCATAATAAGTAGGTTACATTCCTTTTCCTAAAAATTTGCTAGATGTTAAACTGTTGTCTTCTAATGTCTTTCTACATTTTATAATGTAGAAAAGATTTAACATTTAGCTTATTTTTTATTCATTTCTTTGTAATTTGTTTCTCATGCTTGGTTATTTCCAGGATTTCCTCTGCTCTTATATTTAAGCAAAGAATAACCAAGTTTACTATTTCTAGGATATACTGAACCTTTTATATCTGGATATGTGGGGAATTAACATTCATTGGCTGCCTCTTCAATAGTCACTTTTTTTTCTTTATTAAAGTTAGCATACAGTGATGGGTTGCACTATTTCATTTTCATACATATTTTTCATTCTACTTACTTATTTAATTTTATTTTAATTTTATTTTTTTCTCTGACAGTTTTACATATGTATGCTGAATTTCAGACATTTTCATCATTTATTACCTTCTCTCATCATCACACCCTCTCTTGTGCCCAAACCTTTTTTCTTCCCGACAATCCCCCTCCCATTTTGAACTCTTTTTCTCCTTTTTTGACTTATAAACACTCAGTGAGGGGTTAGACATCATGATCCCCTCCCCCATTCATGATAAAATAGTGATGGGACCAACCATGTGTAAATTTTGTGCAGATAAGCACAGCTGCAGTGAGTTCATGATAGCAATGACCATGTCATATCCAGAAGATAATTGTTTTACAGCATTCCTCCCTGAACTCTGGTGCTTCTATTCTTTCCAAACCCTTCTTCTAAGATGTTTTCAGAGCCTCGGAGAGAGTAATACAGATACCCCATTTGAGACTTAGAACTTAATAGTCACTTATTCAGCACCTTGAGCAGCCACAGGTCTCTGCACTCACCAGCATTAACTGCAAAAAGAAGCTTCTCTGGTAAAGACTGAAAGTAGCACTAATCTATGGTTGTAAAGGTTAGTATATGTATGTAAAGATTAGAAGACAGTTTGGTGCTTAGTAAAATAACAGTAATAGGTTCTCCCCTAGAGCCTATGATTTCCACAGTTCTGGGTTCTTGGCCAGGTTTATAGCACCAACTGTGAGTTCCCTTCTGTAGGGCAGGCCTCAAATAAATACAATAAGAAGGCAGTTGGTTATTCTCATAATAGTCATGCCACTATTACAATGGTGAAAATACTTTGCCAGGCAAATTATTGTAGTGTGATTATTTGTGCCTGTGTGCATGCGTGTGTGCGTGTGTGTGTGTGTGTGTGTGTGTGTGTGTGTGTATGTGTGGTGTGGTATATGCATGTGTGAAAGCTCTCATGTTTGTGGGTAGTATGCATGTACATGTGTGCCTGTGCATGGAAGATAATATGTTGACATTGGATGTCTTCCTCAATTGCTCTCTGCAGTATATATTGATATAAGGTTTCTTACTTGAACCCAGAGATTACCAATTAAGCCAGTCTAGCTAGCTCATTCTAGGTACCCCTGTGTTCATCTACAGAGCACTGGGATAACACACAGGCATTTACACACTTGGGATCTGAACTTTGCCCCCAAGTTTACAAAGCAAGTGTCTTACCCACTGAGCCATTTCCCCAGCCCACATTTTACTTTTCTCCCATCTTCATTGCCCTATCCCATCTACCCTGCCTTCTCTTACTGGTCTAATTTCCCCTTTTGAGTCTGTCTTACTTCGCTCAATGTGATGATCTTCAGTTATATCTATATTACTGTAAATTTTCATATTTCATTTTTCTCTGTGGCTGAAAAAATATCCATTGTGCATTTGAACTACATTTTTAAAATCAATTCATTTGCTGACAGCTATCTAGGCTGGCTCCATTCCTTAGATATTGTGAATATGCAGCAATCAACATGGGTGTGCAAGTATCTCACTCTATTGTCTGTTGATTTGAACCCTTTGGGCATATATACCTATTAATTGCATATATAGCTAGGTCATATGGAAGCTGTATTTCCTGTTTTTTGAGTAACTTAAAAACTGGCTTTCATAGTAGCTGGGACAGTTTATATTTCAATCAGTAGTAAATGAGGGTTCCATTTTGTCTATATCCTTGCCAATGTTTGTTGCTATTTTTTTTTTGATGACAGTAATTTTTGACTGGGATGAGATGGAATCTCAAAGCAGTTTTAATTCACATTTGTTTCCCTGATGAATAAGGTTGTTGACACTTTTTCAAATACTTATTGATCATTCACATTTCCTTTAAAAAAGTCTATTTAGTTTATTAGCCTATTTATTAACTGGATAATTTTTGGCATTTAATCTTGGCAGTTCTTTGTGGTTAGATGTTAATCCTTTGCCTGACGTGTAGTTGGAAAATGTTTTTTCTTGTTTTATGGTCTGTTTCTTTACTCTGGTAATTGTTTACTCTGCTGTGCCCCTTTAATTTTTATAATACAGCTGATCAATTCTTGGTTTTATTTCCTGAGCTAAGAGACCTTACAGAAAGTGCTTGCCTATGCCTATGTTTGGCAGTTTTTACTGGGAGCTTTGATCCATTTCAAATTGAGTTCTGTGCAGGATGAGAAATGTGGATCTTGTTCCATTTTTTTGCATATAGCTAGCAAAGGAGTGACCTAATAAGCAGCTTTACCTAGTGGTTTCCATTTCAGTTCCTGCCTTGACTTCCCTCAATGACAGACTGAGACCTGAAACCGTAAACCAAATAAACCTTTTCCTCTTCAAGCTGCTTTTGGTCACCATGTTTATCACAACAGCAAGAGCAATGTAACCAGAACACTTGAAAAACAAGATGTTGTTTTAAAAAAGGGGAAAGTTTCATTTTTCTCCTGGTATCAGTTCCTTTTAGTGATGACCAGCATGGCACTATAACAGTACAGTAATGGCACACATACCTTGGTGGTAACCAATAACTCTCTAATTAGACTTAAGATCCACTTGAATAGAGGGAACTCATGTGTGGTACTGGAAACTTAGCCAACTATGCAGGGCTAGTGAAGTCATGGATCTTGGAGGAAACCTATGGCCATCACCTTGCTAAATTAGCATAATCTCTAGCAACCGTCTATGAATATTTGTCCTTATACTCATAGATAAATGTAGTCTTCACCCCTCATCAAAGAAACTTCTCTTTGCAGCAGATAAAGAGCATTACCCAAGATCACAACCAATCAAAATGCAGAGTTGAGTCCCTCAGTCCCTGTGGATATATCTACAGTACAACTTGCACACCTAAGGTTCAGGGATCATTGCAGAAGAGGGAAAGGATTATGAAATACAGAGAATCCAGAGGTTTGCTGTGAGATTCTGTGTCCTAGTAATGTCAGAAACTACGCCCATGAAGTTTCACCAACACATCTGTTTAAACAGGAGCTGAACAACAATAGGCATGTTAATATGGACAGGGGAAAGTCCATGAAGCCTCAAGCCTTCACAAAGAACTACAGGCAACTAAGGAATGTAGAGAGCTTGAGAAAAACTCTTCTCCAGGGAAGAGCATGTCAATTAGCTATCCAATATCAATTAGTCAGCCCTGGAAACATACATACAACTAACACTATATGGACTGCACAGGTTGTACTTATGTATTTAGGAATACATATGTATACATATATGAATGTAACAACAAATAATGAAAAAAGAAGACATGAATTTGAAAGATTAAGGAGAGATATATGGAAAGATTTGGAGAGAGGAAAGGAAATGGGGAAATGATGTAATTATAATCTCCAAAAAAGAAATTTTAAAAATTGCTTTGTCAGTTTTATTACAGTCTTTACCTTTACCTTTGTCAAAGTAGAATTTCTTTGTTATATAAAAATGAGTTTATTTTGTATTAATGTGTCATGTACGACTTCATAACTAGCCCTTTCAATTTGCATATTGTATCTTTTGGTAAATGTAACTTCTTCATTTTTATATAGTACTACTTACCTTGTTTTATATTTGTGGTTAGTGCTTTCATAGCCTGTTTAAGAAATTTTTACCTATCACAAAATATTTGCCTTTAGTAAGACTTACTGTTTTATATTTCACATTTAAATCTGTAATCTATCTTGACATTTTAAGAACAGAGAGTGATGTAAGAGCTAGTTATACTTTTTTTCATATGCCTAACCAAACCGATCAATACAATTTTTTAAAATAAACCCATCTTTCACTGAATTGCAATGTTGAATGACAGATGTTATTTAGTTAGCATTTTTTTCTTGGAAACAATTAGATTCTTCTTAATGAACATTTTAAGTCAGAACTAATTCTCTCTAATATTAGTAGGTTGTGAGGATATGCCAACTGATATTTTAGCAGAGGTGGATTATTCTATGTGAAAAAGCTTGTTACTCTGTAAATGGAACAGAATTTGAGCTTGCATTTACAAATACAATCTGTATGATGGTGTAGCATAGTTTGATGATGTTTCTAAAAGTCATTAGGGGCTTACTTAAGCTACCATTGCTGCAGCTGTACAATCTTATTTTAAATATTTTATCTCATTTCCAGACATATTATCTCTGCATATCTTTTTATATTCTTTAAGTCACCTCTACATTATTACAATATGTATGCTATGAAAATTGTTCTTATATTGAAGTTTAAGGGAATGAATATATAAAAGTCTGTACATACTCATTACAGGATGTAATTGTCTGGGGATGGGGACAGGATTTTGCTGTGTGGTGTAGGCTGGATTTGATCTCACAGATGTATTTTTTTTTTTTGCTTCTTTTTTTAACATTTTTATTTTGCAATACAATTCAGTTCTACATACAGCCACAGATTCCCTTGTTCTCCCCCCTTCTGGCCCCCCTCACCTTCCCCCCAGCCCACCCCCCATTCCCACCTCCTCCAGGGCAAAGCCTCCCCCACGAACTGAGATCAACCTGGTAGATTCAGTCCAGTCCCCTCCTCCCAGGCCGAGCCAAGCGACCCTGCATAGGCCCCAGGTTTCAAACAGCCAACTCATGCAATGAGCACAGGACCCGGTCCCACTGCCTGGATGCCTCCCAAACAGATCAAGCCAATCAACTGTCTCACCCATTCAGAGGGCCTGATCCAGTTGGTGACCTCTCAGCCATTGGTTCATAGTTCATGTGTTTCCATTGTGTTTCCATTCATTTGGCTATTTGTCCCTGTGCTTTATCCAACCTTGGTCTCAACAATTCTCGCTCATATAAACCCTCCTCATTCTCGCTAATTGGACTTCCAGAGCTCCACCCGGGGCCTAGCCATGGATCTCTGCATCCAGATCCCTCAGTCGTTGGATGGGGTTTCTAGCACAACAATCAGGGTGTTTGGCCATCCCATCACCAGAGTAGGGCAGTTCGGGCTGTCTCTCGACCAGATGTATTTTTAAAAAATTATATGAAATTGATTGAATCTGCCAACTCATCCTAGCCATGGATGATTGTGTATTTGTGACAAATTATCAGCATTGACCCTTACACCTCATGGTAATTTCCACTCCAGGAGCAGAATAGTGGGAATAGAAATCAGTAGTACCCATCAATGAAAAAAAAAAAGTTTGATTCCTGATCTATCTGAGCTCTTGGGTTAGTAAAATCAGTGTCTTGCAGTAAAAATTGAGCTTAGAGAATACTGAATGCAATTATACACTATTTATGTTTGAGTCCCTTATGACCAAATTTAATGTAGTTATTGTACCAGAGGTATTTGGATTTTATCCTATTTTTGACTTTGTTATAACAGGTTTACCATTTGATTGGGAGACGTTATAGTAGCTCTGTGGGTCCTATGTACTGCCACTTAGAAAAATGTTATCTAGATTTCCCCCCAGCAAGAGATGATTTTAGTCTGAGTGAAAAAAAGGAGCCAAAATTGGAGATTTGGATTAGAGTATTTTAAAAATGATTCCTATCCTTTTGGTTTTAACTTTAATTTCATTTAAGATAAGTGGAAGCCACTGAAACTCATTTTTTTACAGGAATTAGAAAATTTTGATATTCTGTGCCAAATTTATTGCAATAATTACATACCATGTTGTTAGTGTTTTATCTTATTGAGATTAATGCTATTTTCCAGAATTTGATTACTTTTATTCATAATACTTTTTATAAATTCAGACTATTATGTGCTCTAATTTTTTTCATGTTGTCTACACCCCACAAATGTAAGGGATCCTACAGCAAATTCTCATCAACTGTGAATTAATTAAAATGAACAAGATGAATTGGTGGAGTGTCTAAATGACTCAAAAATATGAAGTTACATATCTTGGCCCACACCTCTGGTGGAAGCCTCCTCTCCTACCAGGGGCCAAGCATCCTGAACTCCAGGTAAGACTGCCCCCACCCTGCCCATGCTCTCCCAGCATAACTCCATCTGCCTGTCTTCTCCTCATCACCATATTCCGGCCCATACCTTTGGCTGAAGTCTTCTACTCCATCAGAGGCCAGGCCAGGATCCTGAAACCCAGAGGCCAGATCAGCATCTTGAACCCCAAAGACCAGGCCAACTCTCTGAAAACCAGACAGAATTCTCCTGCCCCAACAGAAGCCAGGCCAGGATGCTGAACCCCATAGGGACCCTGGCCAGATAAAAGGCCATGCACATAGTCAGAACTCCAGTCCCAAGTTTGGGCAGCAGCTCCTTCTGGACCAGAGGCCACCCAGGCCATCAGAAATCTGGCCCCAATGCAGGTGGAGACCCTCTATTCAACCACAGGCCAGAACAGCCAGAAGACCAGAGAGGAAACAGAAACCAAGGAAGAAAACACCTATTCAGCAAAGACAAATACATAATTGGCACCTACAACTATATTCATTCCAAATCCAGATGCCTAAACATCAATATAAGAATACAATCAACAACAACCAGGGCAATATGTCATCACCAGAACCCAGCCATCCCACCACAACAAGCTCTGAATATACCAACACAGCTGAAGCACAAGAAAACAACCTTAAAAACAACTTTATGATGATAATAGAGGTCCTTAAAGAGAAAGTGAATAAACCCCTTAAAGAAATCTAGGAAAAGACAATAAAAAATTTGGAGGAAATTAATAAATCTCTTAAAGAATGTCAAGAAAAACAGTTGACAGAAATGAAAAAAAAACTGTTCAAGACTTGAAAATGGAAATAAAAGCAATAAAGAAAGCACAAACTGTGGGAATTATGGAAATGGAATACCTAGGTAAGCAAGCAGGAAATATAGATGCAAGCATCACCAACAGAATATCAGAGATGGAAGAAAAAATTTCAGGTGTTGAAGACATGGTAGAAGAAATAGATACACAAGTCAAAGAAAATGTTAAATCCAAAAAATTCCTGTCAAAAACCATTCAGAAAATCCAGGACAGTGTGCAAAGATAAAACCTAAGAATAATAGGAATATAAGAAGAAGAAGATTCCCAGCATAAAGGCCCAGAAAATATCTTTAACAAAATCATAGAAGAATATGTTCCTAATTTAAAGAAGGACATCCCTATAAAGGTACAAGAAGCTTACAGAACACCAAATAGATTGAACTATAAAAGTAAGATTCCTTGCCACATAATAGTGAAACACTAAACACACAGAACAAATAAAGAATATTAAAAGCTGCAAGGGGAAAAGACCAAGTAACATATAAAGCCAGACCTATTAGAATTATACCTGACTTGGAGACTCTAAAAGCCAGAAGGGCCTGGACAGATGTCTTGCAGACTCTAAGAGACCACAGATGCCATCTCAGACTACTATGTCCTAAAAATAAACTTTCAATCACCATAGATGGAGAAAAGAAAATATTCCATGATAAAGTCAAAGTTAAACAATATCTATCCACAAATCCAGCCCTACAGAAGGTACTAGAAGGAACACTCCAACCCAAGGAGGCTAATTAGACCCATATAATACAGGCAATAAATAATCTCACAGAATAACCCAAAGAAGGCAAAGACACCAACACACACAGACACATAGACACACACACACACACACACACACCCCTCCATCAACAACTACAACAAAATAACAGGAATTAATAATCATTGGTCATTAACATCTCTCAATATCAGTGGACTCATGTAGATGAAATTCTAAACAGTCTTAGTAAATAAGAAACACAGAGCCAAATACAGGAGTAACAGCTGAAGAGATCAAAGAATTAGCGAAGAGCCACTGACTACTCTTTAGCTTACCGCCAAGCCATAGTTTCCCATACAAGAGAGCTTCTTCCTGTTCTGCCTTCACATTGACTCTAAGCCCAGGCATATGACTTCCTCATCACTGCCTGTCTATACAGACCTCCAGATCTCTATGGTTAGTACTGGGATTAAAGGCTCATGTCACCACACTTGGCTGTGTCCTTGACCACACAGAGATTCTGCCTGACATGTGATCAGATTAAGGGCATGGGCTACCACTGCCTGACTTCTGTTCCTGACTCGCTATGACCTCTGATCTCCATGCAAACTTTATTTATTAATATACAAATAAAATCACATTTCAGCACAATTAAAATATCACCACAGATTCAACTGCCCAATAAAAAGATACAGACCATTTCTGCCTGCAGGACCAGCCTCCAGATAGCCCAGGGCTCAAAAGGAATCCACTGTGTCAATGTAGCTAAGACTTTTCTGAGATTAGGAAAAAAAATACTCACATATTCTCTTGATCATTTCCTTCTTTATTCATTAGCCTCTTCTGATGGACTGACTGGGCTGGATTCAGCTGGCTCTCTAACAGCTATACAAAGTGTATTTATAAATTGTTACATGAAATACTTCATACTAAGGTCCCTAACCTAATTTACACGTCTTACTGAAGGTGACCATCACATGCCTCTATGACTCTAGGCCTTCATTATGCATTGTGTGCAATACAAAATATACAAGTGCCCCAGTACAAAGGCCCACAGAAGCTTTCTAGTAAGATCTTACTCAAGGTCAGAGAATCTAAGCTTGCTTTACCCAGCAAGGCTGCATAATAGGATGCTTTGGCCTCAGGTGTGGATACCAGGTGTTGTGAAGGGTCTACACTTGGCTGTATGTTGTGCTTTGATCTTGAAAGGGGGAGGTCTTTTGCTTCATCCTTTGGCCTAGTATAAAAAGCCATTTGGGCCAGGCGGTGGTGGCA
The DNA here is from genome assembly GCF_949786415.1 of Peromyscus eremicus. Classification (NCBI taxonomy): domain Eukaryota; kingdom Metazoa; phylum Chordata; class Mammalia; order Rodentia; family Cricetidae; genus Peromyscus; species Peromyscus eremicus. The sequence goes on along the minus strand of NC_081439.1, from coordinate 3,434,511 downwards.
CACGCCTTTAATCCCAGCACTCGGGAGGCAGAGCCAGGCGGATCTCTGTGAGTTCAAGGCCAGCCTGGGCTACCAAGTGAGTTCCAGGAAAAGGCGCAAAGCTACACAGAGAAACCCTGTCTCGAAAAACCAAAAAAAAAAAAAAGCCATTTGGAATAAACCTCAAGGTGACTGAGAATTGACTCAGGGCCCTCCCAAAGGTATCCTCTCTCTCTCTCTCTCTCTCTCTCTCTCTCTTTCTTTCTTCCTTCTTTTTTTCCTTTCTTTCTTTCTTTCTTTCTTTCTTTCTTTCTTTCTTTCTTTCTTTCTTTCTTTCTTTCCTTCTTTCTTTCTTATTATCTCTTTTTATCTTTCTATCTAATATTTCCTCATTCCTCTCTCCTCCCCTCAAGAACCCTTTGAAAGGTGGGAGTTGGACTCCCACACCCCAGGTATGCTTGAGGTGTCTTGTGACCAAAGTCATGGGATGGCTGCAAGGCTCCTCAGCAAAACAATCATTGTTTTCCACAAGGATTCTTCCAGGTCAAGGCACTTCTGAAAAACATCTGTTCATTCTACTATCTATCCCATACAGTGATTTTGCTAAATTCCTACAGAGAGCAGGTAACATGTTTTTCATCTCCCTTACATGATTAAAAACAAAGTCATTCCTATATCCCATATACATTTATGTTTAAGTAACTTATTGCAGACTAACAGAACATGAGCAGACAGAAAGTGGTTTTTTTCAGCCAACTTTTTTGCTAGCAGGCTGCATACTGTGGTTACAAAGGAAGAATCAATCTTTCACTGCTTATCTTGAAAGTTAATCTTATAAGGAATATTAAAGGAATCACAAACCTAAGCTTTTACACATAAAAGACAATCAGTCAGCTCTAGTTTAGATCTTTAGGGTGTATACCCATCAGTAATTTATTATATCAGGAAATTGAGGGCAGGAATGAGTACAAGGAGCTAATCACCACTTTTGATCAACAACCAACCTTAACAGTTGGGATGCTTTGTATTTTTGACCTCAGCTATGTGTCCTTGTGGACATTAGATTGTTTTCTGTGGTCTTTTTTCATCTTAAAGCTCTTGTCAAAACATCTGATCTAATCTGAAGTTATTACAAGGCTTTGTTTCAGCTAATGATGCACACCAGGACCTGTGACTACATCTTTTCAGCATTAAGAGAATTGGGCCAGCCTGGCTCCCAGAGAATTCAATTGTTTTCCTTAATCATTAACCTGAGCTGTGATCTAAAGCAGCTCCTTAAGTGTCACTCATAGGCCTTATCTGTGAAACATATCCTTGTATATACTTTTATTCATCAAAGCTCTGTATAAGCTAATGTTATTATTATCAATTAGACAGTACAGTTAAGAAGAAATCATCTTCATAGTAATCCACAGGTAAAAATTCCCAGTAGAACGGAATGTTTCCATGAGTTAAACACATTATATTACATATTACAGGCAGTGAGGAATCTCCCCACACCCAATTCAATCATGTTAGATATCAAAGAAAGATAGCAACAGCAAACATGTAAAGGCACAGCAGAAGCAGAAGACATTCTTGATTCTGTCGTCTTGGAGGACCTTGCCTGAGAATTATCCACCAGGTTGTTGCCTCCTGGTGGGCTGACACCCTGAACCTCAATTGCCACCTGCTGCTCCTCTGACATGGTCACCAGCAACTAACAGAATGGATGGGAAAAAAGATCCATCCTTCTGTTGCATATAAGAAACACATCTCAACATCAAAGATAGACATTAATTCAGAGTAAAGAGCTGAAAAAAGATTTTCCAAGCAAATGGCCCCAAGAAGCAAGCTGGTGTAGCTATTCTAATATCTAACAATAAACTTCAAACCAAAATTAATCAAAAGAGATGGGGAAGGACACTTTATACTCATCAAAGAAAAAAAATCCATCGAGGTGACATCTCAGTTCTCAACATCTATGCCCCAAACACTAGGGCCTCCAGTTTGTAGAGAAAATACTACTAAAGCTTGAATAAAACATTGACCCTCACACATTGATAGTGAGAGATGTAAATACCCCACTCTCTCTCACACACACAGACAAAAACTAAACAGAAAAATGCTGGAGCACACAGACATTATGACCCAAACAGACCTAACAGATAGCTACAGAACATTTCATCCAAACACAAAGGAATATACTTTCTTCTCAGCAACTCACAGAAAATTCTTCAAAACTGACCACATGCTCAGTCACAAGGCAAATCTCAACAGATACAAGAAAATTGAAATAACCCCCTGTATCCTATCAGACCACCATAGACAAAAGCTGGATTTCAATAACAACAGAAACAACAGAAAGCATACAAACTCATAGAAATTGAACAACTCTCCACTGAACTACCACTGAGTCAAGGGAGAAATAAATAAAGAAATTAAAGATTTCTTGGAATTCAATGAAAATGAGTGTTCAACATACCCAAACTTATGGGACACAATGAAAGCAGTGCTAAGAGGAAAGCTCACAGCACTAACTGCCTTCACAAAGAATTTAGAGAAATCCCATACTAGTGACTTAACAGCACACCTGAAAGCTCTACAGCAACATGAAACAGACACACCAAGGAGGAATAAATGGCAAAAAATAACCAAACTCAGGGCTGAAATCAATAAAATAGAAACACAGAGAAAAATACAAAGAATCAGTTAAACAAAGTTGATTTTTTTGAGAAAATCAATAAGATAGAGAAACATTAACCAAAGTAACTAAAAGACACAGAGAGAATATCCAAAATAACAAAATCAGAAATGAAAAGGGGGACATGACAACAGACACTGAGAAAATCCAGAGAATTATCAGGTCATACTTCAAAAATCTGTACTCTACAAAATTAGAAAATCTAAAAGAAATGGAAAATTTTCTTAACAGATGCTACTTACCAAAATTAATTTGAGATCAGATAAACAATTTAAATAGACTCATAATCCCTAAGAAAATAGAAGCAGTCATTAAAAGTTTCTAAACAAAAAAACAAACAAAAAAGCCCAGGCCCAGATTGTTTTAATGTAAAATTCTACCAGACTTTCAAAGAAACTCTAATACCAATACTCCTAAAATTATTCCATAAAATAGAAACAGAAAGAACTTTGCCCAATTCTATGTGGCCACAGTCACTCTGATATCCAAACCACACGAAGATTCAACAAAGAAAGAGAATTAGAGACCAACATCCCTCATGAACATTGATGCAAAAAACTTAACAAAATACTCACAAACTGAACTCAAGAACACATTAAAAAGACCATTCACCATAGTCAAGTAGGTTTCATCCCAGAGATGCAGGGATGGTTCAACATATGAAAATCTGTCAATGTAATTCACCATATAAACAAACTAAAAGAAAAAACCATATGATCATCTCATTAGATGCTGAAAAAGCCTTTTACAAAATCCAACACTTCTTCATGATAAAAGTCTTGGAGAGATCAGTAATACAAGGGACATATCTAAACATAATTATAGGCAATTTACAGCAAGCCTATAATCAACATCATATTAAATAGAGAGAAACAGAAAACAATTCCACTAAAATCAGGAACAAGACACTCTTTCCATGTTTATTCATATAGCTCTTGAAGTTCTAGCTAGAATAATAAAACAACAGATAGAGATCAAGTAGATGCAGATTGGAAAGAAAGAAGTCAAAGTATCACTATTTGCAGTTGATATTTATAAGCGACCCCCAAAATTCTACCAGGGAACTCCTATAGCTGATAAAAACATATTTGGTGAAGTAGCTTGATACAAGATTAACTAAAAAAATTAATAGTCTTCCTATATACAAATGATAAACCAGCTGAGAAAGAAATCAGAGAAACAACACCCTTCACAATATCCACAAATAATAAAAAATATATTGGGGTAACTCTAACTAAGCACATGAAAGACATGTATGACAAGGACTTCAAGTGTTTGAAGAAAGAAATTGGAGAAGATTTTGGAAAATAGAAAGATCTCCTATGCTCATGGATTGGTAGGATGAACATTATAAAAATGTTCATCTTACCAAAAGCAATCTATAGAATAAAGACAATCCCTATGAAAATCTCCAAATAATTCTTTATGAACCTTGAAAGAACAATACTCAATTTTATACGGAAAAATAAAATAAAAAACCAAACAAACAGGATAGCTGAAACAACCCTGTACAAAAAAAGAACTTCTGGAGGTATCACCATCCCTGATTTCAAGCTCGACTACAGAGATATAGTAATAAAATCCATATGGTATTGGCATAAAATCAGATTAATGGATCAATGGAATCAAACCAAAGACCCAGATGTAAATCCAAACACCGATGGGCAGATGATTTTTTGACAAAGAAGCCAAAATTATAAAATGAAAAAGAGAAAGCATCTTCAACAAATGATGCTGGTCTAACTGGATGTCAACATGTAGAATAATGAAAATAGATCCATATCTATCACCCTGCACAAAATTCAAGTCCACATGGATCAAAGACATCAACATAAAACCAGACACACTGAACCTGATAAAATAGAAAGTGATGAATAGCCTTGAACACATTGACACAGCAGACAACTTCTTGAACAGAACACCATTAGCACAGACACTAAGATCAAACATCAATAAATAGAACCTTATGAAACCAAAACATTTCTGCAAGGCAAAGAACACTGTCAATAGGACAAAATGGCAGTCTTTAGAATGGAAAAAGATCTTCATCAACCCCTCTTCTGACAGAGGACTAATTTCCAAAATATGTAAAGAACTCAAGAAACTAGACCTCATCCAATCAAATAATCCAATTGAAAAAGAGGGTACTGATCTAAACAGAGAATTCTCAATGGAAGAATCTCAAATGTTCAAGAAACACTTAAAGAAATGTTCAACATCCTTAGCCATCAAGGAAATGCAAATCAAAATGACTCTGAGGTTCCATTTTATACCTGTCAGAATGGCTAAGATTCAAAACACAAATGACAGCTCATGCTGGAAAGGATGTGGAGCAAGAGACACACTCCTCCATTGCTGGTGGAAATGCAAACTTGTACAATTTTGCAAACCAATATGGTGGTTTCTCAGAAAACTGAGAATCCACATTTACCCCAAGACCCAGCTTTCTTGGGCATATATCCAAAGGATGTTCAATCATACCACAAAGACACTTGCTCAACTATGTTCGTAGCAGCTTTATTTGAAATAGCCACAACCTGGAAACAGCCTAGATCTCCTTCAACCTAAGAATAATAAAGAAAATGTGGCACATTTATACCATGGAATATTATGCAGCTGTTAAAAACAATAACATCATGAAATTTGCAGGCAAACAGACGGAACTAGAAAAAAATAATCCTGAGTAAGGTAACTGAGACCCAGAATGACAGATATGGTATGTAATCACTTATAAGTAGATATTAGTATAAAGTAAAGGATAATCATGCTGCAAACCACAGACTCAGAGAGGTTAGGTAACAAGGAGAGCTTAACGGGGGGATGTTTGGATCACCCTGGGAAGGGGGAATAGAAGATGTTTTGTGGGTAGATTGGGGGCAGGTAGAGATGGGAACATGAGAGATAAGGTCAGGGAAGGATGGAGAGGAAAGGTACTAAGAGATGACTAGAAAGGGGGGATTTTAGGGGTGATATAGAAACATAATGTAAGGGAACTCCAAGGCATCTACAAGGATGACCCCTGCTAACACTCCAAGCAATAGGGTCTACAGAGCCTGAGCTGGCCATCTCCTGTGACCAGGCAAGACTTCCAGTGCAGGGATTGGGACACCAACATAACGACACAACCTTCGACCTACAGTCTGTCTTGCCTATGGGATGGGCTGGAGGTAAGGGTGGTGCAAAGATTGTGGGAGTGGCCAACCAGAGACCTAGGGTAGAACCAAACATAACTGGAGAGAAAAAAGTGTCAATGTAATGATACCCATGAATATTCTGCTATACTAATAGATTAGTGCCTAGCCCAATTGTCGTCAGAGGGGCTTCATCCTGTAACTGATAGAAACAGATGCAGAGACCCATGGCCAAACATTAGAGCTCAGGGAATCCTGCTGAAGAGAGCGAGGGATTGTAGGAGCCAGAGAGGTTAAAGACATCACAAGAAAACCCAGAGAATCAAGTAACCTGGTCTCATAGGGGCTTACAGAGACTGAACCAACAACCAAGGAGCCTGCCTGGGACTAACTTAGGCTGTCTGTATACATATGACAATTGTGTAGCTTGGTCTATTTGTGGGACTCCTACCAATGGGAGCAGTGCCTGTTCCTAACGCTTTGGTTGGCCCTTGGGACTGTATTCCTCATACTGGGTCACTTCGCCAATCCTTAATGCAAGGGGAGGTGCTTACTCTTACTGCAACTTGATATGCCATGTTTCGTTGATATCCGTGGGAGGCTTGCCTTTTTCTGAATAGAAATGGAGGAGCAGAGGATGAGGGGGCAGAGGGAAAGTGGGGAGGAGGGACTGGGAGAAGAGGAGGGAGGGGAAACTGCAGATGTAAAATAAATTAAAATTTTTTTAAATAATGTAAAAATATATACATTAATAAAATAGGAAATTAACTTCTTTTACTAAACCATTTGCATAAGTTGAACTTCTGACTGATGATAACAGAAATGAGGAAGGCATGGTAGAAGACTGATGATGAACATCATTTGCAATACTACCTCAAGTCTGGTGGTACCAAGGAGTACACATAACAAATTCTGATAACCCTTTTTTTCTGAAGTCTTTCATTAGAGATTACATCTGGCCATCATCTTGTAGAGCTAGTGACAGAGGCAGCTACCATTTTGAAGAGTTTGGGCAGAAGCAAACCTGGAGGGTGCAGGGCTGTGCTGTAGAATATGCTGTGCTATACTCTGTATCACATTTTTTCGGCTTCAGTGTCCAGTTCTCATCCATGATATCAACTTCCCAACTAAATCATCCGCAGAATGTCTCAGCTATCTTGGTTTAGGTTTTCTATGAAGCTGTGGGAGATTTCTTGTTCCACCTAGGGAAATAGGGAGCCAACCTGTGGAGGATGGCAGTTGATAGGAAAATATTTCAGTCTCTCTCCTTCAAAATGATAATCCTAAGGTATTTGTGGAGGCTACAGGGGCTTCCTAGTAAGACCTTACTCAAAGTCAGAGAATCTGAGCTTGCTTTACCCAGCAGGGATGCATAATGGGATGATTTGGCCATGGGCATGGTTACCAGGTGTTTTAAGGGTCTGCACTTGGCTGTACATTGTGCTTTGATCTTGAAAGGGGAGGTCTTTTGCCTTGCCCCTTGGCATTGTACAAAAAGCCCTTTGGAACAAACCTCAAGGTGACTGGGTATTGACCCTGGGCCCTCCCAAAGCTATCCTGTGTCTCTGTCTTTCTTATCATTTCCTTCTATCTTTCTAATACTTTCTCATTCCTCTCTCCTCTCCCTAAGAACCCTTCAACAAGTCGGAGCTGGACTCTGACAGACTCCCACTTATGGTGCCCAACATGGGGCTTGGGTATGGAGGATAAAGAGAAGGAACACCATGGGTTAAGTGGGCATGCTTGGATAGTTGAGTGAGGTAGTGATTTTCTTTTCTTCAGGAGTAAAATTGTAAATATAAAGCAGAGTAGTTCAAGTTAGGTTGCAGCAAGTATCTCTTTCTATCTCTGTCTCTGTCTCTGTCTCTTTTTTCTCTCTCTCTTAAAGTAAATCTTAAATTTTTAGTGAGGTTTGAGAAACATCGGCTTTAGGTATAGGGATATGGTGAAGACATAGGCTCAATAGAAGATTTAACTTAGAGTAGAGTAGGTTTTCCCTAGTGCAGGACCTGGGATGCAGAAAGCAGTGTCTAGGACCAAGCAGCTACTGTGGATTTTGTGGTCTGACAGCTGCTTCAGAAGGCCCCATCACAAGCAGCAGCAGTGGGAGCAGCAGATGTCCCACATCAGCATTACTGAGACCCACAGGGCATCATTGCATCAGCAGCAGCAGGCGCCAAGAGAGCCATTGCAAGCATCGAGGGTCTGAGCTTTCTGCCATGGTAAAGCCAAGGGGAGGAGAACACCTTCAGCCAGGTGTTTGTGAAGACATGGCTAGAGGCTATGCTCTGAGACCTTGATGATCTGAGCAGAGATGCTTTGGAAGAAGCAAATAGCAGGCAGCAGTGGCAGCTTGGAGAGTGCAGCAAAGGCTCCGGAGCATGTCTGTCAGCAGGCAACTGGAGGGTGAGCATGCAGGGCACTGTGAGTGGCTGCACAAGAGACAAAGTCTCCAGAGAAAGATGCCTGCAGGGTACACACCAAGTGGGCCAGGGAACAGGCACCTCTGAAGCTGAGTGCATTCTGGGGACACCGAGACCATGGCAGAGGTGGTGCTACAGACCCAAGGGAAACTGCTAGCTGACAGAACACCTGAGTGAGACAAGCTAGAACTCAGGCCAGCCTCAGCTCCCAGCAGCAGAGTGAAGGGAGCCATGGAACTGCCCTGGGGACAGCATTCAGCCATGCAAGTGGGATAGCACATAGAGAACACCAGGCCACCAGCAAAGCAGGTAATGGAGCCAGGGTGCAGTGGTGCTACTGGCCACAGCTGGGTTTCCTCCAGGGACGGTGTGCTTTTAATGAGAGCCACAGCTCATAGCAGTAGAGAGGCACCATGATCCTGTGTTGTGCCAGGCAATTGAAAGCCCTCAGGTCTCAGGATACAGGGTCTCTAGGCTGGCGGGCCAGAGACAGGAGGCACAGATGGACTGGAATTGTAAAAGCTGAATGGAACCAACAGATAAAGCTGTGCAACTTCTTCTTGCTGGTGGGGAACACATACGTGGTTCCTTTAAGAGATTGCTTTCTGGTTCATGCTGGCTGAATGGAAAGATATTTTGAAGAAGTCTGCTCTGGACAGCTAGCAGCTTTTGTCCTGGAGCAGATTGCCTATGGGAAGGCTACCGACTGCAAAGTGCCTCTGTATCTGAGAGTGAGGTTTCAGAGACTCTTGTTTAAATTGAGTTGTTGCATGCAAGGGAACTGCAAAAAGTTTTTGGTTATGGATTTCTTCATATTTGCAGCTTTTCTCTTAAGATTCATTATGACTTGGACAGCTATACAAAGACTTCAGGGCAGCTGATGAGCCAGGACCTGATCTTGAACTTTCAGTGGAACATTAAGACTGGTATCAGAACTGCCTTTTAAAATTTTCAGACTTCAGAAATGGGACAGTTTTGATTTCACCAAAAAATTCAACTGTGGTAACTCACGATTAATATACCCATGTTTTGTTAGAAGAAAATGTAAATAGCTCTATTAAGAGATTGCTTTTGGATGCTTGCTAAAGTTTATGAAGTGTAAATAGTTCTATTAAGAGTTTGCTTCTGGATGTAAGTTTGTGAGAATTGTAATTATGTATAGTAATCCTACTAGAATTATGATGTTAACCTGTTAATGTTAATGAACCATGGTATGGTGATGCTAAGGAGTCCTTAGATTTGATGCTGTTGCATCAGGAGTTTACTGATTATTTGATGCAGTTGCATGAGGAGTTTATTAATTAAAAAAAGGGGCTTGGTGCAGCTAAAACTGCTGTAGTCATCTTAGACACATTTAAAAAGGCCATTATATCTTAATCATCTTCTACTCCTTTTGTAGGAGGTATATCAGGCATAACCAGCAGGTATCTTGCTATGGTTATTCCAGCTACTTGCATGCTCTTAGTGTGGAAAGCTGATTCAGAGCTACACAGAGTTAAGCTCTGAATCCTCACTTGAGACATTTATATTATTAAGAAGAGGGGACTGTGGAGGCCCACAGAGGCTTCCTAGTAAGACCTTACTCAAGGTCAGAGAATTTGAGCTTGCTTTACCCAGCAGGGCTGCACAATTGGATGGTATGGCCACAGGCATGGTTACCAGGTGTTTTGAAGTGTCTACACTTGGCTGTACATTACACTTTGATCTTGAAAGGAGGAGGTCTTTTGCCTTGCCCTTAGGCATTGTACAAAAAGCCTTTTGGAATAAACCTTGAGGTGACTGAGTATTGACCCAGGGCGCTCCCAAAGCTATCCTTATAATCTCCTTTTATCTTTCTATCTAACACTTTCTCATCCCTCTCTCCTCCCTGCAAGAACCCTTCAACAGGTTGGAGCTGGACTCTGACAGACTCCCACACATATTATTCTTTGTGGATTCTACATTGATTCTGTAAGGATCCACAGTAGCATTGAACCTTAGTTGTCCAGAACCAACTCAGTAATTGCCTCTCTGCTTTGTTTTGGGCTTTTCTTCTTGTTTGTAAAGTTGTAACATAATGGGTTTATAATTAATACAGTACCACTCACCATGGCAATGTTATTCAATACAAAGAGATTTTCCACTTAAATTTATTCTCCATTTCAATATCCCTATAATTTTTTCAAATGAAATCTTTTCTGTATTTCAACAGTAGTTACATTTTTATTAAGAATGTTTTAGCATTCATTTTACACACCAATCAAAGATCCCCCTCTTCCTTCCTCCCAACCCCCCAGCCTCACCCCTAACCCAGCCCACACTCCCCACCACAAGAAGGCAAGGCCTCCCATGGGGAGGCACATCCAGTAGAGGCAAGTCCAAGCCCTTCCCCCTGCCTCAAGGCTACATGAGGTATCACATTATAAGTAGTGGGCTCCAAAGACCCCCCTCATGCACCAGGAATGGATTCTGATTCTGCCGCCAGCCCCCCCACAAGCAGATCAAGCTACACAATTGTCTTGCCATGCAGAGGGCCTAGTCCAGTCCCATGCAGGCTCCACAGCCATGGATCCAACTTTCATGAGTTCCCACTAGTTTGCTTGGTCAGCTCTGCAGGTTTCCCCATCATGATCCTGATGCACTTGCTCATAGAACCCCTCCTCTCTCTCTCTCTCTCTCTCTCTCTCTCTTTCTCTCTCTCTCTCTCTCTCTCTCTCTCTTACTAGACTCCTGGAGCTCTGCCTGGTATTTGGCTATGGATCTCTGTGTCTGCCTCCATCAGTCATTGGTGAAAAGTTCTGTGATAACAGGGTATTCACCAATCTTATCACTGGGGCAAGGCTGTTCAGTTCAGGCACCGTCTCCACTATTTCTAGTAGTCCAAACTGGGGTCATCCTTGGGGATTCCTGGCAACTTCCTTAGCACTGGGATTCTCTCTATCCCCCATGATATCTCCCTCCATCTTGGTATATCTCTCATTGATTTCCCACTCCATCCCTATTCCAGCTCAACTATCCCACACCCTTATGTTTTCATTGCCCATCCCCTACCCTCCATTGCTCACCCCTCACCCCCGGTTCACTCATGGAGATCTCATCGATTTCCCCTTCCCAGGGCAGTCCATGAGTCCCTCTTGCATCTTCCTTATTAGCTAGCTTCTCTGGAGTTGTGGGTTGTTGTCTGGTTATTCTTTGCTTTACTTCTAGTATCCACTTATAGGTGAGTACATACCATGTTTTTCCTTCTGAGTCTGGATTAGCTCACTCAGGATAATATTTTCTAGTTCTATCCATTTGCCTGCAAATTTCATGATGTCATTGTTTTTCTCTGCTGAGTAGTACTCCATTGTGTATATGTACCACATTTTCTTAATTCATTCTCCAGTTGAGGGGCATCTATGTTGTTTCCAGGATCTGGCTATTATGAATAATGTTGCTATGAACATAGTTGAGCATGGGTCTCTGTGGTATGATTGAGCATCCCTTAGGTATACGCCCCAGAGTTGTATGGCTGGGTTTTGAGGAAGATTGATTCCCAATTTTTTGAGAAACTGCCACACTGATTTCCAAAGTGGCTGTACACGTTTTCACTCCCACCAACACTGGAGGAGTGTTCCCTTGCTCCACATCCTCTCCAACATAAGCTGTCTTCAGTGTTTTTTATCTTAGCCATTCTGACAGGTGTAAGATGGTGTCTCAGAGTCATTTTGATTTGTATTTCCCCGATGACTAAGGTTGTTGAGCAATTTCTTAAATGTCTTTCCGCCATTTGAAATTTGTCCTTTGAGAATTCTCTGTTCAGCTCTATAGCCAGTTTTTTAATTGGATTGTTCATTATTTTGATGTCTAGTTTCTTGAGTTCTTATATATTTTGGAGATGAGCCCTCTACCAGGTGTGGGGTTGGTAAAAATCTTTTTTCATTCTGTAGGTTGTTGTTTTCTTTTATTTACTGTGTCCTTTGCCTTACAGAAGCTTCTCAGTTTTAGGAGGTCCCATTTGTTAATTGTTTTGGTTTCTTTATCAAAAATTAGGTGTTCATAGGTGTGTGGGTTAATGTCAGGGTCTTCAATTCGATTCCATTGGTCCACATGTTGATTTTTATGCCAATACCAAGCTGTATTTGTTACAATAGCTCTCTAGTAGAGCTTGATGTCAGGGATGGTGATGCCTCCAGAGGTGGCTTTGTTGTACAGGATTCTTTTAGCTATCTTGTAGACGAATTTCTAAACAGTCAATTTAAATAAGAAACGTAGAGCCAAAGCCGGGCAGTGGTGGCGCACGCCTTTAATCCCAGCACTCGGGAGGCAGAGCCAGGCGGATCTCTGTGAGTTCGAGGCCAGCCGGGGCTACCAAGTGAGTTCCAGGAAAAGGCGCAAAGCTACACAGAGAAACCCTGTCTCAAAAAACCAAAAAAAAAAAAAAAAAAAAGAAAGAAACATAGAGCCAAATACAGGGGTGAAAGCCTTAGAAATCAGAGAAGTAGTGATAGTCACCAACTAACCTTAGCTCACCACACTGCTGTATCTTCCCAAGAGAACCAGCTTCTTCCTGGCTAACCTGTGCCTTTATTGCCTTGCTGTTCTGCCTTCTCATTGGTTCTTAGCCCAGCCACCACACTTCCTCATCACTGTCTGTCTATACAGACCTCCAGGACTCTATGGTTTGTACTGGGATTAAAGGTGTGTGTCACCATGCTTGGCTGTGTCCTTGAACACAGAGACTCTGCCTGCCATGTGATCAGATTAAGGGGGTGTGCTACCACTGCCTGAATTCTGTTTATGGCTCACTATGACCTCTGATCTTTAGGCAAACATTATTTGTTAACATACAAATAAAATATCACCACATTTCAGCACAAATAAAATATCACCACACTATCCTGGGTTTTCTGTTTTTTCAAATGAAGTTGAGTATTGTTCTTTCCAGGTTTGTGAAGAATTGTGTTGGGATTTGGTGAGGACTGCATTGAATCTGTAAATTGGTTTTGGTAAGATTGCCATTTTTACTATGTTAATCCTACCTATCCATGAGCATGGGAGATCTTTCCATTTTCTGATATCTTAAATTTCTTTCTTCAGGCACTTAAAGTTCTTGTCATACAGGTCTTTCACTTGCTTAGTTAGAGTTACCCCAAGGCATTTTATATTATTTGTGGCTATTGTAAAGGGTGATGTTTCTCTGATTTCTTTCTCAGCCCATTTATCATTTGTATATAGGAGGGCTACTAATTGTTTTGAGTTAATCTTGTATCCTGCCACATTACTGACAGTGTTTATCAGCTGTAGGAGTTCCCTGGTAGAATTTTTGAGGTCCCTTATGTATACTATCATATCATCTGCAAATAATGAAAGTTTGACTTCTTCCTTTCCAATTTGTATCCCCTTGATCTCCTTTTGTTGTCTTATTACTCTAGCTAGAACTTCAAGTACTATATTGAATAAATATGGGGAGAGTGGACAGCCTTGTCTTGTTCCTGATTTTAGTGGAATCACTTTGAGTTTCTCTCCATTTAATTTGATGTTGGCTGTCAGCTTGCTGTAAATTGCCTTTATTATGTTTAGGTATGTTCTTTGTATTCCTGATCTCTCCAAGACCTTTATCATGAAGGGGTATTGTATTTTGTCAAAGACCTTTTCAGCATCTAATGAAATGATCATTTGGGGTTTTTTTCCTATCTGTTTGTTTATGTGGTGTATTACATTGACAGCTTTTCATATGTTGAAACATCCTTGCATCTCTAAGATGAAGCCTACTTGATCATGGTGGATAATTTTTTTAATGTGTTCTTGGAGTCTGTTTGCCAATATTTTATTGAGTATTTTTGCATCAATGTTTATGAGGGAGATTGATCTGTAATTCTTTTCATTGTTGCATCTTTCTGTGGCTTGGGAATCAGAGTAACTGTAGCCTCACAAAAGGAGTTTGGTAATATTCCTTCTGTTTCTATTGTGTGGAACAATTTGAAGAGTATTGGTATTAACTCTTCTTTGAAAATCTGGTAGAATTCTGCACTGAGACCATCTTGTCCTGGTTTTTTTTTTTTTTTTTTTTTTGGTTGAGAGACTTTTAATGAGTGTTTCTATTTCCTTAGGTGTTATTGGACTATTTAAATAGTTTATCTGGTCTTGATTTAACTTTGGTATGTGATATCTATCCGGAAAATTGTCCATTTCTTTTAGATTTTCCAATTTTGTGGAGTACAGTTTTTTGAAATATGACCTGATGATTCTCTAGATTTCCTCAATGTGAGTTGTTATGTCTCCCTTTTCATTTCTGATTTTGTTAATTTGGATGCTCTCTCTCTGCCTTTTGGTTAGTTTGGATAATGGCTTGTCTATCTTGTTAATTTTCTCAAAGAACCATCTCTTTGTTTCAGTGATTCTTTGTATTGTTCTCTTTGTTTCTATTTTATTGATTTCAGCTCTTAATTTGATTATTTCCTGGCTTCTACTCCTCCTGGGTGAGTTTGCTTCTTTTTATTCTAAAGCTTTCAGGTGTGCTGTTAAGTCACTAGTGTGAAATTTCTCCATCTTCTTTATGTGTGCATTTAGAGCTATGAATTTTCCTCTTAGCACTGATTTCATAGTGTCCCATAAGTTTGGGTATGTTGTACTTTTGTTTTCATTGAATTCTAGGAAATCTTTAATTTTTTTCTTTATTTCTTCCTTGACCCATTGGTGATTCATTTGGGCATTATTCAGTTTCCATGAGATTGTAGGCTTTCTGTAATTTTTGTTGTTGAAATCTAACTTTAAGCCATGGTGATCCGATAAAACACAGCAGGTTTTCCAATTTTTTTTTTGTATCTGTTGAGATTTGCTTTGTGATGGAGCATGTGGTCAATTTTAGAGAAGGTCCCATGGGTTGCTGAGAAGAAGGTATATTCGTTTTCTTAGGGTAGGATGTTCTGTAGGTATCAATTAAGTCCATTTGGGTCATAACATCTGTTAGGTCCTTTGTTTCTGTGTTAAGTTTTGAGCTGGCAGATCTGTCCAGTGGTGAGAGTGGGGTGTTGAAGTCTCCCACTATTAATGTGTGGGGTTTGATGTGTGATTTAAGCTTTAGCAATGTTTCTTTTACATATTTGGGTGCCTTTGTATTTGGGGCATAAATGTTCAGAATTGAAACTTCATCTTGGTGGATCTTTCTTTTAATGAGTATGTAATGTTCTTGATCTCTTTTGATTGATTTTAGTTTAAAGTCTATTTTGTTAGATATTAGGATAGCTACACCAGCTTGCTTCTTAAGTCGATTTGATTGGAAAGTCTTCCCAGCTTTTTCCTCTGAGGTAGTGTCTGTCTTTGAAGTTGAGGTGTGTTTCTTGTATTCTTCAGAAGTATGGGTCCTGATTTTGTATCATTCTCTTAGCCTGTGTCTTTTTATAGGTGAATTAAGTGCATTGATATTAAGAGATATTAATGACCAGTGATTGTTAATTCCTGTTATCTTTTGGTGTTAGTGCATGTGTATTTCTCTTCTTTGGGATTTACTGCTGTGGGGTTATGTATTGCCTGTGTTTTCGTGGGTGTATCTGAATTCCTTGGGTTGGAATATTCCTTCTAGTACTTTCTGTGGGGCTGGATTAGTGGGTAGGTATTGTTTAAATCTTGATTTTTCCTGGAATGTCTTGTTCACTCTATCTACAGTGATTGAAAGTTTTGCTGGGTATATTAGTCTAGGCTGGCATCCATGATCTCTTAGTGTCTGCATTACATCTGTCCAGGACCTTCTGGCTTTCAAAGTCTCCATTGAGAAGTTGAATGTTATTCCGATAGGTCTGCCTTTGTAAGTATCTTGGCCTTTTGCCTTTGCTGCTCTTAATATTCTTTCTTTATTGTGCATGCATAGTGGTTTAATTATCACTAAACCATTATGTTGTAAAGGGACTCTTTTTTTTTGGTTTTTCAAGACAGGGTTTCTCTGTGTAGCTTTGCGCCTTTCCTGGGACTCACTTGGTAGCCCAGGCTGGCCTCGAACTCACAGAGATCCGCCTGCCTCTGCCTCCCGAGTGCTGGGATTAAAGGCATGTGCCACCACCGCCCGGCATAAGGGGACTTTTTTGAGGGGTCTAGTCTATTTGGTGTTCTATAAGCTTCTTGTACCTTCATAGGTATTTCCTTCTTCAAGTTGAGAAAGTTTTCTTCTATGATTTTGTTGAATATATTTTCTGTGCCTTTGAGTTGGTATTCTTCTCCTTCTTCTATCCCTATTATTTTTAAGTTTGGCCTTTTCATGGTGTCCCAGATTTCCTGGACATTTTGTGTTATGACTTTTTTGGCTTTGGTGTTTTCTTTGAGTGATGAATCCATTTCCTTTATTGTATCCTCTACACCAGAGATTCTCTCTTCCAAACCTTGTATTCTGTTGGTTATGCTTGCATCTGTGTTTCCTGTTCATTTACTCAGATTTTATATTTCTAGCATTCTGTCTGTTTGTTTCTTCTTCATTGTTTCTATTTCACTTTTCAGGTCTTGAACTGTTTCCTTCACATGTTTAATTGCTTTTTCATGGTTTTCTTGGATTTCTTTAACGGATTTATTGATTTCTTCCAATTTTGTGTTTGTCTTTTCCTCAATTTCTTTATTGATTTCATACAATTTTTTGTTTGTCTTTTCCTCAATTTCTTTAAGGGAATTTTCCATTTCCTCTTTAAAGGCCTCTAGCATCTTCATAAAGTTATTTTTAAGGTCACTTTCTTCTGCTTCTTCTACATTGTGATGTTCAGGTCTTGCTGTTATAGAAGGGCTAGGTTATGTTGATGTCATATTGCTCTTTATGTTGTTGTATGTATTTTTGCACTGGCATCTACCCATCTCTTCCTCCAATAGATGCAAGATGTGCCTGTGTCTGAGCAAGCTGCTATTGGTCCAGTCTGTGCATGTCTGTGTCTCAGGGGGCCCCTCTGGGTCCAATAATAGCTCTTTGTCTAATTGGAGCTGGCAGATTCTGTATCCCAGGGAACTGCTCTTGGTCCAATCCAAGCTAGCTGATTCTGTGGCTCAGGGAGCCTCTCTTGGTCTTATCAGGGCTCTTGGTCTAGTCAGAGCTGATGGATTTTGTGTCTCAGAAAGCTTCTCTTGGTCCAACCAGAGCTGGCAGATTCTGTGTCTCAGGAAGCCACTCTTGGTCCAATGAGAGCTGGCAGATTCTGTGTCTCAGAAAGTTACTGGGGTCACAGGTGATGGGCATTGGGGTAGGATGTGGGTCTTGTATATTGCAGGGTCTGATGGGGGCTTTTGTTGGGGGGCTGCCTGTAGGAGTTTTCCCTGCTGGCCAGCAAATAGAGCAGAGTTGGCTAGGGGTTCCTGGGGACTGGCTGCGTCCCGGGGCCTAGGTCCTAGAGGCAGGACTCTCTGGGTGTGAGAAGAGTCACTCACCTCTTGGTCCAATGAGAGCTGGTGAATTCTGTGTCTCAGGAAGTCACTGGGGTCACAGGTGGATGAGTATTGGGGTATGGTGTGCGTCTTGTAGATTGCATCGTCTGATAGGGGGTTTTGGTGGGAGGGCTGGCCACACAAGTTTTTCCTGCTGGTCAGCAACTGGGGCAGAGTTGGGTAGGGGTTCCTGGGGACTGACTGTGTCCCAGGGCCTGGGTCCTAGAGCAACAGTAGTTACATTGAATATATGTTCCTAAGTTCACCTGGCCACAATTGAAATTTAAAATTTGTGACTATTTGATACTTAAGAACAACATTAATTTTGGAGATGAAAAATTCAATAAATGAATGGAGAACAA
Source organism: Peromyscus eremicus (assembly GCF_949786415.1). Classification (NCBI taxonomy): domain Eukaryota; kingdom Metazoa; phylum Chordata; class Mammalia; order Rodentia; family Cricetidae; genus Peromyscus; species Peromyscus eremicus. The sequence continues at coordinate 3,416,579 of NC_081439.1, read as the reverse complement.
AATTCCTCAATGATTCAGCAAGCAGTAGTTATTGTGGAATAGTGGTGATTTGCTAGATTCTAGGCAAAAACTTTCTTCTTTGTATTTCATGTGGTTTCAGAATTCTGAAAGTATGAAATATTACTTTTGCAAACTTAAGCCATTATACCTCTCCAGCCTTGTTTCTAAGTGTCAAACACAACAGCTGCATGTTTCGATGTGAAGAAAACTTGTTTCCTAATCCAAGGTTCAGTCTTAAGAGTCTGAGGTTTTCCAGGCATCTTAGAGGGTTTGACTAGGAAGAGCCCTTTAGGATCACATCTGCCCACTTTTTTTAAGCATATACCTTGTATTAATGGCTTTTAAGGGAGGAAGGGTTCAGTTTTGCTCCCAATTTGAGGGTACAGCCCATCATGGTGGGGAAGGCATGGTGGCAGGAGCAGCTAACAGCAGTGACTGCTCTTATCTGGAGCAGCGTGGGTAGCAGAGGAAAAAAGAATGCTCATGCCTAGATGGCTTTCTTCTTCTATCCTTTTTATTATGTCCAGGACTCTAGCCCAAGAGATAGTGCCACCCACATTCAGAGTGGGTCTTCCAGGTACTGTTAATCATCTGTAGAAATATCCTCATATGCATACCCAAAGATATGCCTTACTAATGCCCCATAGGTGTTTCTTAATCCAATCAAGTTGAAGAAAATTAGCCATCACCAGTGCTTGGAATTCTGAGAGCCACATCTTTCATGACAATGCTTGCATCGTTAGCATCTACTGATTCAACAACCAGCAGAATGGAAAGCAGGAAAATGAGGACTAAGAGCAATTGTGTTGAAACTGAGGTTGTGGTGTTGGGATTCTGAGGGCTGAAGATTCCAAAGAACCTGTATATATGGAAATCTATATTACTTGAAATATCCACATTCTGCAGCTCCCAATGTGGAAGATAGATCCCCATGTGAAACTGCCTTTTAAGAAGCAGCCATTACAGAAATTACTCTTCCTCTTATACCATCTCACTCTCTTCCCTTCCTCATTCCTGCTTCTAGAAATTACTCCTAAATAAATCACCCAGCTCCACTTGTTTAAATTTGCCAAAAAATTATCAATATTTTATCATGTCCTTAAATACTCTGAGTTTTTAAAATGTTTAACTTTTTCAAAGAATTTCTTTATGAACAAAACAAGACTTTAGACCACTGCTTATTTACTTATTTATTAGTCTATTGTGCTAGAGGTGGAGCCCAGGGCCTTGCACATACTGGTCAGGCATTCTACCACTGAGTTACACTCAGTTATTTAAATGGAATTGTCAAAAACCACACATTACTTTGGTCCCAATGAGTGAATATTTTAGAATATTATTTCAAAATCAAAATGCAAATGAGGTAATTTCTGGATCCAAGTGTATGAATTCTTTTTCTTTATTATCCATCTGCCTTTTTCCCTGGCTTTCAAATATTTGCCTGACTTCCAGGCTGCATTTTATTCCAGGCTCTTCTCAATGGCTTCCCTACTGTTCCAGGGGGCAGGTTATTACTCCTGTATTATTCTTTGTGGGGACAGAGTTCCCTGTGGTGTGCTGAGAATTGCTGTTTAGTTGCTGGTATTTTCACTTCTGCCTGAGTCTTGCTTTATAGGGCCAAGCTGAAAATTACCCCTCAGCTTGAAGTCATCCATTTAAGAATTTGATATTTCTAGAAATCTAATTTCTAATACCACTTTCTCTTTCTTCTTTTCACTTAGGTCTTCTTTCTGCATTCCTACTTTGTTAGTTAAAGTTTGACAGTTACAACAAACTTTGATGTTCGAACTTTTTATTGCTTGGCACTGTTTATTTGATTGCATGTTTGAGGTTCTTCTGACTCCATAAATCAAGGATTTTATACGGCTTCTGGTATGCCTTTTTACACAGATTTTAGTCTTTGTTCAATAAAATTCATCACAGACTTCTGTGCTTACTATAGATGTTCTTCAACACATATATGAATATTAGAATTCTAAAGGCAAGAAAATAGAGCTTCAGAACTATGTCAGTCAGAGTGTAGTCAGGAGAAAGACATTATGCCAGGTTGTTTATTTGAGGAAATGCAGCGGCAAAGATGAAATGATACAGCTATATTAGAAGAGTCCAAAGAGCAATTTAAGGAAGCGCCATCAAGATACAGCAGGGTTTTTAGTTGATCCAGGAAGTGTGCTAAGCATGCTCACACACGTTGGGGAGCTGAATTCTGATCTAGGTTTCTGGTTGACTCATTGGAAGTAGGATCCTACAAAAGATCACACAGAGAACTATAAATGGTTAGTTTCAGATGTCTGTATCTTCCTTTAGAACCCAGCTATCCAAATGATGAGGTTTCTGAAAATGGTTCCCAGCAACTGGGGGAAAGAACCCAGGTAAACCTCAAGTTGTATATTAGTTGCTATCATGTTAAGATATTGTTAACTGTTTTTTTTTAAATCTTTTAAGAAGGGGCCATGAAATGCACAGAGAAATTTATCGTATGCAATCAAGTCCCAGTTAATGTTCTGTAGTCAGAAGTTTTACTGTGAACAAGAAAACACAGCAAATATAAGTCAGCTGTGCTAGACAGCAAAATTCTTCATTTTGCCTCTGCTGTCTCCCTAACCATGGAGGCACTGAGAGAAACAAAACATGCCTCAAGATGGAGCCCTTGAACCACAAAGTTGCAAGAAATTGGCAAATCTGTAAACTAGCCAGATACAGGCAAAATTGGAGTCGCTGGTCACGGAAGGTTGGCTGCAGCTGTCATGGGGAAAGCAGAAGGTAGAAGAAGCTGTGCTGCCGGTCTCCAAAACGATCACCAGAGCCAGGCAAAGCAAAAGGGCAGGCTGAGGTAGGGATTTGAAGACTCAGGATTATTTGCTTTTTGGTGTAAAGGATGAAATCAGCGAGGTAAGAAATTTCTATAGATAAATAATTTGTTCATTTATCAAATTAAATATACATTTCCTTCTTTGTAAACCTGTCTTACAGTTTAGAAGCACAGCTTGAAAATTTATTAGCGTTCTTTGAGCCCTAGTAAATTCTCATTTTTATTCTGTGACAGGAAGTAAAGCACAAGAAAGCATCAAGTTCGAGCCACTGTGATACTGTGTGTGCTCCGCAGAGGGGCAGTGAAGAGGAAGATCCTGCCATATAGAGGAAAGAGCTAGGCCCTCAGCACCTGCTGTGTTGATGACAGAATCCTGTCTCTGCCTGATTCTTAGCTCTTCCTCCTTGACTGGTTTCCTAACTTAACAGACATTCCAGTCTCTTGAGAATCAGAGGAAACGAATGAAAGTGCCTGGTGCTTGAGCTTACTAACAGAGTTCCTTTGTCACTGTTAAGACAGCCATTTATGCATGTTCAGGCTGCACATTGAGTGTTTTCTTTGTGGAGGTGCCATATACAATGATAACATATGAAGCATATGATAAATGCTTTCTTCCTATGTTAACTCACATTGGCCTATGGGGCCATATGCTTATCAGGGCCAGCACATGGGCAGACATGTCACGTTTGCAGGATTATTCTGTGCCCTGACTGTATCTCACTTTCCTATCCCAAAATAGTAAACTGATACAAGAAGTTTGAGGAGCAGGCTGACATTCCTAGCAGCCTGTGTGACATAGGAAGCAGCTGGGAGCCTCGGATAACAGCTTGAGATGTGTTGTAATGGTTTGGTCTGATTTTTCCCAGGTTTCTTGTGCTTTAGCCAGCAGCTTAAAAGTGATCTGTGGAATTGCATTTAGTCAGCTTTCTCTCAGACAGCAGAGCTCCTCCCAGTATCTCCAGTCATCTTTCCTATCTTCTATACATGAATCATGGCTACCTAAAGGGTCATAATTCACAGTTTCTCTGTCAGGCTGTGTTTCTTAGGGTTTTATTGTTCTGAAGAGACACCATGACCATAACAACTCTTATGAAGGAAAATATTTAATTGAGGCTCACTTACAGTTTAGAGGTTTAGTCCGTTATCATCATGGTGGGAAGCATGGTGGTGTGCAGACAGATGTGGTGCTGGAAAGGCAGCTGCAAGTTCTACATCTGAACACAAAGGCAGCAGGAAGTGACAGTGACACTAAGCGTGGCATCTGGAGCATCTGAGACCTCAAAGCCTGCCCCCAGTGACACACTTTCTCCAACAAGGCCACACCTCCTGATAGTGCCACTCCCTGTGGGCCTATGGGGGCCATTTTTATTCAAACTACCACGTTGTGTAAACTTGTTTGTCACATTATGGGGAAGGGAAGTGATATCAGAATCTATCATACCATATGTGGGATACACTTACTTTTGGTGATGATATCCTACTAACTCATTACATTAATAACATCATGTAATTTAAAAATGTTTTATCTTTTCATTCTATTTCTCATCTCCTTTCATTTTTCCCTTCTCCTAGCCACTCTTGGCTTTTTTCCCCCTTTCAGGCTGAGAACTCTCCTCCTTCCCTTCACTTTATCTCATCTTCCACTAACTGCTTTTCATTTTTCATGTTAGTTTCTATTCCTTACAATTTGTATCTTCTCTCCTTCATATTTCTTCTTCCTTCTTTTCTTGTGTATCCTCCTGCATTTATATCTTCCCCCCTACCAATAATTTTTCTTCCTTTTACCTCTGTTCCCTCTCTCAAACTCCTATGAGTACCTCTTCTATTTTCCTTTATTCAACTGCTCCATTTTACTTAGTAGCCCTGGATCAGAGAGTTCTAGGAGATAGATGGTAAGGCCCGTTGGGTCCAAGTTGGTTCTTTAAGTGACCATTCACTTTGAATAAAGTGCAGAGTCTACAGCAGTGGCCACCATGGATTTATATCTGTAGACAGTGAATAAATTCCCTCTGCAGCTGGAACTGTAAATTTAGACCTTGCCCAAGTTAAAATTCTAGTTTATGACTCATCTGCTCTTGAAATTGTGATGGTAGGAAGATCACAGAGTGTCTTCAAGGCTAGTCTAATGGTCTTGACATTTTTGAAGGCCAATGTCTCCTCTGGGAAACAGCTGAAACTTTTAGGCTATTTTCTCAGAAAAAAAAAATTGCCATTCCCTGGAAGATTTGCTCAAAATTTGTGGTGTCTAAAAATGTGGTGTCCATTTTATGCTAGGCATCCCTCCTGGTACCATTAGCCATTTGTCTCTGACTCCAGTCCCTGGAAGATAAGTTTCCAGTAACCCCAACTCAGTGCCCCCCTCCAAGAAATGTACAGCCATGATCATCTACTTCTTATGTTCGGACTAATTGCTTTTTGGCTTCTGTGACGTACTTGTGCAGACATTCAGGTTGCCTTGACTACCTAATCTTGGCAGAGCAAAACAGCTCTTGGCTTCCTTGTGCAGATACTCAAGGTCTTCTTGTAGATTTTGTCTTTAAAACTCCTTCCCTTACTCCCCTTCCCATGGCAATCTGAAATTTGGCTCAGTGGTTGATGTCCTGCTAGTGGTAATCAATAAATCTTTTCATTATAATTGCATTGAGTCTATGGTCTTTTTTCCAGGGTTGGGAACTCCATAACAGTATTAAGGAGTTCACAGATCTCCTTCACAGATTTTCTAAGAGCTCTTTGGTTGAAAGTCAGACAATGAAAGTTCAAATTTCAAAAAGAGGCTTGTTTTCCAGGCAATTGCTGTAGCAAGCTATAGGGCTGAGAACTGTGGCGGGGCTCTGAAGAGAATCTAGATCAAGGGCATATTGGTCAAGTACACCCATCTTAGGCTTTTGCTGTTCTCTGTGAGCAGGAGCCTTCCTTTTCAAAGTTTAGCCTTTCCGCATCAGAGGGAAGCCTAGCTGATTTTATGGCAGAATTTCGGAGGTGCAACAAATGTTCACCAGACAGCCTGAGCTTTCTTCAGCTTCCTCTTTAGTCAGCTTGGACTTAATATTTATTAAAGGGAACAGTAGCTTAAGGAGGCCATATTCTTCATCCAAATGTTCTGCCTCACTGTGCCTTTTCCATATGAAAACTAAATGTAAGAGGGAAGAATTCCATTTACTCACCTTTGGAAATACTCTTTTCTCGAAATCTGACCTCTAGGTTTATCATTGTGGCCCTATGAATTTCCTTGTGGATTATTTTAAGCATGGTCCTTATGCATTGTTTTCATCCATAATGGAAATTTAGTGCTTTTTAATTAATTAGTCTCCTCCTTCTCTAAGCTCATTTGTTCTTTTAAGTTTACACCTGAAATCAGATTTTGAAGAGCAATTTATTCCTTTCTGTGTTCTGTTCAGCGTTGTTTGAAATAGTCCTTCTTCAGTGACTTCAATTAACAGGTACTGCAAGAAATCTTTGTGTGAAATTATGCTCCAAGAGGAAGAGAGCTAAAGAGAGCCTCACTGATCCTTTGTTATCTCTAGGCGGTATGTGGGAGTGGGGGAGGGGACTATTGGGACTAGAATAAAGCAGGGGATGGAAGGGACACAGGCAGGTGGAAATTTACTAGCTTGAGAGATTAATCCATTTGCTAGCAGAGTTGTGATGTGCCAAGCTCCAAACGGACAAGTGAAGGCAGAAGGTGATGGCAAAGTTCAGTTTATAGCTGGAAACACCCAATATGTGTGATTTCTGGTTGCATTAACACCTCCTGATATCCCTGTTGGTGGCGAAGATTCCCATTGGTTTTTGACTGGGCAAAAGTCTCCCTTGCTCACACTGACAAGTGCTGGGGAAGGCAGACAGTGACAGTGGGTAATGCCATTAAAGGACTTGAGCCACAGTAGAAGAGGAGCCCAGAATTTTCACAATTTTTGTCAGGTATTGTTATCAAAACAATTACAGCTTTCCCTTTCTAACTGTCTACTAACATGGTATGTTGTCTAAGTGAATCAAGTATGCTTAAACCATGATTGCAAATACCAGTGTCATGTGAAGCATACTTTTAGGTTGTTGCAGCATAATATGGAAGAGGTATATAGCAAAACCAAGCCACTCAACTCAGGTCCAAGACTTGAAAGGGCCTGACATCAGTGACCTCAAGACTTCTCACCAGGATCTGCCTCTAAGGTTTCTATCACCCCATACCCTCGTTTCTACCAAGTTCAGAATGCAGCCTCTAACACATAAACCTTTTGAAACAGTTAAGCTTCACTCTATTATAATTTCCATGAAAAGGATGCTATTAGGGGAGGTGTTTATGAAGGTCAACCAATTCTCAGCCATCATCTGAAATCTTCTGGGAATCACTTTTTTAAAAAGTCTCAGATCCCAAAATTCCCCTTCTTATTATAATAATGCAACAAAGGCTCTAAGGCTGGAAAATACTTGAATAAGAGATGTTCCTTTTTTTAATAGGAATGGGAAGCAGAAAAAATGGACAAAAGGGAAATGAGAAAGTGGGACTCAAATTTACTTAGATATGACTAAAGTTATGAGGCACCTTAGTGTAAGTTTTCTTGGGTCATCCTTTCTGGGAAGTAAGAGTTCCAATTGTAATAAGGATTTTGAACATCTCCAAGCCCTTCTGTCTCTTCTTTCTGAACTTTTACCATGTTTTCTTATAGAAATGTGTTTTTCTGTCTACAGAGTAGCAAGTACATCAAAAGACTAATTGTCCCTACTTGTGATTGCCAAGAAAACTTGTTTGCAATGTCAGCAAGATCGATCAGCAGGTACTAAACCTTGCTGCCAAATCTGATGACCTGAGTTTGACCCCAGAGCTCACATGGTGAAAGGGGAGAACTGACTCCCAAAGGTGTCCTGTGACTTCCACACATGTGCTGTGGCATGCAAGCACCCTTTTCCAAAATGTTATTAAAAAAAACAATTATGTTAAATAACAACAGAATAGAAACCACCCTTCCCCCAGTTCTAAATCAGTTTCTCTTGGCTGTTCTCCTGCAGAAAACAAAAAACTTCACTGGACCTGTTCATGACAGCTCTTAGTAGGTTACCTCATTAGTCACTCTCAGGACTAAACTTCAGAATTTTCCCCAATGAGTTGTGCCTCTGCTACTTGTGGACAATACTATGTAGACTCTGGCAATAGTAGTTTCTACAACCTTACAAGATTATTATTATTATTATTATTATTATTATTATTATTATTATTATTACTATTGTGTATGTGCATGATGTATGTATGCATGAGGTTGTGAGTACCATAGTGTGCATAGAGAGGTAGACAACAACTCTGTGGAGTCAAACTCAGGTTGCTAGTATTACAAGGCAAGCACTTTACCCACTGAACCATCTCACCAGCCCCCTTTACAATTTTTTTTTATATCATAGATAACAACTAGGCCAATTATGTAATTTACCATACTGGATCACAGTTTCTTTCTTCTGTGTGCTACATGTTGGGAGAAGGTGTATTTTGCATTAACCTTTTATTTTATGAAGACTATGTATTTACATGAAATTTTAAGAAATAGTATAGAGATTCCTAACATCTTTCATCTAATATCTTCACCTTACCTGTAATAATGTTCTATGACTAAAGTATATCATTTCCCAGAAATCAACATTGGTAACATGTACTTACCTATTTACATTATAACAATTTTATTCCTTATATTCTGTTTTCATTGTTGCTTAACTTGTTTCACTAGCATATATTAAGTATGGAAATAATGGGTTTCAGTATGACACCATACAAACATATATTTTGATTGTATTTCCTCCATGTTACCCTTTCATCCCCCTTCCCTCCTCCTTCTCCTGATCTAGACTGTCTTCTCTAATAACTCTCCTTCTACTTTCAGGATGGAAAAAGCATCTAGATTCAACATATGAGAGAAGACATTCCTCTGAGCCTGCTTATTTTGGTGTGCATGGTGATCACCTGCTCTATTCATTTCCTGCAAGTGATATGAGTTCATTCTTCTTTATGGCTGGATAAAACCCTGTTATGATATATTCCACATTTTTATTACCCATTCATCTACTGATGGACACCTAAGCTGGCTCCATATCTTAACTATTGTGAATAATGCTATGATAAACACAGATATGCAGGTGTCTTTGCTATGCACTGACTGGGTATATACCCAGGAGAGCTATAGCAGGATTATATAGTAGTTCTAATTTTATTTTTGATTAACTTGTATGCTGATATCCACAGTGGCTGTACTAATTTACATTTATACCAATAGTGAATAAGGGATTCCCTCTCCCTTTCCTGCATCCTCTGCAGCATTTGTTGCCTTTTATTTTCTTGAAGATTACCATTCTGATAGGTAAGAAAGAATCTCAGGGTCATTTTAATTTGCATTTCCCTGACGGCTAAAGATGAGGAACATTCTTCATCTGTATATTGGGCATTTGTACTTCTTTAGAGAACTGCCTGTTCAGTTTATTATTCAGTTTGTTGATTGGTTGATTTGTTGTGGGATATATATATATTGGTTTTTGTAGTTATGTATTCTAGATATTAACTGATAGGAATTCCAATCATGCCCCCATGGTCGTGCATGCCTGGCAGGACACTTAGCCATTTCCGTCTAGTCATTTCCGGGTCATACGTCCTACGTAACCCATGCCCCATGGCTGCATGGTCACGTAATTGTGCAGAGTGACCACATGATCTATGTGCATGCATGGAGTAGCCACGTGGACCTGTGTGCACAGGTGTGTGCTGGCCCTTGAAAAGACAGGCCCCATATCCCGCCGCCCCCTTCTCACACACATGTTCTTCAGCAGGCCTAATCACATCTATCCCTTTCTCCTTGTCTTAATAAAACTCTTGTTAGTGGATTCTGTCGTGTTTTGTGACTTTTCCTTGCAGGGTAAGAGCACCGCTAAAAACCATCATTAACCCCATCTGAATTATAGCTGAAAAAGATTTTCTTCATCTTATAAATTGTCTCTTTACTTTACTGATAGCTTCCTTTGTTGTTCAGAAGATTTTTAATTTTCAGTAATGTTATTTGTCAATCTTTAGAGATATTTCTTGTGCTATTGACATCCTTTTCAGAAAGAAAATTTTAATTTTTGAGGTTATAACTCGAATATAGTATTTATTCCATTCCTTTCCTCCCTTCAAACTCCATATATCCGCCCTGTTCTCCCATAAATTTACAGTCTTTTTTTTTTAGAAAAAACTAATTGTTATTGCATGCATATATGTATATATACATATTCCTACATATAACCTGTTTGATATGTATAATGTTACTTGTATATATGTTTTCAGGCTGACCATTTGGCACTAGACAGCCAATTGGTGTGCTCTTCTCTGGGAAAGACTATCTTTCACATTCCCAGATTTTCTCAGGTGCCTATACTTCTTTGTGTAGGGTTGAGGCCTCACAGACTTTACTCTGTCCAGTTGGTTATCCTATATCTTGAGAGTTCAGTATTTCAGGCCTTTGTTAAGGTCTTTGAATCATTTGAATATATTTTTGTGGTGAGTGAAAAATACGCACCTATTGTCATTCTACATGTATATATTCAGTTTTCCTAGAACCATTTGTTGAAGAAATTATCTTTTGCTAATGTATATTTTTGGTACTTTTATTAAAAGTTAGTTAGATATAGCAGTATGGACTTATTTACGGTTCCTCTATTTTAATTAATGGGTCTAGGTGTCTGTGCTGGTAACTGTCTTTGTCACTACAGCTCTGTAGTATAATTTGAAGTCAGCTATTGTAATACCTCTAGCATTGTTTTTCCTGTTTACAGGGTCATTTTTGTTTCTATATAAATTATATATATATTAGTTCCGTGAAGAAGGTTGCTGGAATTTTGATGGGACTACACTGAATTTGTAAACAACTTTTGGTAATATAGTCATTTTCACAATATTAATTTTTCTGATTCATGAACATGGAAGATCCTTCAATATTCTGGTATATTCTTTAGTTTCTTTCTTTTGTATATTAAAATTTTAATTATAGTGGTCTTTCACCTCCTGAGCTCCCCATCCACTGGTTTGGGGCCAGATTTGCTGTACCAGGCATGCTTTCCCCCTGCAAAACAGGTTTTAAATTGAATCAGAAAGTGGTTGGCAATCTACATAAAACTACACTACTATTATACCAATGGACATATGTAGCCATGCTGGCCATAATTATAGTTCAAAGGGGTCATAGCTGGGTAAAACTGTTGATACCTTTGCCCCTCATCAGACTGGGTAGCATCTTCCAGTATTTTGAAAGCTAGTTAGCAGAAAGAGAGCTTTGTGGTCTGCACCTACTTGTTTCTCTTTATCCTTTGACCAATATCTGTGCTATCTTCAGCAATAAAATCTTTCTATCAAGTTCTTGTGGGCAACCAAGAGAACAGCAATTAGACTGTATTTGGGGGGGTCTCTAGGACACATTTGATCAACAACCCTGGGGGAGGTATCCAATACCTGACAATGGGCTTTTTAATATACCAACTATAGATTCTGAGATGAGCATAATCCCCCATGTAGGGTAACTCTAAACTCAGTTTACACACACACACACACACACACACACACACACACACACACATACACACAAGATTAAGGCCTTATCTACATATATTGAGTCAATTCCATCATATGATTTATGCCTATAAATATATTTTAAATATTGTATTTCATTAATTTACTTTCATATGCTGAACTAACCTTGAATCCCTAGCATGAAAGCCACTTGATTGTGGTATATACTTTCCTCAGTGTGTCCCTGAATTTGGAATGGGATGATTTTATTAGGATTTTTTTGCATTTATTTTCACCAGGGAGAGAAACTTAGATGGGAGTTTTATTCACAAAAAAAGCAGTTAAGACCTATTCTTCTCTTATCTTCCCTCCCCTGCTAAACCCTGGTCTCAGGAAGCCTGTTTGCATTTTCTGCTATTAGCTATTCTGTCACTTGTGGCCCATTCTACAGCAAGTGAGATGCTTAAAGTTCCTAGGTCATCATTTCAGATAGTCAGGAAGAAATATAAATGACTATGAGCTAACTCTAAAATGTGGGAAATGAAGAAGAGAGTATAACTGCTCTAACTGTAGGAACACATCTATGAGACCTACTTGATTTTCTATTTCATTAAGCCATTTATTTTGCAAATATACCTTCTCTATAGTGATTAATTCTCAGTGGAAATGAGAAAAAGAATATGTATTCTGTGAATAAATACTGAATTTTTATTTCTCAAAAGAAAGAAAGAAAAAAGGTAAATTTGAAAGTCTTTTTCAACATTTAACACCCAATTGCAAGTCATAGTGAGACCATGGATAAGGCTGAAACCAGAAAATGCAAATCTTCCCAAACAGTTGCATCTAATTAAAAAAAAACTAGAGGAAGAAGGCATTTACAAAGCATTTTGTGAAGCATGGCTTTTTCAATCAGCTCAAATGATCATTCCTATAAATTAATCTAATTTGCTTTCATTTCCATGTTTTCCTGTACATATACAGAGTAAAGTGGTAGCTGTTAATGGGGTTGCTTCTTTAATGAAAAAAGATCTTTTACACATAGTTAAATGATATCCAATTTATAACAGTGACATTAAATGCTTCAAATAGAAAAACTGTTTTATTTCACTAATGGCTTAACTTTTTATCTGAATCATACAATACAAACATAACATTTAGAAGTTCATTTTGTTAAAGTTAAAACACCTTCTAAATGATAATGCCTCTGTGTAAATTTATTTTGGAAAATCCAATATTGAATATAGTTTTTGTGATCATAATACAATCATAAGTTTGGGTGGAATGTAATTATCTTGGTAACTGCAATAGTTGCACTAAATTAAGACACCTATGGACCAGAAATACACTTGGAATTGTTTGCAAAGCATATATAATTCATCATTGCATTTACATTGTGATAAGCACTGAATTGAAATAGAAGCAAGAATCATCAACATTTACAAATCTATTTATATATGCACATTTAGAATAATTGAATTGAAAAACTATGTGAAAAATCTAATATGGATCTGCTGTGAATTATGCTCATTCTTTTTTTTTTTTTTTTTTTTTTTTTTGGTTTTTCGAGACAGGGTTTCTCTGTATAGCTTTGCGCCTTTCCTGGGACTCACTTGGTAGCCCAGGCTGGCCTCGAACTCACAGAGATCCGCCTGGCTCTGCTTCCCGAGTGCTGGGATTAAAGGCGTGCGCCACCACCGCCCGGCTGATTATGCTCATTCTTAATAATAACACTGATTGGCCAGTAGCTGGACAGGAAGAGATTGAGAGCAAGAGGCAGACTAGGAGAATTCTGGGAAGAAGGGTGGAGTCAGAGATTCCAACCACCTGCTGAGCAAGCAAGACATGTAGAAAATGAGGTAACAAGCCACAAATCATGTGGCAAAGCATAGATAAGAAATATGGGTTAATTTAAATATAAGAGCTAGCTAGTAATAAGCCTGAGCCATCAGCCAAGCTTTTATAATTAATATAAGCCTCTGAGTGAATATTTGGAAGTGGCTGCAGGACAGGGTAGGACAGAGAAATTCCATTTATATATGGCACTCCAACATGCTGCATGTATGTACACATAAAGCCTGAAAAAGCTTAATAGAAAGCCAAGAGCTGCTTCATAGTTCATATATCTCATGCAGGCCATGGTACAGAGACACATCCTGGCCATAGTGTGTGTGCTTGACCTACAGCATGATGGATTCCTGCCACGGTACAAAGGTGTCTCCAAGCCATGCAGTATGCTGAGTAGGGGATTTAGAGTTTTTACTCATACAGACAAAAAGGGTTAAAGATACATAGTAAAAAACAAATTCAGAAAAAAACACTCTAAACAGGTTACAATGTGTTTAAAAATACACAGTTTGGAGAGAGAGAGAGAGAGAGAGAGAGAGAGAGAGAGAGAGAGAGAGAATAAAAAGGGTAGAGACAATCATAGATTTAAAAAATTAAAGATAATAAAGTCCTTAAAAAGGAAATAGAATAATAAAAAAATATAGTAAGTCACATAAGGATGGAAAGTACATGGAGAGTCTGGATACTGTATGTTATTGTGTTGTCTTTAAATTTTTTGATAGCTAATGAATAAGTGATAACTGCTGAGAGATATTTGATTATAAAAGCTGCTGGATTAACCCAACTTATATATTTTTAAAATGTGTTGATTTCAAAATTTATGTCAAGGGATATGTTGCTTTGAAAAAGAGGTTTTGCTTTTGTTTCCACAGGAAATGAGAAGTTCTGAATTCATTCTGGATTAAAAAAATCAAGTTTGATCAAGGAAGACCACCTGAAAATCCTAACTACAGACATGGGAAAATAAACCTAAAGTAACTACTACAAGATACATAACATATATTTTACCTGCTCAGACATAAAACAAAAAATTATCCTGGCTTGTGTACAATACACAGTTTACATTTATATTAATACAGATATATATATGTTATGTTTAAAAGTTTATATATTTTCAGAACAAGGAGATCAGACACAGATAAAAATGGATGGCCCAGATGATCCAATGTTTCAATACACCTCTGTTACAGTTTCCTTTGAGTTCTGCATCCAAAACAGCTTCAAGGCTGCTGGCTGCGATGGACCAGCTGCACAGAATATCCCAGTCAAGACTTGACCATAATTCTAAATTTTCTCAGGGTCCCCATAAGATTACCAGCACCCCCAATCAACAAGAAGTAGTCTAGAGACCTACACCCACATTCCCCAAAAATGGATTATAGATGTTTGTCTTTGTTTAGGGATTTGGCTATAAATTGTTAATGGTCATAGCCAATCTCTTTCTAAAGAAGAAAAGAGGATATGCTATAGAAATGATGGGGAAATGGTTAGATTATTATGAAAAAAGGGTAGATTATTGAATCTACTTTAATCCAAAAAACAACTGTTAATCTCAAAATATTTTACATTGGTATGGATTTTGGTTTATTGATATAAATTTAAAGTCAATTTTGTTTTACTGTATGTATATTTCTACTCTTGTTTAAGGTATTATGTTTATGCAGATAATTTAAAATAATATATAATTAAAATATAGATTAATAGTCATCTATAATAATCAAACTTATAGCCATATTAGTTAGATTTTCTAGGTATACAAAGATATATTTCAGTCAAATAGGTAATCTTCAAACACTTCAAAGACCTATAGAATATGCCGTTTAAAATGTTTTAAAAACAGACTTTTCTGGACAATGAGACAGACACATCTGCTCCTGACAGTACCAATTACTTCAAAGAGGATGCTGGGCATCAAAGACACTCATTATGGAGTTTGCTTTCAATGTGGTAAAGATAGCCATTTGGGCAAGAAACTTACCCAAATGTTCTTACCTGGATTGCTTGACAGTATGTTGTATAAACTGAACATGCAGGACCTATAAGAAAGTGACTGTTGAACTTTGCCAACATAAGGTGGGATGGTCCTTCAGGGTTCCTGCTTCACAGAAGAAACTGCCAGACATTCTGCAGGACACAGAAGAAAATGACTGACAAAATTTGCCAATATATACAGAACAGTCCTTCAAATTTTCTGCTTCACTAAAAAGTGCCAGATACTCAAGGCCTGTAGGCTGAAGATGGGTGTCCCAATGTTACAAAAGAACTTTTGATGATTGTCCAGGCAGCCAAATATCTCTGTCATTTCTAGAGTTTTGGAAGTTGCTTGCAATGTACGTCCTCTTTACCTAGGTAATATTATATCCTTCTGGGATCTTTAATGGAGTTGAAGATTAGATAGTTATAATTATAGTTTTCCTTAGTTATGATAAAAGTTAAATTAGATGTGAAACTTTAGACTCACAAAGATAGGATAGATGATAGAGTATTTTCTCTAATTTTGACAAATACAAATAGATTGGCTATTGTAACTGTAATTCTTACTTGATAACTGTTTTTGTTATGTATAATTTTACTATGTTAAGGTTAAAACATTCCTTTTCAATTAAACAAAAAGGGGGAAATGCTGTGGATTATGCTTATTGTTAATAATAAAGCCAATTGGCTGATAGTTGGACAGGAAGAGATTGAGCATGAGAGTCAGACTGGGAGAATTCTGGGAAGAAGAAGGGCAGAGTCAAGGAGACATCAGGCAGCTGACATGTAGAAAATGAGGTAACAAGCCATGAACCATGTGGCAAAGCATAAATAAGAATTATGGCTTAATTTATGTGTAAGAGATAGTAATAAGCCTGAGCTATTAACTAAGCATTTCTAATTAATATAAGCCTCTGTATGGTTGTAGCTGAAGTTTTCTCCAGTCCTGCCTGGCCCACGGTCAAGTCAAATCTCTCTCACCTGCCAGTCCCCCAGCTGCTCAGACCCAACCGTCTAAACACGAGAGACTTATATTGCTTATAAACTGTATGGCCGTGGCAGGCTTCTTGCTAGCTGTTCTTACATCTTAAAGCAACCTGTTTCTATTAATCTATAAGTTGCCACATGGCTCATGGCTTAGCGGTATCTTAACATCTTCTCATGGCAGCAGCTGGCAGGTCTCTCTGCTTCAGCCTTCCTATTCCCAGAATTCTCTTGTCTGCTTGTCCCACCTATACTTCCTGCCTGGCTACTGGCCAATCAGCATTTTATTTATACAGAGCAATATCCACAGCACTTCCCCTTTTCTTCTTTTTTTTTTAAAGGAAGGTTTTAACTTTCACATAGTAAAATTACATATAACAAAACAATTATCAAGCAAGAATTACAGTTACAATATCTAGTCTGTTTATAATATCTAGTCTATTTGTATTTGGCAAAATTAAAGAAGCTATCCTATCTACCCTATATTTGTGAGTCTAAGGTTTCACTAACTTATCTTTTATCATAACTAAGGAAAATTATCTAGTCTTGAACTACATCAAAGACCTCAGAAGTATATAATATTACATGAGAAATGGGAGAAGAATGCAAGCAACTTTCGGGAGTCTTGAGAGAGTAGGCAGAGACAGCTGGCAGCCTGGACAGTCATCCAAAATTTTCTTGTAAAGTTGGGGCATCTGTCTTTAGCCCACAGGTCTAGAGTCTCTCAGTGTCCTGTAGAATGTCTGGCAGTTTCCTCTGTGATGCAGGAACCTAAATGCTGTGGGATGTTCTGTATGGCAAATGTGTTGCTAATTAGTCAATAAATAACACACTGATTGGCCATTGGCTAGGCAGGAAGTGTAGGCGGGACAAGGAGGAGAATAAAGCTGGGAAGTGGAAGGCTGAGTTAGAGAGACACTGCCAGCCGCCACGATGACAAGCTGCATGTGAAGATGCCAGTAAGCCACGAGCCATATGGCAAGGTATAGATTAACGGAAATGGATTAATTTAAGCTGTAAGAACAGTTAGCAAGAAGCCTGCCACGGCCATACAGTTTGTAACCAATATAAGTCTCTGTGTTTGCTTGGTTGGGTATGAGTGGCTGTGGGACTGGCAGGTGACAGAGATTTGTCCTGACTGTGGGCCAGGCAGGAAAACTCTAGCTACACCTAAAGGACTGTTTTGCCAAGCAAAGTTCAGTGGTCACCTTCCCATGGGTCCTGCATGTCCAGTCAATCAAGCAGTCCAGGCAAGAACAGTTTCTTGCCCATATGGCTGTTTTTGCCAAGAAGAAAATAAACTCCATATAGAGTGTCTTTGATGCCCATCCTCCTCTCTGAAGTAAATTGGTGCTGCCAGGAGCAGACATGTCTCATTGTCCAGAAAGTCTAAATTTCTAAAACATTTTAAATGCTATATTTTGTGGGTCTTTGAAGTGTTTGAAGATTACCTACCTAGCTGAAATATATCTATGTATACCTAGAAAACATAACATGACTATAAGTTTGACTATCACAGAAGACTAATTGTTCCATTACAATTTAAATGAGTTGTATAAGCATAATACCTTAAACAAGAGTAAAAATATACATACAGTGTAACAAAATTATCTTTAAATTTGTATCAATAAACTAAAATCCATAGCAATGTAAAATATTTTAAATAAGTTGTTCTTTAAAAGTAGGTTCAACAATCTACCCTTTTATCCTATCATCATCTACATTATATGGTAATTTGGAAAGCAGCTGCTGGGTATTTGGTAGTTGCTGGTAGGACAAAAACTTCTGCCTACATGGAACAGTGAAAAAAAAATTAGTGTGGCATTATGTGCTCTTTTGTTGTTTTCGATCATGGCTCAGATTTTTAAATTTTTTGAGCCTTTAAAGAAGTACTTTGTTCATTAATTCAAGTGTCCTAGAGAGTAATAAATATTACTGTAAATAAGTCTTTCAAACTTCAGATTGTATTTTATACAAAACGATTTGAAGTCTCTAATAAAGGCACTCAAGAAATGGAGTGTCAAGAAAATTTTGAGTTTTAAACCTCTTAGCATATTGCAGTTATGGAAACAAAACTCATTCATGGGAACCTATTGTACTTTATCATTTACCCACTTAACAGATTATGAGAGCCTAAACTGTGTATAAGGTTTAATTTTGACAATCTTTAATTGTATATTATCATATCTTGATGTATCTTTTATTTAAAATACTTTATTTTTAATGTCATGTGTATGTTCATGTGACTGAGCAAATTAATGTACACCATGTACATATAGGAACCCTCTCAAGACAGAAGAGGGCACCAGATCCCCTGAAACTTGAGTTACTGGCAGTTGTAAATTGACATGTGAGTGCTTTGTCTAAGATTGGGGTCTCATGAGATTTACCTATTCCATATTAACACATCTATTAGTGTTGTCTTGTTCAGCTCTGATTTACTCAATGAAACTGTTGAGACTATGGGTATAGATTCTATGATATTTCTAGGAGATGCAATCTCACAACAGACTTCCTATCCCTCTGGATCATACCATTTTTCTGTCCCTTCTTCCATTATATTCTCTGAGCTTTAGGTTTAGAAGTTGTCTTGGAGATGTATCAGTTGGAGATGGGCACTGTATTATTACTTGTTCAAATACATTTCAATCATTTACAGTCTTTTGTAATGGTCTCTGTATGTTGCAAAGAGAAGTTTCCTTGATGAGGGGTGAGAACTATACTTTTACGTGGGTATTGAGGATAAATACTTAGAATGAAGTAAGAAATTATGCTTGTTTAGTAAAATGGCAGTTGTAGGTTCAACTCCAAGATCTGTGACTTCACTAGGCCCATGTACTTGGCTAGGTTTCCAGTATCAGACATGATTTCCCTTTAGTTTAACAGGTCTTATGTCCAATTAGAGAGCCTGCTAAGTACCACTACTTCACACTTAGTGTTATTGTGGTATGCTGGTCATGTGTAACAGCTGAGTAGAACTATTGGTTGCTACCCTCCCTTGGAACCTTGCATGATAACTTCTGGTACCATGAAAGCTAGTCCTCTAGGATGAGGCTTTCAGGTGAGGTCCAGCTCAGATCCTCCAAGTCCTTGTTCAGTGTGTGTGGTGTCTTCCTCTAGGAGCAACCAAAAGCAATGGCAATATCTTCTAGTGTTTGGGGTGTCTTTTGGACTCCCCCAACCCACAACTGGAAAAGGGGCTTCTCATGCCTGGTATTGAAATTTTTGTTAGGTAGTCTGTGGCAGTAGACTATGGTTACTCCAGGTTACATACTCACATCTGAAGATCTGGAGTTAGTAGTCACAGATGAGAATCTGTAATATTTGTCTTTCTCAGTCTGGGTTCCCTCACTAAATATGAACTTTCTTAGTTCTGTCCATTTGTCAGCAAATTTCTTTTTTTCTTTATAGCTAAATAGTACTACATAGTGTATAAATACCACATTTTTAGAACACCTAGGTGAATAGAATTAACGTATATATGGAGTAAAATGTGAAGTCCTTTGGGCATATGCCAAGGAGTAGTATAGCTGGGTCATATTTATCTTTAGCTTTTTGAGGATTCTCCACAGTGATTTCCAGAGTGCCTGGACCAGTTTGCTACCCCACTACTTGTAGCTAACAGTTCCCTTTTCTCCAACATTTGTTGTCAGTTGTTCCATTGATCTTTGCCACTCTGACTGGGGAATGATAAAATCATAAAGTTGTTTTGATTTGCATTTCCCTAATTGCTAGGAACGATGAACATTTTTTGAGATATGTCAGTCATACACTTTCTCTCTTTTCCTTTCACTCTTATTCATCAGTCAAATCTGAGATAGGACATCCTTTCATAGGGATGTCATGCTTGATCATTCCCTCCCTGTGTTACCCTCACAAACTACATAGTCTTTCTCTGTTTAATCCATTCCAAGTACCTATTTTTTAGAAAATGGATAACATTTGTCCCTTTTATAATTTAAGTCATCACTGAATGCTGATAAATCACATAATCCTGCACTTGACTTTCAGCTTCATATGTCCACTTGAAGCTGAATTCAGCACCTAGCACATAAGAAGCAATCCACAAAATACTACTTTACTGGATAAAACCAATCGAATATCCAGGATAGGATGTGTTATTAAGATGTCATGGAGTATATTATGCTAATTATCATGACTAAAATGTGAGGAATGTTTCTACCTTGAGTAGAGCTAGCTCCTGTGATTAATGGGCTTCATAACAGCTTTGAGAAATGCTGTTGTTAGGATTTATGAAACAAAAACTGTATGCCATTTGCCTTGGGTCCACAAGTCCAAACTGGGTTGTGCTGTCTGTGTGTCAAAATCATGAAGTGATTTAGCTTGAAGTACATCTTTGAGCCAGAGTAGAGGAGGAAAGTGGATATTTTCCATCAAGTTTCTAGTGTGGAATGAGAAGCAAGAATGAAAAAAATGAGTAAGCACAAAAGATGAGAGAGGTATACTCTTTGAAAGTCACTGAAATTCACAGGGAGGAAGACACTTTAAGTCTTTCTCTATTGGGTAGTACTAGCTCAACTACAGCCTTCATCTGTGAATTAATGTTTTTGTCTCTCTCTCTCTCTCTCTCTCTCTCTCTCTCTCTCTCTCTCTCTCTCTGTATATATATATATATGCAAATGCTTGTCAGGAATGAGATTGCATATTTCTTCTGAATAACCACAGTATAAACAAATTCAATGGAAACTTCATGTACAAATAGTTAAAAAATGAATATACACATTAAGCAATGCTAATTATGATATGGGCATATAATAGCTAAGATAAACATTACACTATCCTCTTTAAAAGAAAGAAGGAACAAGTTACACCATGAGATGAACTGACATTTAAATTTTCCCTTCTACCTCCCCTTTTTTTTAATAACCATTGCCTTCAACCATGCTGGATTGGATATCATTCACATTCCATAATGATATGTTGGGCTGATTCCAAGATTTTCTTGTTATTTGGATTTCTAGAACCCAGTTCAAAACAATTAATGCTATGCATAATGAAGTGTTTAGGGGGAAAGTGTACTGACTTCTGCCACTTACTTTGAAATGCATCCAAAAATAAGATGGGATGTTAAATTATAGAAGTATGGATAGAAAGATAGGTAGAAATGAGATAAAGGAAATATAGCAACATAAGTATAGAATCAGATGGGGAATGTCCATGTAGTCACAATGCAATGTTTTTCAGCTTTTGTTCTTTTAAAAATGTCCATCATGGTGTATCATGGTGTACCAAAAGCCAGAGGCCTTGAACCAGACCAACAACTCATTGCAGTGAACATTTGCAAAAAAAGCTATTTGCAGGAAAGGGTATACTACAGGACACAATGCAGCTCCCAAGGCCACTCTGGTGTGATAGAGAGAAAAGAAACACAGAGGAGGGAGTGGTTTTTTAATTTATTTTTATTTTCTTCTACAAGGGGGAAGGACAGACATGAAAAGACTTGGAAATGGGTGGGATTGGGTGCATGATGTGAAATTCCCAAAGAATCAATGAAAATTATGCTAATAAAAATTAAACATAACAGAAAATTTAAAATGTTCATCATAAAAAGTTGAAAAATAAAAAGCCCTCATCTCCTTCCAAGTGAAAAACATCTATCCTCAATTCAAAGCCTTAGCTTCAAACTCAGTTTAAATCTCATTTTTCCCTTTTCCTAGGGGACATGGGCCACAGATCTGTGTATGACTATATGGGCTGCTGAGATATGGGGAACAACTGAGCCCGGTTTGTCTGCCAGACAGATGTCAACAATATGGCCAGTGAGCCCCCTTGTTGTTACAGCCAAGTTATGGTTAAGTATCCAAACATGAGATTCAAAGTGAACAGAGACAGGCTGCGCACTCCAGTGTTGTCACAAAGTGAAGGGGGTAGGTAAGTGGAACTATACTCAGGGTCATGCTGAACCTCCTAGAAGGCTAAGCCCTTCCTTTAAAACAGAGAGACCAAATACAGAGGAGGCTAGGCACATGCATGCCTGTAAGCATATCAGAACTGCATTGCCTTGCCCCACACAAAGAACTGAACCTGAAATAGAAAGCTCAAAACATAATCTTAAACTTCCTGGGGAAAATCTTTTGGCTAGTTTGTTGTTGTTGAGCACAGTCTTTTCTTTTCAGTTTCTACATAGAAAATACAGTTCTGGAATTTGCAATGTATACCGAGAAGTCAGTTATTTGCTAAGAACCATGCCTTCAGTCTGATGAAGTGGACAAATGACTTAACAGAGGAGAGACTCTTTCTCTTCAGTGTCTTTTTTTCCCTCTTTCCTCATACCTGCATCACAGTCCTGTGCCTAACAGCCACAGCATCCATTGGCCTTTCTCCTCAGGCCTGCATCTGCCAGACCCTGGCTTTCTGTTGTTGCTTTCTCTCTCATACCAATTTCCCTCATTCTTGCATTTCCTGCATGGTGCTGTCCCTTGGGGAGGCAGACTACTGGCCACTGTTTCCATGACATGAGATTAGTGACTGGGCTATATTTTCTGCTATATTTTCACTTAACAGGGACATCTACGCAACATATGGAGAGTGTTTGTCATTTTTCTCTGTCACATTTCCTGTCTATAAAATGATAAACAAACAAAAAACATTTAACAGGTACATATTTAACAGATAATTAACATTATATCTCAGCTTGGCTACATTTGTGATCACCAGTAGTAGCAGCGTAAATCATTAGCCTAGATGCTGCAGGAACACATTTTGTACATGTGGTTAACATTTACAAGTTGACCTCAAGTAAAAGAGACAATCCTTCACAATATGAGTGGCCTCATTCAATCAGCCAAAGGCCTTAATATAAAGCTGAAGTTTCCCAAAAGAGAAAGGCTTCTAGAGGCTGGTACAGGAGGATCAGAGACCTAACTCAGTGCACTAGTTACTTTACTGTTTCTGTGATAGAATAACTGTCCCATCCCCAACCCAAAAGCAACTTAGCAGAGAAAGGGTTTATTTTGGCTTACACTTGCAGAGGGAATACAGTCCATTATGGGGGAGAAAACATGAGATCATATTTCTTTTCCACACAGTAAGGGGAGATGGGGAGGAGAGAGAGAGAGAGAGAGAGAGAGAGAGAGAGAGAGAGAGAGAGAGAGAGAGAGAGAGAGAGAGAGACCAAGACAGAGACACATACACAGAGAAGGGGGAAGGGAGAGGAGAGGAGAGCAGGGGAGGGGAGAGAAGATGAGAAGAGATGAGAGGGGAAGAAAGGAGAGGAGAGGAAAGGGGAGGAGAGGGGAGGGGAGGGAAGGAGAGGAGAGGAGGAGGAGAGGAGGAACAAGCCGGATGTGGTACCAGTGGCATAGTTAGTCCAGCAAGGATCCACCACCTGAAGGTTTCATAACCTTCCCAAACAGCACGATGAGCCGGAGACAACGTATTCAAACTCATAATCCTGTGGAGAGCATTTCATATTCAATCTACAATACTCAGCTACAGAACATGTTCAAGATTAGTCTGGACAATTTAGTGAGACCTTGTTTCCAAATAAAAAGTTTTTAGTACGGTTCTCAGTGGTAAAATACTTTCCCAATGTCTGTGAGACCTTAGGTTCAATTCAGTCCTTGGCACCAGGGCCAGGGGTAACTACAGCACAGAAATCCTACCTGAATGTCTATTCTGTTGGTTTGTCTTGCAGATTTGAGTCAAGACTGCAGTGTCAATGCTAGTTCAAGTTTCCAATCTGCCAGCCTGGAAATGTCAATTCCCTAATGTCTCTTCCAACCTCACCCATCTCTGATGTAATTTCAGCTGTTCAGCATTTTTACCCCTTCTTATATCTGCAATGCTCACACTTGAGGGGCTCCTGAGAAGGGCAAGTATCTGTTCCAGCCCAGGTACATAGATGAGCAAACATCAAGTTCTCCAACTCCAAGATAACAGTGACCATGCAGGTTCAAGATTTGTTGTGAGATACCTACATGTCTATTTTTCAATTTCTCTGTTGTTTTCAAGATTTACACCTGTGAGAGGCAGTGCTTCAGGCTTCATTCTTGAGTCTGGAGGCACTGGCAGGAGCATGATGCTCAGTGGCCAGGCAGCAGTGAAACTTTCTTAACTAGATCCTTCCTGGCTAAGTCAGGCTGCTAATCTTCTCTTACCTGATTTGGATTCTGAATGTCTCTCTCAAAAGCCCATATATACGTTAAAGGCTCAGTCACCAGGGTGGCATTATTGGAGAAAAGTAGAACTTCTTAAGAGCTGGATCATCGTGA
This sequence comes from Peromyscus eremicus, assembly GCF_949786415.1. Lineage (NCBI taxonomy): Eukaryota > Metazoa > Chordata > Mammalia > Rodentia > Cricetidae > Peromyscus > Peromyscus eremicus. The sequence continues at coordinate 3,392,215 of NC_081439.1, read as the reverse complement.
GAGGTCTTTAAGTCATTGGGAATGTGAGCTTGAAGGGAAATGTTGGACTCTGCTTGTTTCTCATCTTCTTTTATTTATGGCCATGAGGTGAATGGTTTGGCATTGCTACATGCAATGGCAGTTCCTGTCACTGACATCTGCCACTGCCACCCAGGGTGCCTAAAAGCAATGGCACCACCCAGCCATGAACTGAAAACTGCAAAACTGAGAACCAAAATAACCTTTGATCTTTGTAAGTTGATTGCTATAAATTTCATTATCGTGTAGAAAGCTAACTAGCACATGCCAACCCCATCTGATTTTGTCTGTTCTCCCCAATAGGATCTTTAGTGTCTTTAGTGTGTGTGTGTGTGTGTGTGTGTGTGTGTGTGTGTGTGTGTGTGTGTGTGTGGCGTTCTGTGAACTTCTTAATACCCTTCCATTGAAAAACGTCTCTTTGGAAATTATCCCACACTTTGTTGGATGTCTGTGGCTAAAAATTCAGACAAGCAAAAATATTTTTCTGTGAAGTTTCTGAGAAGATTATGTGAGCTAATTAGAAGAAAGTAGTTATCCAGTAATTATTTTGTTTCCTTTTATTGAAAGTAGCTTTTTTCTCACATAATGTACTGTGATTACAGTTTGTCTTTCCTCTACTTCTCCTAGCTCCTCTTCCCTCCCCTCCAATCCAAACCCACTCACTCCCTTTCTGTCTTTCATTAGAAAACAAACACACGTCTAAGGCAGCAGTTTCTCACCCTGTGGGTTGTGACCCCTTTATGGGTCAAATGTATTCCAGGGGTCACCTAATACCACTAGAAAACACAGATATTTACATTAAGATTCATAACAGTAGCAAAATTGCAGTTATCGAGTAGCAACAAAAATAATTTTATGGTTGGGAGTTACCACAACATGAAGAACAGTATTAAAGGGTCACAGCATTAGGAAGGTTGAGAATCACTGGTCTAAGGGATGATAAATATGATATGATATATGATATAATATAACAATAAAACAAAAGCTAACACATCAAATTAGGATAAAACAAACGAAAAAATTCAAGAAAAGGCACAAGAAATGGTTACAGATGCAGAGACCCACTCATTTGCACACTCAAGAATCCCATAAAAAACACTAAACTAGAAGCTATAATATGTTCCCAGAGGGCCTATAGGGTAAAAGGAGATGAAAAATATAAATAAGATAAAATTTAAAAAAAAATTCCTGACATGACCTTATGAGTGAGACAAGAAACCTCTGAAGATACCATTGAGTTCATTATCTGTTGGCCATCTACTGCTGGCATGCAGCTTACCCTTAAGAGTAATTTGTTTCCCCAGTGAGACTCCCTTAGAGTAAAGCAAATTTTCATTTGCAAGTGGTTATCAACTGCAGATAGCTTCTGGGTAAAGGATGGCAGAGCATGTGTCCACTTCTCCTTTCAGCTCTAGGAACCCATCTGGAGCAGACCCATGCAGTCCCTGTGCATGCTGTCTCAGTCTCTGTGAGTTCATGTTTATTGATCATGTTGATTTAGAAAACCTTTCTTACTTGGTGTCCTCTATCCCCTCTGCCTCTTACCCTCTTTCCGCCTCCTCTTCCACAGAGTTCCCTGAGCCTAAGAAGGAGTTACTGGATGAAGCTTCTCTGATGACAACTGGGGTAGTCACCAATTTAATTATAGGAGGTGGCCAGTTCAAACTATGGATCTACTGTTGCTAGGAGTCTTAGCTGCGGTCATCCTTGTAGATTCCTGGGAGTTTCCCTTGCATCAGGTTTCTACCTGACCCAGAAAAGGCCCCCTTTCCATTATCTCTTTCAGTACTCTCCCCCTCCACCCACATCCCTATCTGATCCTTTGGGTTCCCATGCCCACCTGTTCCCAGTCTACCCAGGAGATCTCTTCTAGTTCCCCTTCCCAGGGAGACCATGTGTCCCCACTTGGGCCCTTGTTACCTAGCCTCTCTTGGTCTGTGGATTGTAGCATGGTTATCCTTTACTTTACAGTTAATATTCACTTATGAGTGAGTACATACTATGTTTGTCTTTCTGGGTCTGGGTTACCTCACTCAGGATGATTTTTTTCTAGTTCCATCCATTTGCCTTCAAATTTCCTGATGTCATTGTTTTTAACATCTGAGTAATACTCCATTGTGTAAATGTACCACATTTTCTTTATCCATTCTTCAGTTGAGGAGTAACCAGGTGTTTCTAGGTATTGGCTATTGCAAATAAAGCTGCTATGAACATAGTTGAGCAAGTGTCCTTGTGGTATGATTGGGCCTCCTTTGGGTACATGCCTAAGAGTCTGTACCCTATTTTAACTGGGTTTTCTTTTTTCTTGATATCTAGGGTTTTTTTTTTTTGAGTTCTTTATATATTTTGAATATTAGTCCTCTACCAGATGTGCAGCTGATGAAAATCTTTTCTCAAGTAGGTACAATGTTTTGAAGTTTTTAACATACAAGTTTTTGACTTGTTTGGATAGAGTTATGCCAAGGTATTTTATATTATTTGAGGCTATTGTGGAAGGTGTTGTTTCCCTCATTTCTTGGTGCATTTGTCATTTGTATATAGAAGGGCTACTGAATTTTGTGAGTTAACTTTGCATTTAGCTACTTTGCTGAAAGTGTTTGTCACCTGTAGGAGTCATCTGATGGCATTTTCAGGGTCATTTATGCATAGTATTGTATCATCTGCAAATAAGAATACTTTCACTTCTTTCTTTTCAATTTTTTTTTGGTCCATATATTTTTACCAGCAAGTGTTCATTGCAAAGAGAGGCCTTTGGTTTCTGCTAAAGAAATCATGCTGGGTCTTCACTGGGACTCCTCTTGGTTATCCTCTTGTTGCCCGATGTCATAGAGATCCTGCAGCTTTAGGTCTGCAGGACTGGCCCCTTCATGTGCTCCTGCAGATCATAGATGAGGTAGATGTTGGGGTGGGCCAACTCATATCCCTAGTTCTGGGTCTAGGTAGTTGCAGGGTTGGTCAGCCCATAAGCTCTCCCCCATCCTCATCACCAGGGTGAGCTCTCCAGCATTACCCTAGTTAGTTCACCCCTTGCAGCAATGAGCAAGGGGCAGGGCCAGTTCTCCTGCATTCATGCCCTCAGGGTTGGCTCTCCCACACCTGGACCATCAGGGCTAGCTCTACTGTGTTACCTAGGTGAGGTGCAGGGGAGCACTCTCCCAAGTGCTGCAGCTGGTGAGGGGCAGGGACAGCTCTCCCACTCTTATGACCTCAGGGCCATCTCTCCCACCCATCACAGGCCACAAGGGTGGGACATCTCTCCCCCACCCACTCTACCATACGGCATATGAGGGGTGAAGCCAGATCTCCCATACTCACATTCTCATGGTGGTTCACCCATACTCCTGTCAATAGGGTCAGCTCTGCTGTGCTGCCCAGGTGAGGTATAGGGCCCACTTTTCTGAGTACTACAGAGGGTAAGCAAGATAGGGTCAACTCCCTCATCCACCACAGGTATTAGGGGCAAGGGGGTGAGCATTTTTCCCTGGCCCTCTCCACCACATGGCAGACAAGGGGACTGTGGCCAGCTATCCCACTCTCATGCCCTCAGGGCCAGCTCACCCACATCTCCACAAACAGGGTCAGCTCTACTGTGCTGATCAGGCAAGGAGCAGGGCCCACCTTCCTGAGTGCTGCAGCTGATAAGGGAGAGGGTCAGCTCTCTCATCTGTTACAACAGGCAAGGGTAAAGTGGGGGCATCTCTTCCCCACCCATGCCACTGAATGACAGATGAGTAGTGGGGACAGCTCTCCATGCTCAGAACTTCAGGGCTAGCTCATCCACAACTCCGCCAACAGGGTTGGCTCTATTGTGCTGCTCAGGGCCTACACTTTCAAGTGTTGCAGCTTGTGAGGGCCAGCTCTCCCACCAACCACAGAATGGAAGCCAAAATATGTGTTACATTGGGGGAAGAATGGATACCATCAAGATTGATGAAGAATAGATTTGAACAGGAGAGCCTTCCCAATGCAGAAAGGAGATAGTTAAGTGTCATATTAGCCTAATGGTACAGTATATTTCCAACAGGATAAAATTTTATGTCTTCCTAAATATTTGTTTTTGCTGTCACTTACAACTATAAATTACAACTATAAAAGGCACATAGTCTTTTTGTAGTCCCAATTTAATTAAAATATTAAAGCTGACTTTAGGGTTGGAGCATGGCTCTCTCCTTCTCTAAACCCAAGCATGTTTGTTAAAGGGAAATCTAAAATCTCTGTCCCATGTCAGAAAAGCCACCAGATGTGGGACATAAGAAAAGCAAACTTTAGGGACTTTTCTATTGCCAATAGTCTCACAATCATTTGGTTTTATTTTTAACTGTTTAAAACTTTTCATAGACATAAATATTAGCTCTAAATTTATAAGACTATTCTGTATATGACCTTTGAAATGTCTAAGTTTTCAGCAGTGAACTGTAACCATTCATGACAGCAACCTTTAATGTCTATAATAGAAGATGGGGCTCCTCAATGACGATTCTATAGGGATTGTGGTAATGCCATTAAGGGGACAAGCACCATCCAAAGATCAGTATTAGACTACAAACTGCTCAGGACAACTCTAACGTTGATTGCTGAGAGGGTCCAGCCTCATAGGATACTTTAGCCAGGATTTCAGATAAGCTCTACACTTTCCAATTAAAATCTTGCAGCTGGTTTTCTCAAGACTTGGCCAACATTTCAGTTTTTTCAGGGTATCTTCACCCCCAGACAATAGGAAGTAATTTTTTGGACATGATGACCACATTCCTAAGGGTAGGGAGAATGATATTTGGTCATTTGGTGGATTATGGATGATTGTCATCATGTTTGGGGTTGTTTATTAATTGTTACTAGTATTAACAAGGGAGGAAATTATACAAATGATATTACATTCAGGGATCTCTTTTTTAAAAAAGAGAGGGAGGGATATAGGAATAAGATAGAAGGATAGATTATTGAATCTGCTAAAAAATAAGGGATAACTATTGAGCTCAAATATCTTGTATTTGTAAGAACTTTGTGTATTGACACAAATTTAAGATAGTTTTTGTTACAATACACTGTATATATGTTTCTATTCTTGTTTAAAGGATTTTTGTATATTGATACAAATTTAAGGTTATTTTTCTTATGACATATTGTTTATATGTTTCTACTCTTGTTTAAGGTTTTGTACCTATGCAGTTCATTTGGAATGGAAGGTAAAGTTTTAGTTTTTGAAAGCAATTATTATAAACTATATTGGATAATTAAGAAACATGGGCTACTATTTAGTCATTTATAACAATCAAATTTGTAGATATGTTAGGTATGCTTTCCAGATCATATAGATATATATTTTAGATAGATAGATGGTCTTCAAACATTTCAAAGACCTACAGAATATGGCATTTAAAATGTTTTGTTAACTTAGAGCTTTTCATGACAATGAGACACATCTGTTCTTGGCAGCACCAATTTACTTCAGAGATGATAGTCATTGAAGAAACTCTTTATGGAGTTTGCTTTCAATGTGGCAAGGATAGCCGTTTGGGCAAGAAACTGCTCTTGCCTGGACTGCTTGACAGTATGTTGTATTAACTGAACATGCAGGACCTATAGGAAAAGTGACTGCTGAACTTCAGCAACACAAGGTGGGATGGTCCTTCTAGGTTCCTGCTTCACAGAAGAAACTGCTAGACATTCTGCAGAGGAAAGCAAATGATGAACGTTGCTAATATAAAGCAGGACAGTCCTTCAGATTTCCTGTTTCACTAAAAAGTCTGCTACATACTCTAGGTCTGTAGGCTAAAGATGCCCCAATGTCAAAGAAGAAGTTTGGGTAACTTTTCAGGCAGCCATATATCTATGTCATTTGTAGAGTTTTGGAAGTTGCTTGCAATGTACTTCCTGTTTACTCAAATAATATATCCTTCTGGGGCCTTTGATGGAGTTGAAGAGTAGATAGTTATATTTACAGTTTTCCTAAGGTATGATAGATTAGGTAAATTAGGTATAAAATTTTGGACTCACTAAGATAGGATAGATAATGGAGTATTTTTCTTAAATTTGCCAGAAACAAATGAACTGGACTTCATTACATTGTAAATGTAATCCTTACTAATAATTGTGGTTTTATACAATCTTACCATGCTAAAGTTAAAACCTTTCATTTTTGTTTAGGCAGAAAGGGAGAAATGTGGAATATTATTTTAAAGTGTGTTGCATTTTTTTTCTACTGATTTTTTAACAGTACAAATATGTGTTATATTTGTTTGATTAAATAAAATTAATCTGTGAGTAGGAGACTGAGTTAGCAAGTAGCTGACAGGAAATAGTAGGGAGGATCCATGTGTGGTTAGCATTCTTAAGTGGGGGCTGAGCAGGATGCCCAGGATTTTTGGAGACCTCAAGCAAGGAGAGAAGGTTAGCTACAGGCTATTCAACCTCTCTGAGGGAGCAGAATTCCACCTCAGCTTTGAATTGTGAGTTCTTTATGTAGAGATCTACATAAAGTTTCCCTTAAGAGCTTTGAAAGAGTTGGTGCCTGAGGGAACAGAATTCCCTCAGACTGTGGCCTTGGCAGCTGAACCCCTGCTGGTAGAGGTGAAGATGCAGTCCTTGATTAGGACAGCAGTTGCTTAAGGGGAAGTCACTGTAAATAATAACGAATTAGTCCATCATGGTGCTGGGTAGGACCATGCTTCCTTATCACAAAGAGATCATAATAGTGCTCAACCATCTGGCACCTCTGGTGTAGGGTGGGCTCCTGGTTGGTGCTGAGGTATTGCTGGAGTCCTCTCATGGGCTGGGGCTAGAAAGTCAGTACTGCATTTGGTTGAGATCAGCCCACCCCAGCCAATTTTTATCTTTTCAATGTCATCCAGTTGTCTTATTGCTGTAGCTAAGATTTCAAGTATTATATTAAATAGATATGGAGAAAGTGGACAACCTTGTCTTGTTCCTGATTTTAGTGGAATTGCTTTCAGTTTCTCTCCATTTAATTTGATGTTGGCTATAGGCTTCCTGAAAACTGCTCCGACTATGTTTAGATATGTCCCTTGTATCCTTAATCTGTCTAGGACTTTTATCATGAAAGGATGTTGGATTTTTGTCAAAGGCGTTTTCTGCATCTTATGAGATAATCATTGGATTTTTTAAAAGTGTGTTTATATAGTGGATTACATTGATCAATTTTCATATATTGATCCATCCCTGTATCTCTGGAGTGAAGACTACTCGATCATGGTGGATAATATTTTTGATATGTTCTTGGATTCAGTTTGGAGTATTTTATTAGGTATTTTTGCATCTATGTTCCTGAGTGAACTTGGTTTGTAATTTTTATGGGGGGCGGGGTGTCTTTGTGTCATTTGGATATCAGGGTAAATGTGGCCTCATAAAATGAGGTGGGAAATGTTCCTTCTATTTCTATCTTGTGGAATAATTTGAGGAGTATTGGTATTGACTCTTCTTTGAAAGTCTGGTAGAATTCTGCCCTAAAACCAAGTGGCCCTGTGTTTTTTGACTGGGAGAATTTTCCTGACTACTTCTATTTCACTAGTGTTTATAGGTATATTTAAATTGTTTATATAATCTTGTTTTAACTCTGGTAAGTGCTATCTATTTGAAGGGTCCAGGAATATAGTAATATAAAACTGTAAACCTAAAAAAAAAAAAAGCTGACAGTCATCAGCTCTAAAGGTTAACTTCTGACAATAGCTCTCTGCTTACATCCAGGTCCTCTGTCAACAGCCGAGGGTTTAACCCCTTTGCCCCTTATACCCAAGAACTGCATGGGCCAAAGTTAACTTTTTTTATTTAAAATTTTTTTTACTCATTTTACATACCAACCACAGATCCCTCTCTCATCGCTCCTCTTGCTCCTCCTACCCCTGACCCCGACCTACTCCTCATCCCCTCCTCCAAAGAGTAAGTTCTCCTATGGGGGCAGCAAAGCCTGGTATATTCAGCTGAGGCAGGACTCATCCCCTCCCCCCTGCCTCAAGGGTGAGCAAGGTGTTCCACTATAAGTAATGGGATCCAGAAAGCCAGCTCATGCACCAGGTATAGATCCTAATCACACTGCCAGGGGACTCCCAAACAGACCCAGCTACCCAATTATCTCCCATATGCAGAGGGTCTAGTCTGGTCTCATGCAGGTTCCACAGCTGTCAGTCTAAAGTTAGTAAATTCCTTTGAGCTTAGTTCAGTTATCTCTGTAGATTTACCCATCATGATCTTGAACCCCCTTGCTCATATAATCCCTCTTCCCTTTCTTTGACTGGACTCCTGGAGCTTGACCTGGTTCTTGGTTATAGATCTCTCAGTTACTGAATGAAGGCTCTATGATGACAGTTAGGGTATTCACCAATCAGATTACCAGGGTAGGCCAGTTCAGGCACCCTCATCACTATTGCTAGTAGTCTAATCTGGGGTCATCCTTGTGGATTCCTGGGAAAAATCCAACATAAGGAAGTAAGATGCACCCATGAAAACACAGGCAATAGATAAACCCACACCAACAAATACCAAAGAAGGGAAATACACAACACTACCACCAAAAGTAACAGGAATTAACAATCACTGGTCATTAATATCCGTTAATATCAATGGTCTCGATTCGCCTATAAAAAGACACAGGCTAACAAAATAGATAGGAAAGCAGGATCCATCTTTCTGCTGCATACAAGAAACACACCTCAACTTTAAAGACAGACACTACCTCAAAGTAAAAGACTGGGAAAAGACTTTCCAATCAAATAGACTTAAGAAGCAAGCTGGTGTAGCTATCTTAATATCTAATAAAATAGACTTCAAACTAAAATCAATCAAAAGAAATCAGGAAGGACATTACATATTTATCACAGAGAAAATCCACCAAGATGAAGTCTCAATTCTGAACATTTATGCCCCAAATAGAAGGGCACCTACACATGTCAAAGAAACATTACTAAAGCTTAAATCACACGTCAAACCCCACACACTAATAGTGGGAGACTTCAACATCCCACTCTCACCAATGGACAGATTTGCCAGACAGAAACTTAACAGAAAAATAAGAGAACTAACAGACATTATGACTAGACATCTACAGAACATTCCACCCAAACACAAGACAATATACTTTCTTCTCAGCACCCCTTGAAACCTTCTCTAAAATTAACCACATACTCAATCACAAAGGAAATCTCATCAGATAAATGAAAATGGAATAACCTCCTGTATTTTTATCAGACCACCATGACTTAAAGTTAGAGTTCAACAACACAAATTACAGAAAGCTCACAAACTCATGGAAACTGAATAATGCTCAACTGAATCACCAATGGGTCAAGGAGAAATAAAGAAAGAAATTAAAGACTTCCTAGAATTCAATGAAGATGAATGTACAACACACTCAAACTTATGGGACACCATGAAAGCAGTTCTAAGAGGAAATTTCATAGCTCTAAATGCCTACATAAACAAGTTGGAGAAATCTCACACTAGCAACTTAACAGCACACCTGAGAACTCTAGAAGAAAAAGAAGCAAACTCATCCAGGAGGAGTAGAAGCCAGGAAATATTTAAATTGAAGGATAAAATCAATAAAATAGAAACAAAGAGAATAATACAAAGAATCAATGAAACAAAGAGTTGGTTCCTTGAGAAAACAAGATAGACAAACCCTTATTCAAACTAACTAAAAGGCAGAGAGAGAATATCCAAATTAACAAAATCAAAAATGAAAAAGGAGACATAACAACTGACATTAAAAAAATCCAGATAATCATCAGGTCATATTTCAAAAACTTGTACTTCACAAAATGGGAAAATCTAAAAGAAATAAACAATTTTCTGGATAGGTACTATATACCCAAATTAAATCAAGACCAGATAAACCATTTAAATAGACCTATAACTCTTATGGAAATACAAGCAGTCATTAAAAGTCTCCCAACCAAAAAAAGCCCAGGGCCAGATGGTTTCAGTACAGAATTATACCAGAAGAAGTATTTCAAATTTCAAAGAAGAGCTAATACCAGTACTCTTCAGATTGCTCCACACAATAGAAACAGAAGTAACATTGCCAAACTCTTTCTGTGAGGTTACAGTTACCCTGCTACCCAAACCACACAAAGATGCAACAAAGAAAGTTACAGACCAATCGCCTTCATGAACATTTATGCAAAAATACTCAATAAAATACTGGCAAACTAAATCCAAGAATACATCAGAAAAAAATATCCACCATGATCAAGTAGGCTTCATCCCAGAGATGCAGGGATGGCTCTACATATGAAAGTCTATTAATGTAATCCATCATATAAACAAACTGAGAGAAAAAGAACATATGATCATCTCATTAGATGCTGAAAAAGCCTTTGACAAAATCTAACACCCCTCCTTGATAAAGGAATTGGAGAGATCAGGAATAGAAGGAACATAACTAAACATAATAAAGGCAATTTACAGCAAGCCAACAGTCAACATCAAATTAAATGGAGTGAAACTCAAAGAAATTCCACTAAAATCAGGAACAAGACAAGGCTTCCACTCTCCCCACATCTATTCAAAGTTAACTTTAATAGATGTTTCTACATGGCTTCTAGCATGCATCCTATGCCTGATGTTTCTACGTGATTCCTAGCATGTACCCCATGCCTGACGCTTTCCCTCTTACTATAAAAAGGGGGTCAGAACCTGCCTCCATGGCAACAGCCTCAAAATCCAACTCTGGCTTTGGTCTTAGCTAGCTGATAAGCTTTTGTGCCCCTAAGTGATTTTCTTTTTTCTGGAATAAAGCTTGCTTCTGGTTTAATAGACTTTGGTAGTCTGTCCCCCATTATTGCATGACCCTGGCCCCAACATATTGAGAAAATTATCCATTTCTTTTAGGTTTTCCAATTTTGTGGAGGATAGGTTTTTAAAGCATGTCCTATGGTTCTCTGGACTTCCTTGGTGTCAGTTGTTATGTCCCTCTTTTTATTTCTGATTTTGTTAATTTGGATATTCTCTCTCTGCCTTTTGGTTAGTTTGCTTAAGGGTTTGTCTATCTTGTTGATTTTCTCAAAGAACTAACTCTTTGTTTTATTGATTCTTTGTATTGTTCTCTTTGTTTCAATTTTATTGATTTCAGCTCCCAGTTTGATTCTTTCTTGCTGTTTACTCCTCTTGTATGTAATTATTTCTTTTTGTTCTAGAGTTTTCAGATGGGCTGTTAAGTTGCTAGTATGAGATCTCTCTAGTTTTTTTTTTTTAATGTAGGCACTTAGTGCTATGAACTTTCCTCTTAGCACAGCTTTCATTGTGTTCCATAAGTTTGGGCATGCTATATATTCATTTTCATTGAATTCTAGAAAGTCTTTAATTTCTTTCTTTCTTTCTTGACCCACTTTTCATTTCAAAGGGAGTTGTTTAAATTTTATGAGTTTGCAAGATTTCTGTTGTTGTTGTTGATGTTGTTGAAATCAAGCTTAAATCCATGGTGGTCTGATAGGATGCAGGGAGTTATTTCAATTTTCTTGTATCCGTTGAGCTTGCTTTGTGTCCAAGTATGTGACCAATTTTGGAAAAAGTTCCATGAGGTGCTAAGAAGGTATATTCATTCCTGTTTGGGCTGAATGTTCTGTAAATATCTGTTAGGTTCATTTGGTTTATAATGTTTGCTAGCTCTACCATTTCTTTTTTAATTTTTGTCTGGATGGCCTGTCCACTGGTGAGAGTGTGGTACTGAAGTCTCTCACTATCAGTGTGTGAGGGTGATTATGTGATTTAAGCTTCAGTTATGTTTCTTTTACAAACTTGGGTGCCTTTGTGTTTGAGGCATAGCTGTTAAGAATTGAAATGTCATCTTGGTTGATTTTTCCTTCCCTTTCTCTTGATTAGTTTTGGTTTGAAGTCTATTTTGTTAGGTATTAAAATATCTGCACCAGCTTGCTTCTTAGGTCCATTTGCTTGCAATATCTTTTCCCAAATCTTCACCCTGAGGTAATGTTCATCCTTGATATTGAGGTGTGTTTCTTGGATGCAGGAGAAGGATGGATCCTATTTCACATCCATTCTGTTAGTATGTGTCTTCTTATTGGGGAGTGGAGAGACATCAATGACCAATGATTTGTTGATTCCTGTTATTTTGTTTGTGTTGGTAGTGTTGTTGTTGTTGTTGTTGTTGGTGGTGGTGGTGGTGGTGTGTGTGTGTATGTGTGTGTGTGTGTGTGTGTGTGTGTATGTGTGAGAAAGTGCCTGTGTCTGTGTGTATGTTTCCCTTTTTTGATTCCCTTGATCTAAAATTACTTATTCACTGTGTTTTCAACCTCCTTAGGTTGGAGTTTTCTGTATATCACCTTCTATATGGCTGGATTTGTAGATCGATATTGTTTATATTTGGCTTTATCATGGAATATATTATTTTCTCCATCTATTGTGCTTGAAAGTTTTGCTGAATATAGTAGTCAGGCTGGCATCTGTGGTCTCTTAGAGTCTGTTGGACATGTCTCCAGGCCCTTCTGGCTTTTAGAGTCTCCACTGAGAAGTCAGGCTTAATTTAACAGGTCTGTCTGTACATGTTACTTGGTCATTTTCCCTAACAGCTTTAATATTTTTTCTTTGTTCTATGTTTTCAGTGTTTCAATTATTTTCTGCCAAGGGGGACTTTGTTTTCTGGTCCAATCTATTTGGTGTTCTGTAAGCTTTTTGTACCTTTATAGGCATGTCCTTCTTTAGGTTAGGAAATTTTTCTTCTATATTTTCTGAGATATTGAGCTGGGATTCTTCTATTTCCTCTATTCCTTTTTTCTCTTAGCATTTGTCTTTCACTATCCCATATTTCTTAAATGTTTTGTGTCAGGATATTTTGACTCATGTACCCATTTCTTCTATTGTATTTTCAATGCCTAAGATTTTCTCTTCCATTTCTTATATTCTGTTCATGAAGCTTGCCTCTGTAGTTTCTGTTCAAAATCCTAAATTTTTCATTTCCAGAACTCCCCCAGTTTGAATTTTCTTTATTGATTCTGTTTCATTTCAAGTCTTGTATTGTTTTATTTATTTCCTTCCACTGTTGGTTTGTGTTTTACTGGATTTCTTTAAAGGGTTTATTCATTTCCTCATCCTGTTTGCTTTTGTTTCACTGGATTTCTTTGAAGGACTTATTAATTTTCACTTTTAGGACCTCTATCATCTTCATATAGTTAGTTTTAAGGTCTTTTTCTTGTGCCTCAGCTATGTTGGGATATTCAGGGCCTGCTGTGATAGGATATCTGGGCTCTAGTGGAGACATATCTAGTGGATACTTATTGCTGTTTTTGATTGTGTTTTTTTCACTGTCATCTAAGCATCTGTATTTGGGATGATTATAGGTCTAGGCGTTGATTTCTGGGTTTGTCTTTGTTGGGTGAGTGTTTTGTTCCCTGGTTTCTCTTCTACATCTGGATTTCCTGAGAGTGTAGTGACTATGTATTTGTGTGCTAGAGCATTTTCTTTGGATCTAATAGTTGTGGCCACTGGGGGTTTCCCGTGTTTCTGAGTATTAGGAGCTGACATTTAGGAATGGGGATAGGTTAGAGGTCTGAAAGGGTTCACAGGAAGGAGAAGAGCAGAGTGTTCAACAAGGATCTGCTTGTTTTTCTCCTTGGAATGGGGAAAATGGTAAAAAAGAGGTTACCCTAGAGGGTCTGCTATAGTGCTGGGGATGAGACTTGGGGCTTGGACCTAGAGGAACAGCAGGAGAGGGGAAGATCTACAGACAGCCTACCTGCTTCCCTGGCAGGAGTGGTCAGAGGGTTGGCAGAAAGTGGGTGCCTGCTGGAGTCGGAGGATGGACAAAGCATCAAGTGGGGAGCAGGGCTTTATGAGGGGAAGGTCTGTGGGATCCACAGGTGATGGGAACAGGGGGCAGAGAAAGTTGCCATAGGTGTTCTGCTGCAGAGTTTGGGATGGGACTGGGGCATTGGATTTGTTGGATATGAAGGCGTGGTGAAGGCCTTCCATTGGTTTATCTGTTTCCCTGGCCTACTCAGCTGGTGTGTTTACAGGGAATGCCTGCTGGTGTTGGAGGCTGAGATAATGAGATGAGTTGGAAGAGGCGAGGTTAGAGGAGAACTTCTTTGTCATCTACTGGGGATGGGGTCAAAAAGAAAGGGAGACCACAGTAGGTCTTATGTTACAGAGCTGGGGATGAGACTGGGGGCATTGGATCTGGAGGAGCAGAAGGGGATATATAGATCCTCTGTCAGCCTACTTTTTGTCCTGGCAGGAGTAGCCCTTGGCTTAGCAGGGGATGCCTGCTGTGTTTGGGGGCTGGGACAAAGCAGTGAGTAGGGAGAGGGAGGTTAGGAGAGGAAGATCTCTAGGATCCACAGGAGATGGGAACAGGGGTTCAGGGAAGACTGCTACAGATATTGTACTGAAGTGCTGGGGGATGAGACTGGAAGATTGGATCTGGGGAGAACAGAGGAAGAAGAGAAGATCTGAAGGCAGCCTACCTGGTTTTCTTGCCTAACCTTTCCTTTTATGTTCATGGTCTTCTATTAATAAATATAGTGATATACTTTTAATTTGTAATGAGTTTTATAACATTATATTTATTAATAGGAAAGTACAACAGTCTTTACAAATTCAAACACTTCAAAAGTTATCCGTTTAAAAATCCAAGGTATTTTTAAAATGTCAAAATTTTCTTTAAAAATTCAAATTCTCTCAAATATAGGCTCCTTTGGAATCAAAATAACTTAACTATTTTCCAGTTACAATAGGAAGAACCACTATTAGATCAAAGCAAAACCAAGTCCAACTGTGTAAATCCCAGTGTCAGACTTCCAGGATTCATGATCTTCTAGGCTCCAAACGACTTGCCACAGCACACACATCTTGTCTTGTAGACTCAGGCCTACTTCACTCTACAATGGCTGTTGTTATTGGCAGTTGTCCCATGGTACTGGCATCACCAAAATGCTAAGGTCTTTTTCTGCAATTAGGCTTTACCTTTACCAATAGCATCTCCTGGGCACGCTTTATGGTGCCAAGCCTCAACTTCTCTGCATGACCCCTTTAATCCTGAGGCTTCAAACTGCTACTAAGGCTCTAACTTCTCTTCTGGCCTCTCACAAATCTAAACCTCAGATGCTTTCCATGAGCCTTTCATGTCTTCAAAACCAATACCACCTGGGAGACTGTTACATGTAGGCTGGCAGCACAAGGTACAACCTTGGCTACCTTTGGGACATGGCTTCTGTGTGTTAACCCTGAAGAAACACTTTCCAGAAGATTTCACCTTAATTATAATGGTCTCTTCTTAATCATCACTAATGTCTCAGCTCTAACTGCCCATCATCAATTGTCTCAGTAAACTAAAAGTTTCATTTCAGTGGTCCTGGT
The DNA here is from genome assembly GCF_949786415.1 of Peromyscus eremicus. Taxonomy (NCBI): domain Eukaryota; kingdom Metazoa; phylum Chordata; class Mammalia; order Rodentia; family Cricetidae; genus Peromyscus; species Peromyscus eremicus. Next base: position 3,376,876 of record NC_081439.1, on the reverse strand, counting down.
CTCCAACTAATCATGACTGATTCTTTATCTCCAGCTGACCAGAACCACAGATATTTTTTTTCAAGTGAGAAGGGGTTTATTTTGCTCTCAGTTTCTGTTTCTACCTTACTGTGGGGAAGCCAAGGTGGCAAGAACTTTAAGCATCTCTTCACAGTACCTCCACAGTCAAGGGCAGAGGGCAGTAAATTAATGGGGGCATCTATGCATGTGCTAAGTTCATTCTCTTCTATTCATTCAGTCCAGGTCGTAGCCCATGAAATGGTACCATATACATTTAGAGTGAATCTTCCCAACTCAATCAAAGTAAGAAAATCCATCACAAGCATGCCATTAGGTCAACCTAATCCACATAGTCCCCCATTGAAACTCCCTTCCCAAGTGATTCTGCACTATGTCAACTAAACAATCAAAACCAACCATCAGAGTTGGTTACCCCATAACCGTCTTGCACTATTGCACCAGTGGAAACTTCTTAGTGTTGCACACAGGGTCCACAGTTTAGTCTATGCTGTCTCAGCAGCCTTCATAGCACCTTCCAGCACTACAAGGGCTGGCCAGTAGGAGGAAAGAAACTAATCACATTTTTTCAACAGGAGCATATGATCTCTTCAGCAGTAGTCTTACCACCAAATTCTGGTGGGAAACTAATACAAGAGGTGATTGCTAGTATTGTTTTAGGGTGTTAGGAAACTCCCTGACTATAACAACTAGTGAAGGAGCAAACTTGTGGAACTAGGATTTTCATGTAATAACCTATAGCTGCTGGAAGCAGGTTAAAATAGTTTTTTTCCCCTGCCTGAGGCCTTCTTCTACATTTGACACTCAAACATTGCCTACAGTAACACTTTCCTGAAATTACTGTGAGTTCTTCAGCATTTTCATTCTTAGGCTTTGTTAGAGTATATAATTGTAATGGAATTTTCCCAGGGGCCTGTCCAGAGAAGATTCCTCCCAGAGACCCAAGGAAGACACTATGTCTGGCGTGGGGTTATCTGTGGGAAAAGAATCTATGTACACCATGCTCTTTTGTCTGTTTATTTCTCTAAGACAAAATTCTATCTATACAGCTTTGCTTCTGTCCTGACACTCTGTTCCTCTCTGTCTTCACAGTTTTAGTAAGCCCCTATGCTTTCAACTTCATCTTTGTCCTCTGTTCCTTCATCTTCCATCTTTCTTTCCTTGCTCCTTACCCTGGCTCTGAGAAACTCTGCCTTCTTCTCTTCTCTTCAGCCATGTGGTTCTGCCTACCATCTATAGAAATTCTCCTTGTTCTCTTCTCTCTGGCAACCATCTACAGAAATTCTTCTTGTTCTCTTCTCTCTGGCCACTCGACTGCTGTGGGATGGTCTGTAAGCAAATGTGTTGCTGATTAGTCAATAAATAAAACACTGATTGGCCATTGGCTAGGCAGAAAGTATAGGTGGGACAAGGAGGAGAATAAAGCTGGGAAGTAGAAGGCTGAGTCAGAGAGACACTGCCAGCCGCCATGATGACAAACAGCATGTGAAGATGCCGGTAAGCCACGAGCCACGTAGCAAGGTATAGATTTATAGAAATGGATTAATTTAAGCTGTAAGAACAGTTAGCAAGAAGCCTGCCATGGCCATACAGTTTGTAAGCAATATAAGTCTCTGTGTTTACTTGGTTGGGTCTGAGGGGCTGTGGGACTGGCAGGTGAGAGAGATTTGTCCTGACTGTGGGCCAGGCAGGAAAACTCTAGCTACAAATGGCATCCAACGTGGTGGCAGGAGTTTCCACGTAAAAACTGAGAAAAAAGATTGTAAAATGGAGCTAAAAACAGTTCCTAATTGTCTCTCTCAAATGAGCGGCAGCTGCTGGTTTGAGCTACTGGCGGGTCCCTAGCGTGAGTGCATGCTTGACCTGCAGTATGGCAGGAATGAGGCCTCTGCAAGTGGCACATTAAGCTGCATGGTGGATTTAGCCTTTGCTAGTATAAAACAAAAAAAGAGGTTTCTGGGCTACACGCTGCTTGGATAAAAGCATAGACCCACGATAGCTCCCAGAGCTGGTGGTAAACTACCACTGCCATGTTGGGAAGCTGAGGTGGGCAGAGCCAGCAGCCACAGCTGCTGCAGTTTAAAGCGATAGATTCACAATAAGACAGATTCAGATGTAATAGTTTAAATGTGTATAAAATAAACATAGGCTTGAAAGAGACAAAAAAGGTGATAATATACAGTTATATAAACAAATATATAGTTTTAAAAAATAAAGTCTTTAAAGAGACAGTAAAATTAATATATAAAATAAGCCACGTAAAGATGAATATTACACAGAGAATCTGGATTGTGTTGTCTTTGGGATTCTTAACTGCAGAGAGATATTTGATTGTAAAGGAAGCTGAGTTAAACCAATATGTATATTTTAAAGATACCTTGACTTCAAAATTTGGATATAAGGATATGTTGCTTTGGAAAGGAGACTCTGCTTTTGTTCCCACAGAAAGCCAGAGGCTATGGATTTGTTCCAGATTAAGATACATCAGGTTTGACCAGCCAAGACCCCCTGAAAGGTCTCCGATGACACCATGGCCCAGATGATTCAACATCCAGAATAGTTTCAAGGCAACTGGCTCAGACGATACAGCCTCACGGACTACTCCATGATCCTAAAATTTTCTTTGTGTCCCCATAAGATACAGCGCCCCCCTCCAGCAGGAAGTAGTAAGAGAAGCTACGCCCAAATTCCCAAATTATATGTAATTTTACTTTGTTAATGTTAAAACCTTCCTTTTTGAAAAAAAAAGGGGGGAAGTGCTGTGGGATGGTCTGTATGGCAAATGTGTTGCTGATTAGTCAATAAATAAAACACTGGCCATTGGCTAGGCAGAAAGTATAGGTGGGACAAGGAGGAGAATAAAGCTGGGAAGTGGAAGGCTGAGTCAGAGAGACACTGCCAGCTGCCATGATGACAAACAGCATGTGAAGATGCCGGTAAGCCACGAGCCACGTGGCAAGGTATAGATTTATAGAAATGGATTAATTTAAGCTGTAAGAACAGTTAGCAAGAAGCCTGCCATGGCCAAAAAGTTTGTAAGCAATTTAAGTCTCTGTGTTTACTTGGTTGGGTCTGAGGGGCTGTGGGACTGGCAGGTGAGAGAGACTTGTCCTGACTGTGGGCCAGGCAGGAAAACTCTAGCTACACTCGACTCTGCCTGCCTCTGGAATTCTGCTCCAGTCCTTACTGCACCTGGTTTTGCAAAAAGCCCTATTGTCCTGAGTCAATAGCTCTGCAGTGCTACGAGGCCTGAAGACAAGGGGTGAGCCGCATTTGCACAAGAAACAAAGCTATGCATCTACAGACTGCCTGTCTCCTAGGCCCTACAAGAGTGTTAGTTACCTAGTGGATCAGGAGTAGGTCTGAAAAGCTTAGCTGTTTGCCAATATGGTCTAGTAGTACATGGGCACACAAAAAATTCATAGCAGAAGACAGCTGATATATATTAACAAGCTAATAACAAGGAATAACACCAAATATTTCTTGATAAATGGCTTCCTCTTGAAGGACACCGTGGTCAGTAAAGGTATAGCTTATATACAGTTGAATCTCTATAATATGTTCTTGTGGCTTGCTGCATAATTGGGACATTGGGCTGTAAAAAAATTGATTTTTTTCTTAAGAAATAGGACTGGCAAAGTAGCCCACTCTAAAGTAAACTATGGTTCCACTATTTATTATCTGTTTTTCTTATTTTTTTTATTTTTGAAAATAAAAGTTTTTCAAACTTTATCATCTGATCACAGTTCTTCCCCTCACTCACCTCCTCCCCCACACAACTCTATGCCTTCTTCCTCTCTCTCTCTTTGGGAAATAAACAAGCTGGCAAACAAAAAGACCTACCTCTCCCAATCCCACCCCCAATCCTACTCATAGAGGGTAAGGCCTCCCTTGAGTAGTCAGCACAGGCTGGCATACCAAGTTGGGGCCAGATCTAGCCACTCCCATCTACATCAAGGCTGAGTAAGGCACCACACCATAGGGAATGGGCTCTACAAAGCCAGTCTTGGTCCCATTGCCAGGGAACCCACAAGCACAACAAGCCATGCAACTTTTACCCACATTCAGAGGGCCTAGTGAGGTCCCATGCAGGCTCCTCAGTTGTCAGTCCAGAGTCCATGAGATCCCACTAGCTTGGGTTATCTCTGTGGGTTTTTCCATCATGATCCTGACCCTCTTTGCTCCTATAATCCTTCCTCCCTCTCTTCATCTGAACTCTAGGATCTTGGCCAAGTGCTTGGCTGTGGGTCTGTGCATCTGCTTCCATCAGTCACTGGATGTAGGTTCATGTTTGTCTTTTTGAGTCTGTGTTACCTCACTCAGGATGTTTTTTTTCTAGTTTTATCCATTTGCCTACAAATTTCATGATGTCATTGTTTTTCACCACTACGTAATACTCCATTGTGTAAGTGTATCACATTTTCTTTATCCATTCTTCGGTTGAGGGGCATCTAGGTTGCTTCCAGGTTATGACTATTATGAATAATGCTGCTATGAATATAGTTGAGCAAATGTCCTTGAGTTGTGGTTGAGCATCTTTTGGGTATATGCCTAGGAGTGGTATTGCTGGGTCTTGAGGTAGGTTGATTCCCAATTTTCTGAGATACCACCATACTGATTTCTAGAGTGGCTGTACAAGGTTGCATTCCCACCAGCAGTGGAGGAATGTTCCCCTTTCTCCATATCCTCTCCAACATAAACTGTCATCAATGTTTTTGATCTTAGCCATTCTGACAGGTGTATGATGGTGTCTCAGAGTCATTTTGATTTGCATTTCCCAGATGGCTAAGGATGTTGAACAATTCCTTAAATGGTTTTTAGCCATTTGAGATTCTACTGTTGAGAATTCTCTCTAGCCCATTTTTTAATTGGATTATTTGATATTTTGCTGTCTAGTTTCTTGAGTTCTTTATAGATTTTGGAGATCAGCCCTCTATCAGATGTGGGGTTGGTAAAGATCTCTTCCCATTCTGTAGGCTGCCTTTTTGTCTTATTGATAATGTCCTTCACCTTACAGAAGCTTCTCATTTTCAGGAGGTCTCATTTATTAATTGTTGCTCTCCATGTCTGGATAATATGCTTTTTTAAAAAAGCATGATCTGTTAATCTCATTGGTCAAAATCTCTGGGTCCTAACAGCATCCTGTGAAGTTGCCATCAATGTGCCACATTTTGTCAGTTCAATGAGGCACTTTGTCGTGTTATAACCAAGTCATGTTGCTACCTTACTTTAATCTACTAATCTGAAAATGTCTTCTAATTCTGGAAACATTTCTGAAGTCCAAATGAATAATTGAAATTGGCTGCAAAGATATACCTCCCTTAATAATACTGAGTTCTCAAGTGAAAGTGCAACAGGCAGAAGTTTCACGTTAAACTTCTTAAGGAAGAGCTGCCAAGAGGTCTTCCAAAGTGACTACCATTTTGCATCCCTACAAATGAATGAGGGTGTTCATTTAACCCTAGCCTTCATAGAACTTGTTGCTTTCCCTTTTCCTTATTGAACTATAGTACGGTGCTGTTTGAAGCACATTAGGCAGGAGAGAACTGTAGTGGATGACCTGGTACCTTTCTTATACCTGCTTTAGCTTCCTTCCACACTCATTTCCTTAGCTGCTGGCAATTCTCAGGTGCCACCTTATCTAGACACTTGTCCCTCAAATTCCAGTCAATGAATGACCCATAAGGAGGTACAAAGGCAGTCCTGTTGTTTCAAGTTAGGGCTGACTATGTGGTGCCATGTTTGTTCCAGGGCTTCCTCATGTGACTAGACTGAAGATAGTCACTCACTGAGCCCACATTCTTGCCAACTCCATGGACTTCCAGTCCATTCTACTTTCTTTTGACCTGTTCTCCTAAGAACAATCCCTAAAGAAATAATTCACATAAGAATCTTGTTTACACACTGTGCCTTAAGAAGGAACTATTAAGATATTAAGTAAATGTGATTATAAGCCACAACACATTCTTACATCTGTATGTGTACTTCTTTAGAACTTTTCAGGTTACTTGCTGCAGGCCGCAGGAAAATACCATAAGAACTCAGCTGGTTATGGCAAAGTCACTACCTGGAGGGATCAAGGAGCTTTTGGTGTTACTTGGCTTGTTATATATCAGCTGTCTTCTGTTATGAAAATCATGTGTGACTTCATAGTTTTTCCAATTGATTTTTCCCTAAGAAGGGCTAGCAGTGTGGACTGATCACTCTCTGGACATACACATTCAAGGTATTTGGAGAACAGCCTCAAGAAAGGCTCCCTCTGGAATCAGATATCTCCCTTAGCCACTTTCAAGGACTAACAGTAATAACAGTCCACATGCAAGTCTCCTGATTTAAGGTATATTCCACAATGAGACACCATCTAGGTCAGGTGGATGTTAAGTAATAGCTTTACACAATTTAGCTCAGACCCTCCCTTCTTACAGCCTTACTAACTTTATAGACGTCTAACCCCTTACCTAACCACTTCTAGGAATATTTAAATAACCTTCTGCACTGACAGCTATGGTCAGCCAGAAACTCAGCTCAAGCCTCCCTGTAATTATCATCATTGGCAGCATCCAGCCAGGTCCATCCCCAGATAGAGGAAAGTACCTTATCAGAGATACCTCTGTACTCTCTAAGATCAGACTTAAGTGTCCAGGCTACCGATTTGAGAAGGCCTGGTGGATGTGCCAATTAAGCTTAATTTCCTCCTTTCCCAAATCTTACCTCTAGTTCCAGATCTCCCTTTAACTATCACCTTTACACAGGGTGCCTAATGAGCACACTTTCCCCCACCCTACAGAAAAATGGCAGATAGCTTGGACAGATAGGAGCCACAGGAAAAAAAAGGCAGTTTTATTTTCTCCCATTGACCTAGCAACTTGTAGATTTTTAACATTTTCTACCAAACACGTTTAAGATTATAGTTGAGTATGTGAGATCCCTCTTCTTAGATATTACCCAAATTTAGCCTTTAGTTAATCCATTAGTCACTTCCCTTTTGGGTTGCAAATGATAATTAACAATTACTGCCCCTCTATGTGATTCTTATCACCCCTCCGTTAGACTCTGGAAGCCTGGTGGTCACTGCCTGAGGAAAATTCTTACCTGCCTTTATGACCCCGTAGAATTCAAGCCTGGTGACCTTGCTCGACCAGGGGATTGCTATTCCTTGGGTTTATAACTGGACTCCAAAGACACTTAGGAAGGAGAGAGAGATAGAGAACTGAGAGGGATAAGGAGGATTTTGCCCAGATAATACGTGTGGACGAGATGGAAGATGAGGAAGAGTCAGATGGGGAAGTACTAGCTGGGTAAGAACATGATGAAAAGGACCTAGATAAGGCAGAATTAAGACAAGAGACTTAAGATAGATCTTAGAGGGAGCAATAGATAAGTATAGAGAGAAATCAGGCAAGAAAGAAGCTAGGCACGAGAACAGAACTGAAGCTGTGTAAATAGGATGTTATGCCAGAGGAATTAAAACAAGTGGACTATAGAGCTCAGTGTGCTGAGATTCTATTTCCCAAAAATAGTCCTCGCCATTAGTAGTTCTTGTTCCTGAGGCCCTGGGATGTATAATATTGAGGCTGGTCTCTCAAATTTTATACAAGAGTTACTCTTGGTTGTTAGGTGTTTCCTCCACCATCATACAGAGTAGGAGGTGATAATGGAAGAGCCAGAGGTTATAGGTGGCTGATTTTCTCTGTATATAGGCACTTATTTTTTTTTAATTGTCTTTTACCTGCCTCTGTCTCTGCTCTTTCTTCTTTCCGTGGTTACTATTACCATGGCATTCTTTCTGAGATTCAGCTGTCTCCCCATCCCATCAACTTCTTTTCCTATTGCTTGGCCTCTGAGGCCAATAATCATGAGTGGTGAGTGAAAGGACCTTGCCAGAATGACCATGGGCTAGTGGTCTAGGACCAGCATCCCAAGAGTCTCACTCAGACAGAGTGTAAGCTATTTGCAAGTGTTCAAGTCATTTCAAAGGAACAGTACTTTTCCTACATCAGGTCCAAGGAAGACACTCTGAATGCCTTTTACAGAATGAGCAGTTAGACACACAGGACACAGCTGAAAAGCTAGTGTTTACTACCCAGAGTCTCCAGTTCTCTCTATACTTTGCTTTCTCTGACTTCAGCTGACTTAGATGATACAAATTAGCAATAAGAATGCTGGGTAACTTTCTTCCCAGGGAAAGTTACCCTGGCTCCATGGTGTGTCTACCTTGTGCTTTGGGTGCTAAGCTCCTGGAAGCAGGTGTGACAAGCCTGACAGATGCTAACTCAGCATGGTCCCTTGGTGCTGGGTCAGTGGCAATACTCTTTCCACAGCCTATTCGAGCAAGTTCCCTTGTGTGACCTCAATGGGACAAAACATCTCAATGTTCAGTGGATAGCTCTACTGACTTTTCCTCATGCACTAGCCTCCCTTGAAGATTTGGCATAAGGCAGTCCTTAACATTTTTATTGATTGATTGATTGACTGATTCTGTGTCTGTTCATATAGGTACACACATGCTAAAACTCATGTAAAGAGGTTAGAGGACATTTTGGGAGTTGGTTGTTACATCTCAACTTGCTGAGAGAGTGGATTTCTTGCTGGTCTGTGAACTTCCAGCTAATATTCCTGTTTCTGTTTCCTATCTCACTACAGGAGTACTGGGATGGCAGATACATGCCACCACATCTGGCTTTTTATTTGAGTTCTGAGGATCAAAATCAGGCCTTCAGGTTTGCATATCAAGTGCTTTTACTAGCTGAGGTGTCTTAAAGAAGGTCTCTTTTTTCCTTCACTCTTCCCTTCAAACTTGGCTTCAAGAGCTGTGTTTGATGAATTTCCCAGAGCTCCCTGATACAAGCTTAGTGTCTTGATGACTTCCATACATAGTTGGAGTAGAAACAGGAGGCAAGATTTTTATAGCTAAGGTTTCTAAGAGCAAGGTCCTTTAGTTTGTGCCTATCTCATATCTACAGAAAGTCATTCAAGTCTCAGTATGGCTCAGTAAAGAATGCACTGAAAGACTTTAATAACCTCCTTGATTTAAGTGTCAAAGATCTTAGGGATTATTCCTGGACAGAATTGCCTGGTCAGATGCCTAGGGAATTTACATCTAGTTGGTGTTTAGTGCTTTCAGGGGAACACAAAATAATATACTCTTGTGGTGGTCAGTGTGTGCCTCTAGTGCTTGCAACATAAGCTTGTCTATGAAAGTCCTGATGTCTTCAGTATTTAGAGAAACAAAAGTGTATATTCCTCATTTTATAGGAAAGGACTTTTTATATATGAAAAGGACTATAGGGTTAAAACATGCTCTGGCACAACATCATGAGACAAGAAACCTCCAAAGATGCTGTTGAGCTCGTTTCTGTTGGCCATCTGCTCCTAGGCATGCAGCCTACCCTTGAGTGTAGTTTGTTTCTCCAATGGGACTCACTTGGAGAAAACTAATTTTTCGTTTGCAAGTGGTTACCAATGGGAGATTGCATCTGGGTTAAGGATAAGGACATACGTCCACTTTTCCTTTCAGCTCTAGGACCCCATCTAGCTCAGACCCATGCAGGCCCTGTGCATGCTGCTTCAGTCTTGTGAGTTCATATGTACATAGATCATGTTGTTTCTTTGTTTCCTTGGTGTCCTCCATCCCCTCTGTCCCTTATACTCTTTCTGTCTCCTCCTCCTCAATGTTGATATCTTCACATTGTCTGTGGGTCTCTGGATTTATTCTCACCTAATGTAGGGGGAAGGAAGTTTTTCTGATGGTGGCTGAGCGAAGCACTGATCTATGACTATAGCAGAATATCACTAGGAGTCATTTTATTGTTACTTTGCTTTTTTAGACCAGTATTATTTGTTTTTACCCTAGGTCTCTGGGCTATCTAGTCTCAGGTTCTAGGTCACACAAGCAGTGTCAGGTATGGATTCCATCTCATGCAGTGAGCCTTAAGTCAAATCAGATCTTGGTTACTTCCACAAGCTTTGTGCCACTGCTGCAAGCGTGTATCATAAAGGCAGGTACCATGTAGATCAAAAGGTTTATAACTGGATTGGTATTTATTTTTCTTTGTTGCTGGAATGCAGACTACTTTCCAGTATTATGAACTTTAGTCTATGGGGGTGAAGGCTTTATGTAGGCAACAGTTCAACTTCTCCATGTTCATTATGTTGTGTAGGTGTTGTCCTCAGCAATAAGGCTTTAATTTCATTTGTTTGTTTGTTTGCCTTTGATACAGGTTATCACTATGTCACTCTAGCTGTCCTAGAGCTCACTATGTAAACCAGGCTGGTCTCAAATTCACAGAGATCCACCTGCCTCCGCCTTCTGAGTGCTGAGATTACAGGCATGTTCCACTACATGTGGCCCCATCATTTTTTTTTTAACTGAGGAGAAGGTTGGGAGAGGGTTTTCAAAATCCTTTCTTATTTTCATAAGCAAATGCCTAGTAGCTCCCATAGTTTGCCATCTGCTCATGAGCTTGGAGGAAGTAGAGGATGCTTGCTAACATCCCTCAGGCTTTAGACTCATTGGTAGAGGAAAGTGGATGATAGGCTGGGTGGAGATCATTCCTTGCAGAAAATGATGAGAAGTCATAAATGAGACATGCAGCAAATGCCCAGTATGAGGCATGTATAGAAGACACCTTAAATAAGTGGTAAGAGAACTCATAAATGAGACATACAGGAAATGCCCAGTATGAGGCATATATAGAAGATACCCTAAATGAGTGGTAACTGTTACACTGGGCACAGAAGAAAATCACCTTGCAGAACATGCTCATTCTACAGAAGGATGAGCATCACAGCCTTTCCAAATGATTCTTCCTCCTTTTATTTGTCATATCAGGGATGGAACACAGGCCGTTGTGCCTGTTAGGCAAGTGCTCTAACAAACTATACCCAGTCCTCTTCTTTGGTTTTAAAATATCTCTTTGTATGTAAAAATCCTTTGGAAAGTTGTCTAATGGACACAGAAGTTGCAGGAATGAAGGAGCATCACCGATGCTCATCATAGGGGGAAACTTATTTGATCACTGCTTAAGGCAGTGCCATTGTAAAAGTACCTCTTCCCCTTTGTAATTATCTGATCCGTGAGTGGATACTCTGCCTGTATTAGCCTTAATAAACTCATCTGCAACTGCTAGATAGTCTTCAAATTCTGATCTGTGAGGTTTGTTTATTCACTCTCACACCACATTCCCATGTCTAAATCTAAAGCAGAGCACCTTCCCAGGGAGGGGGACTTGTGTACAGTTTCTATTTCAGGAAAATAATATGGATACAAGGGCCACAAAAATAATAGGGGTCACAAAAGAGACAGAAAAGCAAAAGGTAGGGTGAGAAGTTGGTTCACCTATAGTCAACCCCCTATAGCCATGAGCCCTGAAGCTGTGGACTCAGCCAACTGCACATGGTTTCTGTACACAACTTGTACAGATTTTCTTTCCTTGCCATTATTCCCTAACAAATATAGTATGGTGATTATTGAAGAACCAAAGCACCTCCATTTCAAGCAAGCCCCTAACCCCAGCTTGAAACAGGCCTGAGTTTCAAAATTCTCAGAGCTGCTGACATAGGTCCCAGGACAAAGTCAGGATGTTGTTTGAAGTGCCATCTGGTAGCAACTGATTAACCATAGAATGCCCCAATGCTGGAGATGGTCAAAAGTATGTTTGAAGGACTATCTGGTAGCAATTGATTAACCACAGAATGCCCCAGTGCCAGAGGTAGTCAATAAAGTTTGACAAACAACCGGTTAAAACTACAAAGTAAGATAACACAGAAATTCTGGAAAGCCCCTAAAACTTGAGCCTATCAGAATTGTACCAGTACTAGCACCCCTAAATGATGTAACCTTATGGTTTTTGCCTTTAAAACCTGAGCTTGCAGAGGGGTGGGCAACTCCTCCGGCCTCTGCTGTGTTGGATGGCTTGACAAGGTCCTTGCCTAGGCTTGAACTGCTTCAATAAACCTTGCTTTTGCATTTTGGTGAGTTTGTGTCTCTGGTGGTCTCTGTTCGGGGGTATCGTGTCTAGGGCACAACAATTATTACACAGAATTTCCATTGTATGTGCTATTATAAACATGCAGAGATGATTTAAAGTGTATGAGGGAATATGTCTACATTTTGTGAAAGCATTATGCCATTTTATACAGGAGACTTGCACATATGCCACTTTTGGTATCCACAGGGGTCCTGGACTCATCACTGAATGGATGCTGAAGGATGGCTGTTTATCTATAAACAAAGCTTTCTATGGTTGTTGGCACTGCCATTCTTGAGGGTCACAGCTATCAAGGATGCCTTCCTTAGCCAAGGGAGCAAAGCACAGACCCTATGGGTTTTGGAGTTAGACACTGTCATCTGGAGCCTGCCTTGTTATGTACTTGCTATATGTACCACCGCTCAGCCCACTAGTAGCCCCCATCTCAGTGTCTTCCTCTGTAGAATGAAAAAAGTGATTCTTTGTCTCATATTTTTAAAGTTTACCAACGCAAATGTATAAAATCTGCCTGGCAGGCTGGAGGATTTTAGCAATGTTTGTTACCTTTCTTTTCCCCTAGCTCATCAACCTTGCCAGACTGAGAAGGATGCAGTTTTCTTAATGGGTAACTAAAATGCTGTGGGATGGGCTGTATGTCAAAGGTGTTGCTGATTGGTCAATGAATAAATCACTGATTGGCCAGTGGCCAGACAGGAAGTATAGGTGGGACTAACAGAGAGGAGAATTGAGAGAACAGGAAGCTGGGTGAGAGAGACACTGCCAGCTGCCACCATGACAAGCCGCATGTGAAGATCCCGGTAAGCCATGAACCATGTGGCAAGGTATAGATTTATGGAAATGGATTAATTTAAGCTGTAAGAACAGTTAGCAAGAAGCCTGCCACGGCCATACAGTTTGTAACCAATATAAGTCTCTGTGCTTACATGGTTGGGTCTGAGCGGTTGTGGGACTGGCAGGTCAGAGAGATTTGTCCTGACTGTGGGCCAGGCAGGAAAACTCTAGCTACACTAAAATAAGCAACACCTTACTTTAGACTTGAATTGAAAATGTGAATTTTCCCTCAGAGTTCTTAGAACCCTCTCAATTTGTCTTCAACATATTTTTTCAGTTTGATAACTTCTAGTAGTTTCTATATGCAATTTAACTTTACGATACTTGGTATTAAATTTCAGAGTTATGTGTATTTATATTTCATATGTTCTTGTGTGTATTATTGCATAGTTTCCATTGTTAAAACAAATGTGATTGCAACAGGTTAGTATCTTGATGAGAGTAAGGCCAAAACTAAGCAAGGCCAAGAAATAAGAATCGAGGAAGACTTATCACCTGCAATTGGGAACAACAGCTTGTAATTTTCCCCCTGTACCCAAGGCAATGCTCTCCCTAACAAAGGAAGCTTGGAGGTTTTATTTACAAAGGCCACACATATTCCGATGGGAAAGCCTTTTAGCAGTGGCCACATTCAAGAGCATACTCCATTCACGTATTCAAAAGGCTAAAATTGAGGGCAGACACGACTCTGGGCATGCTCAGTTTACTTCAAAAGGTTTCTGGTGAAGGCTGGCAAGATGGCTCAGCAAGTAAAGGTGCTTGCTGCCAAGCCAGGAAAAAGTTATTTTGATTCCTCTAGATCCACATGTAGAAAAAAGGGGAACCGACTCACACAAATTATCTTCTGACCCCCAGTCCCCAAAAAGTTTAATTTTTAAGCTTTCCCATGAAAGAGAAAGGGAGCAGGGAATTTGAAGTTGCATTGGTATAGAAGTTTTCTCTTAAAGGTGTTAAGAGGGTTAAGAGTAATCAAGCACTTGTTGGATCCTGTGAGGGACTCAAAGCCACCATGTTTTGAAATTTGCTTCCTTATTTGTAAAGTACAGGTTGAGTCCCTGATTCAAAATACATGGTTCCTATATACCTTCTACACACAAATGAAGATAATTTTAGGGAATGTGGGGATTCCTTCAGCTGTTAAGGCTTCCTTGAGCTTGAAGGAGTCGTTTGTTCTGGTCTCAAGTATGTAGGGACTCTTTAGATTGCATACAATTGCATCTTCATGTAGGGAAGGCTTAAATTAGAGTGGTTTTGGTGGTTTTCCATTCTCTGTAGGGTCCTGCACATTTGACTTCATAAGTGATTCCCAAATCACCCTTAAAGCTGAGCACCTGCAACATAGAACTGGACAGAGCTGAACTACACTTGGAAATCTCAAAAGCAGCAGCCAGCATCTTTTGCATGAAACTAAAACCTGGGTTCTTCTTTCCCAAAATAAGTTAGGGATCTAACTTTCCCATCTGTCAATCATAACACATAATTTATACTTAAAATTTTAATTTCTTCTCAACTGTATCTAAGGGTCTCTGGAGATTTCCTAAAAATTACTGAGAAAAAGTGACAGTCAGAGAACAAACTTTTTGGATCTATCATCTTTATTTAGTATCAGCCCGCAGTTATACAAAGTTAGAGTACTGGGACAGAGGAATGTTATTTTGAGGAGTTTCTTCATGTCAGAGATGGCAGCTCCTTAAGTGATGATACTGGAAATGTTAATCCCCAAGTCCCTAAGTCTTGAATTTCACATCTGCCAAATGGAATATATTAGAATTTTCCAGAGGAAAAAAAACACAGGATTTGGTGTGTGTGTGTGTGTGTGTGTGTGTGTGTGTGTGTGTGTGTGTGTGTGTGTGTGTGTGTATTTGACATTTATTTTAAGGAATTGACTCATAATTATGAAAACTGTAAATTTAATCTTCTGGGTAGACTGACAAGATAAAGACTTTGGAGAAAATTGCAGCTTGAACCTTAAAGCCACTGCTGGAAGAATTCCTTTTCTGCTCAGGCAGAGTCAATCCTTATACTATTTGGACCTTCAACTTAATGGAAGGAGATCTGCTTTACTCATAATCTACTAATTTACATATTAATCTCACCAAAGGCCTGGGAAATGACTCAATGGGTAAAACTGCAAACATGAGCTATTGAGTGTAGCTAGCAGTACCCATAGAAAAATAGGACATGGTGATACATCACTGTATCCCTAGCACTAGGGAGTGGGTCGGGGGAATAAATGAAAATAGGCAGATCCTAGGGTTCAGAGCCAGTCAGTCTACTGGAAAGTGCAAGATCGAGCCAATGAGTGACATTACCCCAGAAAATAAGATGGAGAGCAATTGAGGATGACTGTGACTCTGAACTCTCACCTCCACACATGCATACACAAACAAGTGCACCCTCCTGCCCCTACATAAATGAAAATCAAAAATTAAAAAAACTCATCTAAAATCACCTTCATAGAAGTAAGTAAAATGTTTGGGAAAATATTTAGATATCATGTCCCAGTCCCAGTCATGTTAACACATAAAATGAATCATTACATGGGGAAAATGAATCATTACATGGGGATAATGATGCCTAACTTTTAGAAGATTTAATGAGCCGGGCAGTGGTGGCACATACCTTTAATCCCAGCACTCGGGAGGCAGAGCCAGGTGGATCTCTGTGAGTTTGAGGCCATGCCTGGTCTACGGAGCAAGATCCAGGACAGGCACTAAAACTACACAGAGAAACCCTGTCTAGAAAAAAAAAAGAAAAATATTTAATGAATTTATGTAAATTTAAAGATGAGCTCTCGACAGATATCTGTAATACCGCTTACTGTTTTCTTATTTTTATTAGTTATTTTTTCATTATATACATGTATTAAGTTTTTCAGTAAGGTTTATTGGATTTTGTCAAAGAATTTTTCAGCATCTAATGAGATGATCATGTGCTTTTTTTCTTTCAGTTTGTATTGTGGATTACATTGACAGGTTTTTGCATCTTGAACCATCCCTGCATCTCTGGGATGAAGCCTACTTGATCATGATGGATGATTTTTTTGATGTGTTCTTGGATTCAGTTTGCCAGTGTTTTATTGAGTATTTTTTACATCAGTGTTCACAAGGGATATTGTCTGTAATTCTCTTTCTTTGTTGAGTCTTTGTGTGGTTTGGGTATCAGGGTGACTTTGGCCTCAAACAATTAATTTGACAATGTTCCTTCTGTTTCTATTTTGTGGAATAATTTGAGGAGTATTGGTATTAGCTCTTCTTTGAAAGTCTGTTAGAATTCTGCACTAACAGCCCCCCCCCCCCCCGGCCCTGGGCTCTTTTTGGTTGGGAGAATTTTAATGGCTACTTCTATTTCCTTAGGAGTTATAGGTCTATTTAGATTGCTTATCTGATCTTGATTTAACTTTGGCAAGTGGTATCTACAAGAAAGTTGTCCATTTCTTATAAATTTTCCACTTTGGGGAGTACAAGTTTTTTGTTTGGTTGGTTTTGGTTTTGGTTTTGGTTTTGGTTTTTTGAGACAGGGTCTCACTGTATAATCTTGGCTTTGTAGACCAGCCTGGTCTCAAACTCACAGAGATCCATCTGCCTCTGCCTCCCAAGTTCTGGGATTAAAGGTATGCACCACCATGTCCTGCTCGAGTACAGATTTTCAAAGTATGACCTTATGATTCTCTGGATTTCCTCAGTGTCTGTTGTTATGCCCCCTTTTAGTTTCTGATTTTGTTAATTTGGATGTTCTTTCTGCCTTTTAGTTAGTTTGGATAAGTTTGTGTTTTCTTTGTTTCTATTTTATTGATTTCAGTCCTCAGTTTGATTATTTCTTGAGTGTGCTTGCTTCTTTTTGTTGTAGAGTTTTCAGGTGTGCTGTTAAGTTGCTAGTAGTATGAGACCACTCCAAATTCATTATGAAGGCACTTAGTGCTATGAACTTTCCTCTTAGCATTGCTTTTATTATGTCCCATAAGTTTGGGTATATTGTGCATTCATTTTCATTCAATTCTAGGAAGTGTTTAATTTCCTTCTTTATTTCTGCCCTGATCCAGTAATCATTCAGTAGAGAGCTGTTCAGTTTCCATGAGTTTATAGGTTTTTTTGTTGTTTCTGTTGTTGTTAAAATGCAGCTTTAATCTGTGGTGGTCTAATATGATGCAAGGGGTTATTTCAATATTCTTGTATCTACTGTGACTTGCTTTTGTGACTGAATTTGTGGTCAGTTTTGGAGAATGTTTCATGAGGTTCTGAGAAGAAGGTATATTCCTTTGTGTTTGAGTGAAATGCTCTGTAGATATCTGCTAGGGCAATTTGGTTAATAACATATGTTAGCTCCATTATTTCTCTGTTTAGTTTCTGTTGAGGTGACCTGTCAGTTGGTGAGAGTGGGTTATTGATGTCTCCTACTAACAATGTGTGAGGGTCGATGTGTGATTTAGGCTTTAGTAATGTTTGTTTTATAAATGTATGTGCCCATGCATTTGGGGCACACATGTTGAAAATTGAAATGTCATCTTGGTGGCTTTTTCCTTTGATGTGTATGAAGTATCCTTCCCTGTCTTTTTTGATTAATTTTGGTTTGAAGTCTCTTTTGTTAAATATTAGAATGGCTATGCCAGCTTGCTTCTTGGGGCCATTTGCTTAGAAAATCTTTTTCTTTTTCAACCTTTTGCTCCGAGATAATGTCTATCTTAGATGTTTAAGTGTGTTTCTTTTATGCAGGGAAAGGATGAATCTTGTTTTTGAATACATTCTGTTACTCTGTTTCTTTTTATTGGGGGAATTGAGTCCATTCATACTGAGAGATATCAATGAACAATTATTATTATTTCCTGTTATTTGTAGTTGTTGTTGGTAGTGTGTGTGCGTGCGTGCTTGCGTGCGTGTGTGCGTGCATGCGTGCGTGCGTGCGTGCGTGCGTGCGTGCGTGCGTGCGTGTGTGTGTGTGTGTGTGTGTGTGTGTGTGTGTGTGTTTTCCTTCTTTGGGTTATGCTGGTGTGAGATTACTTATTCCTGTGTTTTCATTGGTGTAGTTAAACTCCTTGGGTTGAAGATTTCTTTCTAGTACCTTTTGTAGGGCTGGATTTGTGGATGGATATTGTTTAAATTTGAGTTTATCATTGGAATATCTTCTTTTCTCCATCTATGGTGTTTGAAAGTTTTGCTGGGTATAGTAATCTTGGCTGGCATCTGTGATCTCTTTGAGTCTGCAGGACACATGTCTAGGCTATTCTGACTTTCAGAGTCTCCATTGGGAAGTTGTGTTTAATTCTAGTAGGTTTGTCTTTATATTTTATTTGGCCTTTCTCCTTGCACCTTTTAATATTCTTTTTTTCTGTGTGTTTAGTGTTTGGACTATTATGTGACAAAGGACTTTCTTTTCTGGTCCAATCTATTTGTTGTTCTGTAAGCTTTTTGTACTTTTATAGGCATGTCTTTCTTAGGTTTGGAATTTGTTTTTTTCTGTGAGTTTGATAAAAATATTTTCTGGGCCTTTGAGCTAGCATTCATCTCTTTCTTCTATTCCTATTCATCTTAGGTTTTGTCTTTCCATAGAGTTCCAGATTTTCTAGATGTTTTGTGTCAGGAATTTTGTAGATTTAATATTTTCTTTAACTGGTGTATCTATTTCTTCTATCATGTCTTCACCACCTGAGATTCTCTCTTCTATCTCTTGTATTCTGTTGGTTATTCTTGTGTCTGTAGTTCCTGTTTGCTTACTTAGATTTTTCCTTTCCAGAATTCCTTCAGTTTGTGTTTTCTTTATTGTTTCTATTTTCCTTTTCAGGTATTGTACAGCTTTATTCATTACCTTCAACTGTTTTGTTTGGGTGTTTTTTCTTGGCTTTTTTGACATTCTTTAAGAGATTTATTGATTTTCTCCAATTTTTTGATTCTCTTTTTCTCAATTTCTTTAAGGAATTTATTCATTTCCTCCTTAAGGACTTCTACCATCTTCATAAATTTAGTTTTAAGGTCATTTTCTTGTGTTTCAGCAGTGTTAGAATATTCAGGGCTTGCTCTAGTAGGATAGCTGGGCTCTGATGGAGACATGCTGCTCTGGCTGTTGTTGATTGTGTTCTTTTTTTATTTTTAAACTTTTTTTAGTTTATAATTTAATTTAATTTTACATATCAGCCATGGATTCCCTTGTTTTCCCCCTCCCGCACCCCTCCCCTTCCACCCAGCCCCCCCCCCCATTCCCATCTCCTTCAGAGCAAAGACTCCCCTGGGGATTGAGTTCAACCTGGTAGATTCAGTCTAGGCAGGTCCAGTCCCCTCCTCCCAAGCTGAGCAAAGTGTCCCTGCATAGGCCCCAGGTTTCAAACAGCCAGCTCATGCACTGAGGACAGGTCCTGGTCCCACTGCCTGGATGCCTCCAAAACAGTTCAAGATAATCAGCTGTCTCACATATCCAGAGGGCCTGATCCAGATGGGGGCTCCTCAGCTATTGGTTCATAGTGCATGTGTTTCCATTAGTTTGGCTATTTGTCCCTGTGCTTTTTCCAATTTTGGTCTCAGCAATTCTGGTTCATACAATTCCTCCTCTTTCTCGCTAATTGAACTCCTGGAGCTCCACCTGGGGCCTGTCCGTGGATCTTTGCATCTGCTTCCCTCAGTCATTGGATGCGATTTCTAGCATGACAGTTAGGGTGTTTGGCCATCCTATCACCAGAGTAGGTCAGTTTGGGCTTTGTCTCTACCATTACCAGTAGTCTATTGTGGAGGTATCTTTGGGGATTTCTGGGGACCTCTCTAGCACTTTGCTTCTTCTTATTCTCATGTGGTCTTCATTTATCATGGTCTCTTATTCCTTGTTCTCCCTCTCTGTTCTTGATTCAGCTGGGATCTTCCGATCCCCTAAGCTCTCTTTCCCTTGAACTTTGCCCTTCATTAGCCCCACTTATGTCCATGGTGTTCATGTAGATCTCATCCATTTCTCTGTCATTGGGTAATCCCTGTGTCTTTCTTAGGGTCCTGTTTTCTAGGTAGCCTCCCTGGAGTTGTGAGTAGCAGTCTAGTCATCTTTGTTTTACATCTTCCTAAGAGTGAGTACATACCATGTTTGTCTTTCTGAGTCTGGGTTACCTCACTCAGGATGATTTTTTTCTAGATCCATCCATTTGCCTGCAAACCTCATGATGTCAATGTTTTTCTCTGCTGAGTAGAACTTCATTGTGTATATGTACCACATTTTATTTATCCATTCTTCAGTTGAAGGGCATCTAGGTTGTTTCCAGGTTCTGGCTATTACAAACAGTGCTGCTATGAACATAGCTGAGCATGTGCCCTTGTGGTATGACTGAGCATTCCTTGGGTATATGCCCAAGAGTGGTATAGCTGGGTCTTGGGGCAGATAGATTCCCAATTTTCTAAGAAAGCACCATATTGATAATCAAAGCGGCTATACAAGCCTGCATTCCCACCAACAGTGGAGGAGAGTCCCCCTAGCTCCACATCCTCTCCAGCATAAGCTGTCTTCAGTGTTTTTGATCTTAGCCATTCTGACAGGTGTAAGTCGGTATCTCACAGTCGTTTTGATTTGCATTTCCCTGATGATTAGGGATGTTGAGCAATTCCTTAAATGTCTTTCAGCCATTTGAGCTTCCTCTGTTGAGAATTCTCTGTTTAGTTCTATAGCCCATTTCTTAATTGGACTGTTGAGCATTTTGATGTCTAATTTCTTGAGTTCTTTATATATTCTGGATATCAGTCCTCTGTCAGATGTGGGGTTGGTAAAGACCTTTTCCCATTCTGTAGGCTGTCACTTTGTCTTGATGACCATGTCCTTTGCTCTGCAAAAGCTTCTCAGTTTCAAGAGATCCCATCGATAGATTGTTTCTCTCAGTGTCTGTGCTACTGGTGTTATATTTAGGAAGTGATCTCCTATGCCCATGCATTCAAGACTACTTCCCACTTTCTCTTCTATCAGGTTCAGAGTAACTGGATTTATGTTGAGGTCTTTGATCCACTCAGACTTAAGTTTTGTGCACGGTGACAGATATGGACCTATTTTCAGCCTTCTACACATTGAGATCCAGTTGTGCCAGCACCATTTGTTGAAGATGCTTTCTTTTTTCCATTGTACAGTTTTGGCTTCTTTGTCAAAAATTATATGTTCATAGGTGTGCGGATTAATGTCAGGGTCTTCAATTCCATTCCATTGGTCCACATGTCGGTTTTTATGCCAGTACCAAGCTGTTTTTATTACTGTAGCTCTATAGTAGAGCTTGAGGTCAGGGATGGTGATACCTCCAGAGGTTGTTTTATTGTACAGGATTCTTTTGGCTATCCTGGGTTTTTTGTTTTTCCATATGAAGTTGAGTATTATTCTTTCCAGGTCTGTGAAGAATTGTGTTGAGATTTTGATGGGGATTGCATTGAATCTGTAGAGTGCTTTTGGTAAGATTGCCATTTTTACTATGTTAATCCTGCCTATCCATGAGCATGGGAGATCTTTCCATTTTCTGACATCTTCTTCAATTTCTTTTTTTCAGGGACTTAAAGTTCTTGTCATATAGGTCTTTCACTTGCTTAGTTAGAGTTACCCCAAGGTATTTTATATCATTTGTGGCTATTGTAAAGGGTGATGTATCTCTGATTTCCTTCTCAGCCTGTTTGTCAATTGTATATAGGAGGGATACTAATTTTTTTGAATTGATCCTGTATTCTGCTGTGTTGCTGAAGGTGTTTATAAGCTGTATCAGTTCCTTGGTTAAATTTTTTGGGGTCACTCATGTATACTATCATGTCATCTACAAATAGGGAAAGCTTGACTTCTTCCTTTCCAATTTGTATTTCCTTAATCTCCTTATGTTGTCTTATTGCTCTGGCTAGAACTTCAAGTACTATATTGAATAAGTATGAGGAGAGCAAACAGCCTTGCCTTGTTCCTGATTTTAGTGGAATCGCTTTGAGTTTTTCTCCACTTAATTTGATGTTGGCTGTTGGCTTCCTGTAAATTGCCTTTATTATGTTTAGGTATGTTCCTTGTATTCCTGATTGCTCCAAGACCTTTATCACGAAGGGGTGTTGGATTTTGTCAAATGCCTTTTCTGAATCTAGTGAGATGATCATGTGGTTTTTTTTTTTCTTTGAGTTTGTTTATATGGTGTATTACATTGATGGACTTTCATATGTTGAACCACCCTTACATCCCTGGAATGAAGCCTACTTGATCATGGTGGATAATTGTTTTGATGTGTTCTTGGAGTCTGTTTGCCAGTATTTTATTGAGTATTTTTGCATCAATGTTCATGAGGGAGATTGGTCTGTAGTTCTCTTTCTTTGTTGCATCTTTGTTTGCTTTAGGAATCAGGGTGATTGTAGCCTCATAGAAGGAGTTTGGGAATGTTCCTTCTGTTTCTATTGTGTGGAACAATTTGAAGAGTATTGGTATTAACTCTTCTTTGAAGATCTGGTAGAATTCTGCTCTGAAACCATCTGGTCCTGGGCTTTTTTTGGTTGGGAGACTTTTAATGACTGATTCCATTTCCTTAGGGATTATTGGACTATTTAAATAGTTTAACTGGTCTTGATTTAACTTAGGTATGTGGTACCTATCCAGAAAATTATCCATTTCTTTTAGATTTTCCAGTTTTGTGGAGTAGAGGTTTTTGAAGTATGACCTGATGATTCTCTAGATTTCCTCATTGTCTGTTGTTATGTCCCCCTTTTCATTTCTCATTTTGTTAATTTGAATGCTCTCTCTCTGTCTATTGGTTAGGTTAAATAAGGGCTTGTCTATCTTGTTGATTTTCTCAAAGAACCAACTCTTTGTTTCATTAATTTTTTGTATTGTTCTCCTTGTTTCTATTTTATTGATTTCAGCTCTTAATTTGATAATTTCCTGGCATCTATTCTTCCTGGGAGACTTTGCTTCTTGTTCTAGAGCTTTCAGGTGTGCTGTTAAGTCACTAGTGTGAAATTTTCCAACTTCTTTATGTGGGCATTTAGAGGTATGAATTTCCCTCTTAGCACTGCTTTCATAGCATCCCATAAGTTTGGGTATGTGGTGTATTCATTTTCATTGATCTCTAGGAAGTCTTTAATTTCTTTCTTTATTTCTTCCTTAACCCATTAGTGATTCAGTTGAGCATTATTCAGTTTCCATGAGATTGTTGGTTTTCTGTAGTTTTTGTTGTTGTTGAAATCTAACTTTAAACCATGGTGGTCTGATATAATGCAGGATGTTATTCAATTGTTTTGTATCTGTTGAGATTTGTTTTGTGGACAAGTATGTGGTTGATTTTAGAGAAGTTTCCATGGGGTGCTGAGAAGAAGGTATATTATTTTTGTTAGGATGGAGTGTTCTGTAGATATCAATTAAGTCCTTTTGAGTCATAACATCAGTTAAGTCCTTTATTTCTCTGTTAAGTTTCGATTTGGGATATCTGTCCAGTGGTGAAAGTGGGGCATTGAAGTCTCCCACTATTAATGTGTGGGATCTTATATGTGATTTAAGCTTTAGTAATGTTTCTTTTACATATGTGGGTGCCCTTGTGTTTGGGGCATAAATGTTCAGAATTGAAACTTCATCTTTGTGGATCTTTCCTGTGATGAGTATGTAATGTCCTTCTTGATCTCTTTTGATTGATTTTAGTTTGAAGTCTATTTTGCTGGATATCAGGATGGCTACACCAGTTTGCTTCTTAAGACCATTTGATTGGAAATACTTTTCCCCTCCTTTTATTCTGAGGTAGTGTCTATCTTTGAATTTGAGGTGTGTTTCTTGTATGCAACAGAAAGATGGGTCCTGCTTTCATATTCATTCTGTTAGCCTGTGTCTTTTTATAGGTGAATTAAGTCCATTGATGTTATGGATATTAATGGCCAGTGAATGTTCATTCCTGTTATCTTTTGGTGGTAGTGTGTGTGTACTTCTCTTTTTTGGGGTTTACTGCTATGGCATTATCTATTGCCTGTGTTTTCGAGGGTGTATCTGACTTCCTTAGGTTGGAATTTTCCTTCTAGTGCTTTCTGTAGGGCTGGGTTTGTGGATAAGTATTGTTTAAATCTGGCTTTGTCTTGGAATGTCTTGTTCACTCCGTCTATGATGATTGCAAGTTTTACTGGGTGTATTAGTCTAGGCTGGCATCCATGGTCTCTTAGTGTCTGCATTACATCAGTCCAGGTCCTTCTGGTTTTCAAAGTCTCCATTGAGAAATCTGGTGTTATTCTAATGGGTTTGCCATTATAAGTCACTTGGCCTTTTTCCTTTGCTGCTCTTAATATTCTTTCTTTATTCTGTACGTTTAGTTGTTTAATTATTATGTGGTGAGGGGACTTTTTGGGGGGCCTAGTCTGTTTGGTGTTCTATAGGCTTCTTGTATCTTCATAGGCATTTCCTTCTTTAAGTTGGGAAAGTTTTCTTCTGTGATCTTGTTGAATATATTTTCTGTGCCTTTGAGTTGGTATTCTCCTTCCTCTATCCCTTTTATCATAGGTTTGGTCTTTTCATGGTGTCCCAAAATTATTGGACATTTTGGGTCTTGATTTTGTTGGCTTTAGTGTTTTCTTTGACTGATGAATCTATTTCTTCTACCGTATCTTCAATGCCAGAGATCCTCTCTTCCATCTTTTGCATTTTGTTTGTTATACTTGCATCTGAAGTTCCTGTTCATTTACTCAGGTTTTCTATTTCCAGCATTCCCTCTGTTTGTGTCTTCTTCATTTTTTTCTGTTTCCCTTTTCAGGTCTTGGATTGTTTCCTTCATCTGTTTCATTGCTTTTTCATGATTCTCTTTCAGGGATTTATTGTTTTCTTCTACTTTATTTGTCCTTTCCTCTAGTTATTTATAGCGTTCTTCCCATTTTTTGTTTGTCTGTTCCTCAACTTGATTTTTGATTTCTTCTTTATAAGCCTCTAGCCTCTTCTAGGGACTCTAGGCAGCATGGGAGCTGGGGATTGGGCTCTAAGTCTCAGGAAGTGGCTGGGGTCTCCTCTGGTCCAGGTGGGGACTCCAGGAAGGATGGGAGCTGGGGGCTTGTCTCTAAGTCGCAGGGAGTAGCTTGGGATCTCAGGTGGATGGGTGTGGGGGCTGGGCGTGGAGATTCCAGGGTCTGCTGGGGGTCTTGGAAAAGGGAACCTTCCTGTGGGGCCCGTCTGATGGCCAGAACATGGGGCCAAGTTGGGCAGGTCTTCCCGGGAATGGCTGGTGTCCAGGGATGGGACCCACGGCCAGGCCTCTCTGGGTATGACCCCAGACACTCACCTCTGGTCCAGATGGGGACTCTGGGCAGGATGGGAGTTGGGGGCTGGGCTCTGAGTCTCAGGAAGTGCCTGGGGTCTTGGGCAGATGGGTGTGGGGACAGGGCATGGAGATTGCAGGGTCTGCTGGGGGTCTTGGAAAAGGGGAACCTTCTTGTAGGTTCTGCCTGATGGCCAGAACCTGGGGCCAAGTTTGGCAGGTCTTTTCCTGGAGTTGCTGGTGCCGAGGGATGGAACTTAAGGGCAGGCCTCTCTGGGTATGACCCCAGGCACTCACCTCTGGTCCAGATGGGGACTCTGGGAAGGATGGGTGCTGAAGGCTGGGCCTTGATTGTGTTCTTTCACTGGTTTTTAAGCTTCTGGATTTGGAGTGATTATAGGTCTAGATACAGATTTCTGAGTTCTTCGTTGTTGGATGGGTGTTTCCTTCCTTGGTTTCTGTTTCCTCTATGGTTTTCTGACTGTGGTGGCCTTGGGTTCAAGGAGCTGTCCTAGCCTCTCTTACACATAGTTTTTAACAATGTATCTCTCCCAAACTTTAGTTTGTTATTTTAAAATTAGAAGATGCAGCATTTTACAAAATTATTTAACACTGGACACTTTGTATTAAAAAGTATCTTTAGCAAATGTTGTCATGTAGTTATCCTCAGTATTGTCAAAGCCACAATCCTAGTCTTTGAAAGGCACATTACTTAAATGAATGTGATTTCAACAGGAGAAGCACAATTTTATAGACAGAAGATAGTTCTTAAGTCATTTGGTCTTGAAGAAACATTTTTTCAGTCTGGAAACTGTTGTCATTTTTTTGTCTCTTACTACCAAACAGGACTCTACCCCCACCCCCAAAACACATGCGAGTCCTGTGAAATGGCAGAGTAGTGTCCAATGCAATGTTTTTTCTTGTTGGAGCCAAACCTCCCTTTACCAACAATATTTCTTTCCAGCCCAGCAAAATGTTTGTAGATTTCTCCTTTTTCAGTGATGTCTAGGATAACTCTCCCACAAAGTTGGCAATAAATCAATCCTGGTTTGAGAGAAAATGTAGTTGTGTCAGGAATTCTGGGTTCTGTTTCTGTAGTTCCACATCAGCAGAGGCCTGTAGTGAGCCTAAACCCATGTTCCAACTATGGTTTCTCATTCTGGAAAGCTTTCTTATCATTTGAAGGCTTTTGTTTTTTCCCAGAAAGGCTCTCATTTTCTTGTTCCACTGACAACTGATCCTCTTGAGTCTTAAATAAAGTTGGAGAATCTGAGGATTGTGCAGATTGGTAGGTTGTGGTTTGCCTCAATTTAAAAGTAAACCTTGCAAGAGAATGTATCTCTAAATCTAGGCAGCAGAAAAGATGCTGTTTCTTTGAGCAGGCAAGGAAGACTGTCTTTCTGGTCAATCATGTTGGTTCAAAGTAAGGAAGCCACATAAGTTTAAGTTTGAAGTTCCAAGAAGCATTCCCATTGCCCAGGAGTACATGGTAGGCCCTTCCAACTTTGACAATTGCTCACTCCATTCTCTACATGCTTGAATGCATTCTCCTAGATATTTTTCCCAAGTGTCATATCAACCTTGATGTTCTATACAAGAGAGCTATGTAGACCCTTAGCATCCACAGAGTACACATTCACACCATTGCTCACCAGTCCCTTTAATATCATAGCTCTGACTCAGTGGCTCACTCAGATGAGTCTCCAAGTTTTATTCCAGAGTCCTGGCTTTCATATTAAGTTTTATGAATCTTCAAGTTTTATTCCAGAGCCCTGGCTTTCTTACTAAGTGCCGAGCTATGATATCCCCACAAGGTCTGCTACAAGTGGGCAAGACTTCCTATATTCCATAAATATAGTTTCCTCCTTTCCTGGAGTTTATAAGTGACAGCTGAAGCAAAACTTTTTCATGCTATATCACATAGTTTACTCTTTGCCTGAGTCGTGGCCTTTCTAGCTGCATGTTCAGTGGCCACCATCTTGCATCTTTTCTGGTTAACCTTTTCATTTTGAGATACTTATATATGTACATGCAATTGTAAGGAAAATGATACAGCAAGACCTGCACATTCTTTATTCACTTTCTACCACTGGTAGAATTTTGCAAAACTATGTGTTATAACCAGATACCTATATTGATACAGTCCAGATATATAACATTTCTTCAGCTCACATCACCCACCTTTCCTACCCTCATCAATCCTTGATGTATGACACTAAGTGATTTGTTTTCCCTTTCTAGAAGTTTCTTTCTCCTCAAAAGATTAGATAAATATAATCACAGTGCTTATCTATTTGGGATGGTCTCTTTTGCTTACTTAGCACTATTCTCTGGCATCTCATTAGAGTTGTTACATACATAGTCCATCTCTTTCTATTGCTAAGTGATATTCAATGGTGTAAATGCTTAATCATTTTACTGTTGAAAGTTAAAATTTTCACTTAGAGGTTATTATATTCATGTACATGGTTTTAATGCTGTGAGTGTGATTTCTGGGTAACATGATAATTTCATCTTTTTTTAATTGCCATCAAAATATTTTCCAAAATGACTATACCACTTTAAAACCTACTACCAATGTTTGAGTAATCCATTTTCTACACACTCTTAGAGAAAAGTTGTTTTTAGTTTTAACTCCAGCTATTTTAATATACATGCAGTTATAGCTTATTTTGCTCTTAATTTATATTCTTCCTAATACCTGGTGACATTGAACATATTTTACATGCTTATTCACCACCATCTATCATCCTGGTAAAATATCTGTTTATGTCTTTGCTCGAGTTCTAACTAGATTGTTTCATTCCCATTGGCTCTTAAGAGTCCTTTTGATGTTGCCTCCCAGTTTTTGCTTTGTCTTTATAAGTTTACTCTTTCTTTCTTTTTCTTTTCTTTTCTTTATTTTCTGATACAGGAGTCCATGATATAGCCATTGCTAGCCTAAAATGTGTGATCTTCCCAAGTGCTGGATTTACAGGTATGTTCTACTACACCCAGGTTTCCTATCCTTTTTAATGAGGTCTTTAATAAAGCAAAAGATCAGTTTACCAACTCTCACTTTTAGATGTTGTGGCTTTTTTTATTTCAAATATAAGACCTAGTTAGTGACCTCCAATGAATTTCATCTTAGAATTATACATTTTTAAAGTTTGCTAAATTTATCTTTTATATACAAATCTGTATTCCATTTTGAATCAGTTTTAAAAGTTTGTATGTTTTAAATGTTTTTAGTATATTCACAGAGCTAACACAGTCATAGTCAAAATAAATTTTAGAGCATTTTTATCATCTCAAAAAATAAAATCATATTCATTCACTAGATCTCCATTTCCTGCATTAGCCCCATCCAGCCCATATGCATTCACTAATCTTTTTAATATTGTAGATTTTCATTTAACTATAATAATGGTCCTTTGTCACTGGTTTCTTTTATTATCACAATGTTCTTGATGCCTGTTCATCTTTTAACACAAATTAACACCTTGTTTCCTTTTATGATGGAATGATGTTCCAGTGTATGACCTAATATATTCATCAGTTGATGGACATTTGTGTTGTTTCCACTTGTTGGCTATTATGAATGATGATGCAATGAACATTCATGCCCAAGTGCTTGTGTTGATATGTAATTTTGTTTCTTTTGAGCATATAGCTAGGAGTAGAAAGACTATGCTATATGCTAGTTTTATATTTAAACTTTGAGAAAATGTACATCTAAGCTGCTATACCACTTATAATCACAATTGTAAAACATTTGAGTTCTAGTGTTCCAATCCTTACCAACACTTTCATCGTTGTGGATGTGAAACATATCTCATTGAGATTTGGTGTGCATAACCGGTGGTGCTACGATTGGGCTATGAATTGCCTCCACAAATGGCTGAAATGTTGAAGGCTGTTTTTGAGAGATGATTGGCTCATGAGGGTGCTAATCTCATCCATTGGTAAGTTCTTAACAAAATGGGATATTCAGAGTTGTGCCTAGTTGTGTGAAGTGAGTTGTGTTCTTTGTACTTCCTGCTTCATTGTAGAACAGAACAAAAATAGAGCCAGGTCACCCTGGACAAAAACCTCTGAAATGCTGATTTCAAATAAATCTTTCCTCCTTTTCAGTTTTTTTCTCAGATACTTTGTCACAGTCACAGAAAGTGATTGGCAGATGGAGAACAATATTTCGTGTTTTTAATGGTTATTTGTGCATCTTTTTTTCAAAAATATGGACAGACAGACAGATAGATAGATGGATAGATAAATGACACATCCTTTACCTATTTTTAAATTATATTATTGTTGAATTGCCATTGTTCTTTGTGTTCTATGGGTATAAATCCCTATAGGTATATATTTTGTTAATATGTTCTCTTATTCTGCAGCTTGTTGTGCTGACTGATATCTTTTGATTTTCATAAAATCCAGTGTATCTATTTTCGTTTTGCTGCTTATTCTCTTGGGATCATAATGAAGAAACAATTGCTTAATCCAAGGTGAAGATAATTTATACTTATTTATCTTCTAGAAAATCAATTGATTATTTCAGCCCCAGTCTCAAGATGTTTAACCAATTTTGAATGGTTTTTTTTGTCCGTCATGTGACATAGCCAT
This sequence comes from Peromyscus eremicus, assembly GCF_949786415.1. Taxonomy (NCBI): domain Eukaryota; kingdom Metazoa; phylum Chordata; class Mammalia; order Rodentia; family Cricetidae; genus Peromyscus; species Peromyscus eremicus. The sequence goes on along the minus strand of NC_081439.1, from coordinate 3,347,254 downwards.
TTACATTCATTTTTATACATAGGTATTCAGTGATCTCAGCACCATTGTTCAAAAGGTTTTTCTTTACCCATTGAATGATCTCAATAAACTTGTTGAAATCAACTGACTATAACTACATGAGTTTTATTATGGCCTTCCTGTCCTATTATTTTATTGATTGGTATATTTCTCCTTATAGTACTACACCATCTTGGTTACTGTAACTTATAAGTTTTGAAATTAGAAGTTAAGCCCTACAACTTGTTCCTTTCTTTTCAAATAATTTTAGTTATAAAGACCCTCCAAGATAAGTTTAAAATAGGCTTGTCAAATTTTTTAAAGACGACAGCTCTTTTTTTTAGTTACTTTTCATTGATGAGCCTAAGTCTTATGACATGCTAGACAATTGCTGTACTATTGAGATATACCGCCAGACCTACCACTGTTGCTTTGAGAGTGAGTACATGAATCTTTTTTAGTCTTTCTTTAAGGGTAAGCAACAAATACTTTAAGTTTTCTAGTGCCTGAGAATGTCCTTATTTCTCCTTCATTCTGAAAAGTATTTACTATATAGTTGACAATTCCTTTCTTTCAGCCCCTAAACAATATTGCGTTCTTTTTTCCTGCCCTCTATAGTTTCAAAATCTCATTATCATTTGTATTACTATGTCATGGAATATTCCTTTACACTGTGTGAAGATGTGTCACTATGATTGGTTTAATAAAGGGTTGAATGGCCATTAGCTAGGCAGGAATAAGTTAGGTGAGACTTTTGGGGACAGAAAGCTCTGGGAAGAACAAAGGAGTCACAAGCCAAACGTGGGAGAAGCAGGCTGCACAAAACGAAGATGAGGTAACAAGAGTGTGAAAGAAAGTAGATTTAAAAATATGGGTTAATTTGAGTTATAATAGCTAGTTAGAAACAATTCTAATCTAAGACCAAGTTTTCATAATTAATAATAAGTCTTTGTGTCATTATTTGGGAGCTGGTTGGTGGGACAGAAAAAGTTTCCCTACATTAGTGTTCTTCCTTTCTTTAAAGATTTTTTTCATTGTCAGTAGTTCATAAAGTTAATACTTACATGGATCAGGCTTAGGAGCATATCCTATTTGGGATTTCCTCAGTTTCTTGAGTCTGTAAGATTATCTGCTCTTAGTTTTGTTAATATCATTATTTTTTTAATACTCATTTAACTTAGCTTCATCCTTTTAATTTTCTTCATCTGAGACTCTAAGGGTAAGAATATTACTTATATATTTTATTGTTCTGTGAAACTTTATTGAATTCTTTACTGTTTATTTCTGCACATATTGTTAAAATTAGCTAAATCATGATGCTTTGTCCTGAGACTAGCCAATTCTACCTTTTGCCAGTTTATTCAACTATTGAGCTCATTGAGTTAATTTTTATTTTTCTTATAAAATTTAATTCTTAGTTTCCATTAAGTTCTTTTTGTAACTTGAGTCTTTGGTAATATTTTTAATTATTTTTCTGTAGTGGGTAGCCATTCCAGCTTTGTTCTGGAAGTTCCAACCCCCATTGAGACTTCGGCAACTGTCACGCCTGCAAGGCGGGGCCAAGGGAGGCGCCTGGGGACCCGAGATCTGGATTGGCGAACACTCTCTTGGTTCCAGGACCCTGGATGGTTGAGGTGGACAAAGCAGAGCTCCAGAGAACACCGCTGGACTGTGATACACCTTCCCCAGACCCCGCGACGTACCTATCCCTTAATTTGTAAGTTACGCCATTAAATAAATCTCCTTTTAACTACGTGGAGTGGCCTAAATAAGTTCACCAATATTTTTCTTCTTAAAATATAATTTGTAGTGGTTTATTAAGTTATCTGTATAATGATTACTTTGAAATTCTTGTCAGATATTTTGAATATCTGATTCATCTTAGTGTCAACATGAATCAAATGTCTTTATCATTCAAGCTTTTAATTTTCCTGCTTCTTAATGTGTACTTCCCTTTGACTGTATCCTGGATATTTTGGCTATAATAATATAAGTCTCTGTACCAAACACAGAGGCACTCTAGTTCATAAGAGAAACACTATGTTATAGCTATAATCACATATTGAGCCTCACAAATAGTATCTGCAGAGCATTCTACCCATACACTAAAGTATATACTTTCTTCTCAGAAGCTCATGAAACTTTCTTCAAAACTGACCACATACTAGAACACAAAACAAGTCTCAACATATATAAGAAAACTGAAATAATACCATGCATCCTATCTGACCATCATGGATTAAAGCTGTGTATCAACAACAATAGAAATGACAGAAAGCTTGCAAAATCATGGAAGCTGAATAACTCATGACTGAATGAAAATTGGTTCAAGACAGAATTCAAGAAGGAAATTTAAAACTATTTAGAATGGAATGAAAATGAAACACAACATACCCAAATCTATAGGCCAAAATGAAGGCAGTTCTAAGAGAAAAAGTCATAGAACTATATGCCTACACCAAAAACCTATATCTTCAATAAATGGTGCTTGTCAGACTAGATAGTTGCAGTTAGTAAAATAAAAATATATCTATGTATGTCACTTTGCATAAAACTCAACTCTAAGTAGACCAAGGACTTCAACATCAGACTTGATGCCCTGAATATGAGAGAAAGTAGGGAATAGGCTTGAAGTTATTGGCACAAGAAAATAATTTCTAAACAGAACACCTATAGCACAGGCACTAAGACCAACAATTAATAAATGGGACCTTATGAAACTGGAAAGCCTCTGTACAACAAAGGACAGCATCATTTGAGCAAAGTGACCATCTACATAACGGGGAAAAATCTTTACTACTTATACATCTAATAATGTATCAGTATCTAGAATATATGAAGAACTAAAATTGCCCTGAACATCAAGAAAACAAATAACCCAATTAAAATGGAGCATATAACTAAACAACTGTGGTAATATATTGTATACCCTAATAAATTTATCTGGGGATCAGAGGACAGAGCCAGCCACTAGATTAGACACAGAGGCCAGAAAGTAGTGACACACACCATTAATCCTATCACTTGGGAGGCAGAGATACATCTGGATCTCTGTGAGTTCAAGGCCATACTGGGAACAGAATCAGGCAGTGGTGGCACATGCCTTTAATCACAGCACTTTAAATCTCATGCCTTTGCTTTGGAAAGCACACACACCTTTAATCCCAGGAAGTGACATGGCTGGGTGGAGAATAAGGCATGAAGAGACAAGAACTAAGCATTAGTTCAACTGAGACCCTCAGGGGTGAGGACTCAGAGGCTTTTGGTCTGAGGATTTCTGGGAACGGTATCTACTGAGGAGTTGACAAGGTGAGGTTTGCTGTGGCTTGTTCTGTTTCTCTGATCTTTCAGTTTTCACCACAGTATCTGGCTCCGTTTTTTTTTTTATAAGACTTTTAAGACTCATGTGACAAGCAATGTGTTCTCAAAATAGGAAACTCAAATGGCTGATAAACACTTTTAAAAATGTCCAACATCCTTAGCTATCAGGAAAACACAAATCAAAACTACTTTATGATTTCATCTTAACATCAGTCAGAATGGCTAAGATCAATAAAACAAATGACAGCTCATGTTGGTGAGGATGTAGAGTAAAGGGAACACTTATTCATTGCTGGTAGGAATGCATACTTGCTCAACTAGTGTGGTACTTCCCCAGGATGCTGGGAATAGACTTAACCCAAGATCCAGCTATACAAGTCTTGAGCATATACCTAAAGGACTCCATATCCTACTACAGAAATACCTTCTCGTCAATGTTCATTGCTGTTCTATTCATAATAGCCAGAAATTGGAAACAGCCCAGATTGAATTTCTTTATCTATTAAAGGGCAAATGGATAAAGTAAATGTAGTACATTTACATAATGAAATATTACTCAGCTGTCAAGAGAAATGAAACTTGAAGGTTAAATGAATTGAGTTAGAAACAATCATCCTGAGACACCAAAACACAAATGTTGCATGTTTTCTCTTACATATGGGTGTTAGATTTTAAACTTTAGACATATGTGCTACAATCAGAATAACCACAGAGATTAAATAACTAGTAAGGAACGAGGGAGGATGAAGAGAACTTCAAAGGAAGGGGAAATAGAATATAGTGTTATAAAGGGATAAAGAAGGAAATAGAATAAGACTAAGTGAAGAGGAGCGTGGGAGGCACAGTAAAGGAGGGATTAGGGGGACAGACAACTAACACTAGGGACCTTTTGAAAAAACATATGGGAACCTACTACTATAGATGTTTCATGAAATATATATGTGTAGGAACAGAATTTAAGTGGAATCACTATATAATGGGATAGACAGTACCCTAACTAGATATTTTATGCCACCAAGTAAAACCTCCAGTGCCAGAAATGGGCTACATCTTGTTAAGCCATTGATCAAAGAGGTCTCATAGACCACGCCCCAAACATAACATGCTATTACCAAGGGTATCCGTTACTCTCCGTAATCTGATAGTAAGGCCCTAAATATTGAAGACAAAACTTACTTATGCCATTGAACATGGAAAAATTGAGCTGCAGCCCAGCTAGAAGCTCCACCCTACTTACTAGTATTCATAGTGCTAGAAGGCACTTTTCACACCACTACAGGAATAAAGTAATTATCAACATTACCCAGCTGTGTGACCTATAACAGAGACCTGCCTACAAGATACATTGGTTCAATAGTGACACAAATGTTGTTTGAGTAACCAACCACTTAAAAAAAATAAGGTCCACTCTATGAGATGGAACTGATACCTAACTAGTTTAAAGTGGCCAAGAACCTGAAACTAAATAGGTCATGGGCCCTAGGGGAAAATCTAATACTATTATTCTGCTAAAGGAAAATTGCAATAAGATGACTCCTAATGGCATATGACTGCACCCATAGATCAGTGCATAATTCAAACCCTCATCAGAAAAGTTTCCTCTTGTAATAGATGGTAACTAATACACTTGCCATACATGGGAACTAACACAGATACCCACAACTGGACATGTACAGAGAGTAAGAAACTTTGGAGCATTCAGCACTAAATGAGATGTCTTGGTCAAATTATTCACCTCAAAGTTCAGGGAATCTATGTAGAAGAGGAGGTAGAAAGATTGTGAGAGCCAGAGGTGGAGTCTGACTCTAACAAAATAATATCTTCCAGACACAACAGAACTGATACATGTGTGAACTCATGGAGACAGTGGCAGCATGCACAAGACCTGCAAAAGTTCAAACCAAACAATATCTCAGGATTGATAAGGGAAAGTGGTAAAAAAAATTCTTGCCCCTAACAAAGAAACTATTTGTAATTGACACTTTCTTGGAAAGGGAAAATCATTTTTCTCCAGTGGAGTGCCACTGAGTATATCAGCCCTACTCTAGGACAAGCCCCATGCCCAGGAGTAGTCAGACAATACAACACAAAACTGACTCTGTGTGTGTGTGGTTGTTGTTATTTTGCAATTTTTTTGTCTTGGGGTTTTTTGTTTATTTGTCTGATTTCCTTTTTTTTTTGAGAGAAAGAAATAAAGAACATAACATTGGATAGGTAAAAGAATGGGGAGGATCTGGAAGGAGTCGGGGAAAGAGTAAAAATATGATCAAAATATATTGTATGAGAATTTTTAAAAAATCTATTTTCCAGCAAATTTCATGATTTAAAAAAATCAAATTTAAAAATGGAGTACAAATCTAAACAAAGGATTCTCAACAGAGGACTCTCAAATGGCTGTGAGTGACTTAAAGAAATGTTCAACATCCTTAGCCGTTCGGGAAATACAATCAAAATGACACTGAGACTCCATCTTATACATGTTAGAATGGCTAATAAGACCAAAACCACAAATAAAAGTTGTTGCTGTTTGTTGCAGCAAGAGTGTGTGGGTTCACCCGGATCCATGGAAAGAAGACTCAGAAGCATCTTAAGAGTAAATCTAGCCTTTTATGGCTGCAAAGGGGTCCAGCCTCAAAGGATTGAAGCACTTTCCTTCACCTGGGGCATTTTTATTTTCTATTTACAGTTTAGCCAGTTAATTTCCATATGCTCAAAACAACCTGAAAGGAGCTGCTGAAGATACAATGCCAAGTGCAAATTCCTCAATTTCTAAGGTACCGCGGTTTTCTGGGTTTTCTGAACCAAGTTTTGCATAGGCTTTGTATCCTTAGGAGACTCTCAGACAAGATTCATATAGAGCAGCTAGAGAAACAAAAGGTGTCGGTTAAACAAAGGATGGATTAGGGCTAGGTGCTACGCTCTGGAGCCAGGCCAGGTATAGCTCAGCAGGAATACAGCCACAGACAGTTCATGCTGAAGAGGATGTGGAGCAAGGGGAACATTCCTCCACTGGTGGTAGGAGTGTAAACTTGTAGCCACTTTGCAAATCAATAAGGCAGTTTCTTAGAAAATTGGGAATTGATCTACCTCAAGCTATATCAGCTATACCACTTCTGGGCTTATACCCCCAAAATGCTCAATCATACCACGAGGACACTTGCTCAACTATGTCCATAGCAGCTTTAGTCATAATAGCCAGAACCTGGAAACAACCTAGATGTCCCTCAACTAGAGAATGGATGAAGAAAATGTGGTACATTTACACAAAGGAGTATTACTCAGCTGTTAAAAACAATGACATCAGATCATTCTGAGTGAGGTAACCCAGACCAAGAAAGACAAACATGATTGATGCCTAGCCCAACTGTCATCAAATGGCTTCACCCAGCAACTGATGGAAACAGATGCAGAGACCCACAGCCAAACATTTGGTAGAGCTTGGAGAATCCTGAAGAAGAGGGAGAGGAAGGATTGTAGGAGCCAGTGAGGTCAAGAGCACTACAAAAAAAAAACAAAAAACAAAAAACCCACAGAATCAACTAAACTGAGCTCATAAGTGATGTTTTTTTTAGCAGTGCTCTTACCCTGTGAGGAAAAGTCACGAAACGTGACAGAATCCACTAACAAGAGTTCTTATTAAGATGAGGAGAAAAGGATAGGTGTGATCAGGCCTGCTGAAAGGACACATGTGTAAAGGGGAAGGGGGAATATGGGGGCCAGCTTTTGAAGGCCAAGCTGCACCTGCACACACAGGCCCAAGTGGCTATTCCACACATGCACATAGATCATGTGGTTGCAACCAAGTGCTTTGCACAACCACACAGCCACAGGGTCATGGGTCACACAGGACGTATGACCTGAAAATGACTAGGCAGAAATGACTAAGTGTCTTGATGGGCATGCACAACCATGGGGGCGTGGTGGGAATTCCTATCATCCCAGACTCTTTGTTTTTATAAAAGACAGTGGATGAGTGGGTATGAGGTGTTCCTTCTCTCAAAAAACTGCTTCCAGCTGACTTGGTAGGCATCAGTTGGCTCTTGGGGGGAATAGGGAGGGGAGCTTCTAAAGTCCTGGAATGATGGGATGTCTGTCATCCCTTGCTTTGAAGTTGTGCCTCCTTCCTGGCTCAGAACCTTCTGCCTGACAGGATACTGGTGACACACAGAAAAAGCTTAGAGAAAAAGAATCATTATTATTTTATTTTATTTGGAGTGTTCCCAGACCAGGGGAGTTGGCACTTATCTAAAGTAGATCTGGCCCATCCAGATGGATTTAAGCTGGTTTCCAGAGCTTGGGAAAATTTTGAACATGTTAAGAAGCAGCTGTGGGAAAATGAGTGATTATTGTGGTGTTTAGTACTCTGCTTAAATTTTACCTGACACAAGCTCTATTAGAGGTAGTTTATTTAAGGTGCCTGTTTCCTTTATTAGTTTAGCATTCAGGAAACACAGGTGATCAATTTCTGAGCATTCAACAGTGATAGACTGTTACATTACAGTCTGTTTTTACAGAATCCAGATACTTTTGGGTCTGGGAGTGTAAATACCTTTTGATTATTACTGGTGTTTGTTTGTTTGTTTGTTTGTTTTTTCCTTATCTCCTGGATATTTTTGATGGTCCTTTTGCCTCCAGCTCTGTGTTGCCCTGATTAGGAAAGGAAGAGCTTATGGGGTGATACCCTATTCCTCTGGAATTGATGACAAGGCAGTGGATCCTGACATCCTATGGAGCTTGAGAAAACAGGGACCTGTCTGTGTTGCTGTATATGAAGAGAGATTTTTCTGGAATGGAGGTGAGATAAAAGGTTTTAGATGAGACAGGTGGACCCAGTAAGGAAAGCCCTCGAGTTTAGCAGCTGTGGGGGTCACAAGAATTACCTTGAAGGGTCCCTGCCAATTAGGGGAAAGGAGTGAAGGGCATTAGCCTGGAAGGGAAAGAACCTGATCCCCAATGTGGATTGGAGGAGGGCAAATACTGTCACATGGGTGAGGTAAGGAATGGTCTGCAAAGTTCCATAGGATAGACCTTAGGTGCTGTGGATATCGCGATGTATAAATAAACACTGATTGGCCAGTAGCCAGACAGGAAGTATAGGTGGGACTAACAGAGAGGAGAATTGGGGGAACAGGAAGGCAGAGGGGGAGACTGCCTTGAGCCACTGCCAGAACAAGGAAGATGTAAGGTACCAGTAAGCCACGAGCCACATGGCAAAGTATAGATTAATAGAAATGGGCTAAATATAAGAGTAAAGGCTAGACAATGATAGGTCTGAGCTAATGGCCAAGCAGTTTAAATAATATAAGAGTCAGTGTGTTTATTTTATAAGTGGGCTATGGAACTGCTGGGGCTTGGTGGAACCCAGAGAGAAAACTCTCCAGTTACACTTAGGTGACATAGCAGGGGAGTTAACAGGCTGTCTGGAATTGTTGAAGGATGGATAGAAGACCTGGTGTTAGAACTGGCCTTCCACACATTAGTTCAAATGGAAAAGTTGAAAGGCTTTTTAGGAAGAGCCCTGAGCCTGAAAAGAGCTAGAGGCAATAATCTTACCTAGTCGAGGTGAAGTTACTGTGATATCTTAGTAAGAATAGATTTTAAAGATCCGTTGGTACACTCCACCTTTCCTGAAGATTGAGGATGGTATGGGATATGAAAATGCCAAGGAACGTTAAGAGCCTTAGCTAGTGTCTGGGAAATCTGAGAGGTGAACTCTGGACCATTGTCAGACTAAAGGGAAGCAGGAACCCCAAACTGAGGAATAATTTCTTGGAGAAGGAGATCTGCAACTGTCTGAGCCTGCTTACTAGAAACTGGGTATGCCTCCGCCCAATTTGAAAATAAGTCCACCATCACGAGGAGATATTTAATTTTCCTGATGGTGGGCATATGGGTAAAACTGAGCTGCCAGTCAGCCCCTGGAAGGGAACCTCTAGCCTGATGGGTGGGAAAAGGCTGACTTCTGTACTTGGTATTGGGATCTGTTTTTTGGCAGATCTCACAAGAGGCAGTAATAGTTCTTAACAACTGTAAGTCCTCAGAGGTGGGCTGCAGGTGAGCTTTTACAAATTGAGACAGAGCAAGATTATTAGGAGGAAAGAGCTGGTGTAGATAGGAAAGAATTTGCCTAGTGTCAGGGGTTCCCTATGAGGGTGTGAGCTGCACTGTATGGATTCCCTATGGTGGGTGGGGTGATACTTGGCCCTGGAGGGCTGCTGTCCTGGCTGCCTGGTCAGCTTGGTTGTTTCCCTTAGAGATGATGGAGCTATTGGTGTGATGAGACCGGCAGTGGACAATTCCTATAGCCCTGGGGAGGTGGGAAGCCTTTAGCATGGCCATTATTTGGCCTGAGTTAGATATGGATCCCCCTTTTGCTGTGAGGAGGCCACACTCCCTCCAAATAGCAGCGTGGGACAGTAGGATATGAAAAGCATATTTGGAGTCTGTGTAAACATTTAGAGATTGTCCCTGTGCCAATTGGAAGGCACGGGTGAGAGCTATCAGCTCAGCCTGTTGGTTAGTGATGTGTGCGGGTAATGCCTGTGCTTCTGTTACCTTGGTATCTGACACTATGGCATAGCCTGCTTTACGGGTCCCTTCATGTGAAAAGGAGCTGTCATCTGGGTACCAGGTATAAATAGCCTGAGGCAATGTGCCCTCCTGTATGTGTGATGGGTGAGGTAACAGTTCCTCTAAGGTTTCAGTGCAGGAATGAGAAGGAGAATAGTTAGCAATAGGTTGAGGGAGGAGACTTGAAATATTAAGAGGTGGACAGGTCTGGAAAGTAAGTGTGGCATTTTCTAGTAATGGCACCTGGAGAGAAAGAACCCGGGAAAGAGGTAAAGTTTGTAAGCCTTTATAAGTTAAAAGATGGGACAAGTTATGGTGAGAGAAGACATTCCTGAATGAGGAGCTCAGCAGCTGATAAGGCACAGATGCAAGGTGCCCAGCCCTGACTGGTAAGGTCTAACTTCTTTGACAGATAGGCTACAGGTGCAAAGGAGGGTCCCAGCTGATGCCCTAGAGTTCCCAGGGCACATCCCTCCTTCTCTGGTACATAGAGGGAGAAGGGACAGGTTAGGTCTGGGAGGTGAAGCGCTGGGGCCTGAAAAAGAGCCTGTTGGAGCTTCTGGATAGGTTTAGTAACAGGGTGAAGGAGGGGCTCGTGTGGGGAGCCTTGAGCTGCCTCATATAAGGGGCGAGCAAGGAGAGAAAAAGATGGACCCCAAGACCATAGGAAGCCAGCTCTTCCTATGAAAGACAGAATCTCCTGTTTAGTAGAAGGGACTGTAAGAGACTGGATTAGATGCTTTCTATCTACAGTAATAGCCTTGTGGGTTAGAGTAATGGTTAGACTCAAATAGGTGACCTGGGGAGTGGACAGCTGAACTTTAGAAGGGGATACCCTGTAACCTCAGCTGGATAAGAAATTTAGGAGAACAGAGGTGTTAGTTTGGCTAACCTGTAAGGACGGGCTAAAGAGTAAGATGTCGTTTACAAACTGTATTAGTTTAGAGCCAGGAAGAGACAGAAAAAGTAGGTCAGAGGCCAGAGCCTGACCAAGTAGGTGTGGACTGTCCCTGAATCCTTGTGGCAAGACAGTCCAGGTCAGCTGTGTGGACAGATGAGTGTCAGGGTCAGTCCAGGTGAAAGCAAAGATATTTTGAGACTGAGGACTGAGAGGAATAGAAAAGAAGGCATCCTTGAGATCTAGAATTGAGAAGTGAGAGATTCCTGAAGTGACAGTGGACAGGAGAGTATAAGGGTTAGGCACTATAGGATGGAGAGGGACCACTGCAGAATTAATGTAGCTGGAGGTCTTGAACCAGGTGGTAGGTTCCATTAGACTTTTTAACTGCAAGTATGGGGGTGTTGAAAGGCAAAGAGGTTGGGTGAAGGAGCTTTTTCCTGAGAAGGTCAGAAATGATAGGTTTAAGTCCTCGTAGGCTCTGGAGTGAGAGAGGGTACTGAGCTTGGGTGATGTATCTGGTAGGGTCCTGTAAGTGGATAGTAATAGACTGATGGTGCCTAGCGACAGAAGGTTTCTGGGTGTCCCAGACTTTTGGGTCTACCTGAGAGGCTAACAAGTGAAAGGAACTGTTAGTCAGTAGGGTGGGTGGCTAGAAGAGGAAGAGGAGCTGCTGGCGAGTCTGGAGTGAGGCGAATGTGGGGAGCAAAAGAAATAGACACTCTTACCTTAGCTAGAAAATCCCTTCCTGTTAGAGGCACAGGGCAGGTTGGCACCACTAAGAATGTGTGTATAAGAGGGATGCCTCTGAAAATACAATTAAGTGGTGGGGTCGGGTGAGGTAGATAAGGCTGTCCCCCAACCCTGACAATAGGGAGACGAAAAGGAGAAGTAAGCCCCCAAAACTCTCTCAGGACAGAGTAGGTAGCTCTGGTGTCCAGAAGGAAGGAGATGGGGCGCTCTGCTATTATTACCGCTACCCTGGGTTCCCTATGTGAGATGGGAGTGGCTAAGGTGGGAACTGGGCAGCATCAGTCATCACTGAAAGCCAAGCCTAGAAAGTCAGCCGGAGGATGGTCTTCATCTGGCATTCCTATGCCACTAGGTACATTAGGACAGTCAGCTGACCAGTGACCCTTTTGGCAAAATTTTGGGCAAGGCCCTATTGGTGCCCTCCATGGGGCAGTGATGCAAGCCCGGGCCCAATGGCCATCTTTCCTGCACTTGAAACAGGGACCCGGCGGCTTTTGGGGAGCTGGTTGGACAGCATATGCCAGCATCTGGCAGTTTTTTGGGGGGGGGCTTTCTCATCTCTCCCATGGTACACCTTGAATGCCACCAGTAGCACTTCTGCCTGTGGGGTCAGAGAGCCATTCTCTAAGCATTTAAGTTTTGCCCTTATGTCAGGGAAGCTCTGTGAGACAAAGTGGGTATTTAGGAGCTGCCTGACCTCAGGCCTTTCAGGATCTAAGCAAGTGTACTGAAGGAGGGCCTTAGTGAGCCATTCTAAGAAGTGAGATGGATTTTCATCCTTATCTTGAATTATCATTTTTAGTTTTTCATAGTTTACTGGTTTTAGGGCAGCCTTATGGAGGCCTGTCAGGAGACAGGTAATAAACTTCTCCCTGGCTAGAGACCCGTCCTGGGTGTTATAATCCCAATGTGGGTCCTGATCAGGAACCACCTCAGCCCCTGGAGGGTGTGCAAGATTAATTTGGTGAACCTCATCTGCATGCATTCTAGCCTGCTCCCAAACCTGCCTGCGCTGCTCAGGAAGTAAATTATTAGCAAGTATCATGTATACGTCATGAAAGGCGAGACTATAAGATTGAGTAATAAGTTGAAACTGTTTAATAAAGGAAGCAGAATTAGAGGTTTAAGAACGCAGTTTCTTTTCTATCTGAGAGAGTACTGCAAGAGAGAATGGGACATGGACCTTAATCATTCCATCCACTCTGGCCACCTCTCGCAAGGTAAGAATGGTTCACAGGTTTGAATGGCTGGGGTCAGGCCCTTTAGCAGTCTGAGAGTGGGTAACAGGAGGAGTAAAGGTTGGAGCCAGAGCTGGATCTTTGGAAACGGCTGCTGCTGAAGAGGAGGAGGAAGCCAGAGGAGGAGCTGAAGGAACAGGCGCCCTGGGAGCAGGGGTGGGAGTGGAAAGTCAGATAGGTGGAAGTTCGTTTGCAGGATCTAGGACCAGAGATTCTGGAGTCAGAGAATTGTCTGGTTCAGGCATAGCTAAGAGCATATGAGCAGGAGAGAAGGAATCCAGAAGAGATGGTTTAGAACTTAGATAGAAAAAAGCTATGATATAGGGCAACTCTTTCCATTTGCCTGTTCACTGGCAGAAGTTAAATAATTCCTGTAAAATATCAGAATCTAAGGAACCGTTCGGCGGCCATTTTTTGTTATTTTCTAAGGCATATTTGGGCCATCTCTTAGTACAGAGATGGACAAACTTAGGAATCTTTAAGCAAGGCGTTAAGCTGAGAGGTTTTAAAGCTTCAAGAAGGCATCCTAGAGCAGAGGTGGGACTTATGGGGTTGGAAGCCTTATTTCCCATGTCTGCAGCAGAGAGGCATAAAATAAAAAAATAAACAAACGTGATCCTAAGCCAAGGCCCCAGGCGTCCCTAAGGCCAAGGATGGATCTGTACCAGGCACAAACTGCCAGACGACTCGTCAGACGTAAGGCAGGGGCCTAAGGCATGTGAGGCAAGGACTCCCCGGGAGTCCGACAGCATTTACTGCTTTGTCAAGCCAGAAAAATGTGTCAGCCTTACACAGCGTGAGGACGCACCCAAAGGCGGGGGTCCAACTGTGAGAAATATATCTCAAACTGCAGATGTGGGAGATGGCTAGAAATTTTAGCCTGCAATAGGGACTGACCATAGCCAGTGAAGACCATGGTCAGGGGTTCCCCCAGTGTCAAGAATACCAGAGGGATGCTGGATGCTCAACGGTCATTTCCAAGCATCCAGGAGACTGTTTATGCTGGCTGAAAAGTGGGGGACTCACCAATCAAAGTAGCTGGTGTTGTGTGCAGGATACTGCAGCCTGGCAAATGGACAGTGGGCTGTCACAGATGGAGCAGACTCCTGGTTTACAGGTTTACAGGTGCAGAGCACCCAGAAGTGCCTGTCAGGCCACAGCACCAATGATTTTTTTAGCGGTGCTCTTACCCTGAGAGGAAAAGTCATGAAACATGACAGAATCCAAACTAACAAGAGTTTTATTAAGATGAGGAGAAAAGGATAGGCGTGATCAGGCCTGCTGAAAGGACCACGTGTGTGAAGGGGAAGGGGGAACATGGAGGCTGGCTTTTAAAGGCCAAGCCGCACCTGCACACACAGGCCCATGTGGCTATTCCACACATGCACATAGATCACATGGTTGTGCTTGCATGCTTTGTGCAACCACGCAGCCACAGGGTCATGGGTCATGCAGGACCTATGACCTGGAAATGACTAGGTGGAAATGACTAAGTGTTCTGCTGGGCATGCACGACCATGGGGCATGGTGGGAATTCCTATCAATAAGAGCTTACAAAAACTGAACCAACATCCAGGAAGCCTGCATGTGACAGATCTAAGCCCTCTGCATATACACTATTATTGTGTAAATTGGTCTTCTTGTACAATTCCTAACAGAGGTTCTCTTATTCACATTTAATATACAGATCCCTGCCTACTTTCTGCCCTGCAAGGTCCAAAAATGCCATAGAATTTTCAGTATCTTTGTACAACTCTTTGTGTCCACTTTGTTTATCTCAATCCCACTGGACTCCTATTAATTCCTTCTAGTGTTGTTTCAGGGTACCTAAGTTTACTTAGATCAAGCTGCCTGGATCCTCTAAGTCAGGAGTCCTTCTTCATAGATGAATGGCATTATTGAGAGCTTTCTTATAGTAGGCACCTGCTGTGGAATGTTCTGTATGTTAAATGTGTTGCTCTGATTGGTTAATAAATAAAACACTGATTGGCCAGTAGCCAGGCAGGCAGTATAGGCAGGACAAGGAGAGAGGAGAATTCTGGGAAGTGGAAGGCTGACACTGCCAGCTGCAGCCATGACAAGCAAGATGTAAGGTACCGGTAAGTCACAAGCCATGTGGCAACTTATAGATAAATAGAAATGGGTTAATTTAAGATATAAGAACAGCTAGCTAGAAGCCTGCCACAGCCATACAGTTTATAAGTAATATAAGTCTCTGTGTGTTTACTTGGTTGGGTCTGAGCAGCTGTGGGACTGGCGGGTGAGAGAGATTTGTCCTGACTGTGGGCCAGACAGGAAAACTCTAGCTACAGGCACCTCTTGTCTATGAAGAATGAAGAGTGCCTTCCTCAGTGAGTGTTTGTTATGGTGGGAATCTCTGAGTGGCTGTGGTGAGACTCTTAGCCTATAGGGACAAATAGGATTCCCGGGCTGGGTAAATTTTGTGATATTCTTCCCCAGTATTTGAGGTATATAGAGCACTTCCCAGACAATGTACTTATTATGACAAGATCCCATTTACCAACTCTCTCTTGTTCTCCCCCGCCCATGGCACATATAGTGTCTGTAATGTAGAGGAGCCTATCCTGGTTGGGGTGTTTGTCAACTTGACACAAGCTGGAGTTATCTGGGAAGAGGAACCTCAACTGAGGAAATACCTCCATAAGATCAGCCTGTAGTCAAGCCTGTGGGGCATTTTCTTGATTAATCATTGATGTGGGAGTGTCCAACACATTGTAGTTGGTGCTACCACTTGGTAGCAGTCCTGGGGTGCATAAGAAAACAAAAGCCAATAAGCAGCATTCCTCTATGGCTTCTGTTTCAGTTCCAACCTCCAGGTTCCTGTGATGACTTCCCTCAGTGATGGAGTGTGATCTCAGACAGCTGTAAGATGAAGTAAACCTTTTCCTCCCTGAATTTCCTTAGCTGTGGTGTTTTATTACAGCCATAGAAATCCTAACTAACACAGAGTCCTAGTCCTAGTGGCAAATGGAAATGCTTCTATGGCTGTCACTTATATTTGGATTTTCTTAGCCACTGCACAGTAACTGTGAAGTATCTGTAGTGTAAAATTTCTTAATTTTTAAAAGACTGATTTGTGTGTGTGTGTGTGTGTGTGTGTGTGTGTGTGTGTGTGTGTGTATGTGTACACCATGAAGTACAGTGGGATATTAGATTCTTTGGAGGTAGAATTACAGGTATTTGTCAGTCACCAGATATGGATATTGGAATCCAAACTCTGTTCTTCTGAAAGAGCAGTAAGTGCTCTTAACTTCTGAGCCATCTTTTAAGCCCCTAAAATTTCATCATACTTGATATAATGTTCAAAAATAAACATTTATTCTCAATTTTTTATCATATCTTTTTAGAAAAACTGCTCAAAATTCTTCCTTCTGGGTTTTAAAAAGCACACATTATTGCTAGCTGTAGTCTCCCTAGTGTGTTTACTGCACTAAACTTTCTCTTAACTCTTAGTACCCACCGATCAATCCCTCCCCAGTCCCTCCACTTCTACTGTCTCCAGTGTCTGGTAACTAACATTCTGCTTCACATTTCTATGAAATCACTTTATGCCGATTCTGCATATTGGAGAAATCTTGACATGCTTCTCTTTAATTTCTGTAGTTTTAAGCCACTAAATTTGAAATAATTTCTTATAGCAACAGTTGTAAATGAATACAGGTAGTCTTATAAATTCCATTTTACAAACAAAGAAACAGGACAGGAAATGTTTAATGACTTACACATAGTCACATAGCTAGTCAGCAGAACTGGGAATGAAAGTCAAATATGTCTACTGTGATGCTTTAACTTTTCCCCAATGTTAACTTTCAAATTTTCATTGATAACAGAATAGACACAATAATACTGTACACTCTCACACTTCCAACCTTTTCTTTAAAGGATCCTTTCTTCTTAAAGATATCCATCTGTCTTATTGACTGAGTTCTTCCGTATCAAAGAAAATATAAACTGGTTCTAGGGGTGGGGGGAGGTGAAATTTACTGCAGAGCAAAATTCCTTATGCAGAATCTTTCCCCAGACTTGGGTAGATCCAAAGTAGAATGGATTTCAAAACAGCAGGGTCTGTGATATTATGGCAATCACAGTACTACCTTGTTTCTACTGTTCTTATAGCCAGCCTTCCCATCATTTTGAGTATCAGCAGGCAATAAAAGACACCTGCCTTCTGAAGCTGTGTGTGGACAGTGAAATTGATCAAAAGCTTTCACATAGGAGAAGGTTTCTTGGTCCTGCTTAGCCCCACAGTCTGGACAAGTCTCTCCCATCTAAGCCCTCACAGCCACTTATAAAATAATCACTCAGAAGCTTATATTAATTACAAACTGTATGGCCTACAAGCTCTTAGATCTTAACCCATTCCCATTAATTTATGTTTGCCACGTGGCTTCAAGGCATTACCTGTTCTCTCACATCTTGCTTCTCCTGGTGGCAGCTTGCAGCATCTGCTCTGACCCTGCCTTTCTTCTCTATCTCTCTTGAATTTCCTGCCTGGGTCCATTCTGCCCTGCCATAGGCCAATGCAACTGTATTTATTAACAAATGGGAGCAACACATTTTCACAGCATACAGAAAGACATCCCACAGCACTTTTCCTTTTCTGTCTAATCCAAAAGGAAGGTTTTTAACTTTAACATAGTAAAATTACATATAACAAACAGTTATCAAGCAAGAATTACAGTTACAATATCTAGTCTATTTGTATTTGGCAAAATTAAATATTCTATCATCTATCCTATATTTGTGAGTCTAAAGTTTCATATCTAATTTACCTTTTAAATAACCAAGGAAAACTATAATTATAACTATCTAGTCTTCAACTCCATCAAATACCCCAGAAGGATATAAATACTGCCTAAGTAAACAGGAAGTACATTGTAAGCAACTTCAAAAATTCTAGGAATGACAGAGACATCTGACTACCTGGACAGTCACCCAAAGTTCTTCTGTAATGTTGGGGCATCCTTCTTCAACCTACATGCCTAGAGTCTCTGGCATATTTTTTTTGGTGAAGCAAGAAATTCGGAGGACTGTTTCACCTAATGGCAAAGTTAGTCAGTCGCTTTTCACTGTGTCCTACAGAATGTCTTGCCGTTTCTTCTGTGAAGTAGGAAACTGAAGGACCATCTTGCCCTGTTTTGGCAAATTTCAGTGATCATTTTCCCATTGATCCTTCATGTACAGGTTATATAACAAACTGTCAAGCAGTCCAGGTAAGAACAGTTTCTTGCCCAAATGGCTAGTTTTGCCAAGAAGAAGATAAACTCTACAACAAGTTTCTTTGATGCCCATATCTTCTTTGACGCAAACACAAGTAGATTAGATATTGTATCTGTAATTCTTGCTTGATAACTGTTTTATTATACGTAATTTTACTATGTTAAAGTTAAAACCTTCCTTTTGGATTAGACAGAAAAGGGAAAGTGCTGTGGATATCTTTCTGTATGGTGTGAATATATGTTGCTCTCATTGGCTAATAAATAAGCTACTTTGGTCTATGGCAAGGCAGCTTAGAAGCAGGCAGGAAATCCAAGCAGAGATATGAGAAGGGCAGAGTCAGGAGAGATGCCAGCCTGATGCCCAAGGAGCAACAAGATGCCAGCAGACAGGCAATGCCATGGCCATGTGGCAACATATAGATTAATAGAAATGGGTTAATTTAAGATGAAAGAGCTAGTTAACTAGAAGTATAAGCCATAGACCATACAATTTGTAATTAATATAAGCCTCTGTGTGTTTACTTGGGACCGAGTGGCTGTGGGACTGGGTAGGACACAGTTGCCCCCTGACAAGAAACTT
This sequence comes from Peromyscus eremicus, assembly GCF_949786415.1. NCBI lineage: Eukaryota > Metazoa > Chordata > Mammalia > Rodentia > Cricetidae > Peromyscus > Peromyscus eremicus. The sequence continues at coordinate 3,328,657 of NC_081439.1, read as the reverse complement.
GGTGTCAGGTGCTGAGGTGAAAATTGAGTTTATGGAGGTTGCTTGTTAATAAGATGTCATTAAACACTATACACAGTTGACTGAACATTAAAATTATGGATAAAAACACTTCAAAAGTGCATGTGTTAGATAAACTAATAACTAATGTGTAAGAACAATGTGTCTGAGAAGCAGATGACATATTGAGGCTGAACATATCTCTGTGTCTATCATCAAATTATATGTCACTAAATATTTCAGTATCAAATAATTAAACACCTACTTGTGCTAGTCACTGTTTTGGCAGGTACTCTGCGTGGTATCAACAACATTGGATACGTTCTTAACTTATGCTTTGAATATAACTAAGATGAACAGAATATTGCCTCTTTCTTCTGGCAGGACTTAGGGAAAATATTAATAGATAATTCTCCACTAGTGCTCAGCAACATTCACCTTTTTGAAATGGAACATTTTCCACATGCATTCACCTGACAGTCTTGAACAAATAAATGGCTAAATGGTTAGGAGTCAGGAAGAGAACTGACATTCAACTCTTTTCAGTAAGACTATCTATGCAAAGAACAATACAGGAAGTATTGTTGTTTTTCTGATTTTAGTCACTAATTGTTTAAGCCTTGTCCCCCAAAGAGACTAATTCTATACTGGTTATACTATATTGATCAACAATGCATAACAAGATTTATAAAAAGTAACCCCTATCTTAAAAATAGAACTTTGTACTTCAGTATATTTTTTTGAGAAATTTAAGGCATAATTTTTCCTTCATATTGAAGCCTTTGATTTGACAAGACCTCCTCTAAGTAATGCCCAGTGTGAGAGTAGAACATGATATCATGTACCACTTGTCTGTAGTCAAGTCAGGGCTGGAGAAGGTTCCTGATCTGGGGCAGATTCAGTGGAAAAACAATCTCAGAACTCCAACTTGTCATAGACTGCATGAAAATACGGCATGCTTGAGCTAATCTGAGGTTTGACTCTGGAAAATAGCCTGTAAACATCACATCCAGTGTCAGACATAGGAATACTTCAATGATTTTAAAGAGTTAGTTTTTGAAACAAGGTCTCATGTATCCCAGGCTGGACTCAAAGTTGTTATGTAGTGGAGAATGACTTTCTGATCCTTATTGTCTTCACCTTCCTAGTGTTGAGATTTCAGGCAGGTACCACCCTGCCTGGTTTTATGTAATGCTCATGATCAAACTTAGGGTTTTGTGTATGCCAGGCAAGCACACTACCAATTGGGCTATATCCCTAGCATATTTGTTTTTGGACAGTACCTCACTCTGTTGCCAAGGCTAGTGTCAAATCCCTGCCCCAATCAGTCTTCATATATTACCCTCCAGAGTAGCTAAAAATACAGACATAGGTCAATTACCTGGCAATGAAGTTATCCAATGAAGTTTGTACTGGCAATGAAGTTTGCCTTCAATTTTATGGGAACAACTACCATCTGATCCATATAAGCAAACAGGACTCTCACATCTTAACTCTCACTCTCACACAGTATAACATAGAAAAGAATACTGGAGGTTACAACTTTTATTTGTCTGATTGACATGTGAATGTTTATGTAAAGCACTAATCTAAAAAAAACCCTTCAGTGAAAATTAAGCCCCATCAAAAAATAATTATTTTGCCTTGAGGGGATGAAGTAAATACCAGAAAGAATGCAAAGTTTAGGAAAAACAGGTGATCATTTTGACTTTAGCTAAATTTGAGCAAATCTATTGTTTTCACTGTACTGTGGCACCCTATCAGAACTTAGATATTTTTCTTTTTTAGTAGAAAAAGAAATTAGTTGTACTCTATGATGTCAGCCTAGCTCCCCATGGCAGAGATCTTAGAAGGTTTCATTCATTAAGTCAGTGGAAGGTAAACCCAGGAGGACAGCTCCATGAGTTCTCATTAACTCAGCAAAGTCAAGGTGAGCTTCTGATTGCTTATTACTGTGGTAGCTCTGGGATGTAGTAGACAGTATTGCATAAGGAAATGGGGTTCCTGCGTATTTCTTTATATTCTTCTTAGTCTCAACTTAACCTGGAAGCAGACACTTCTTAGTCATAGGCCAGGGCTGGAAATCATTAGGAAGCAGATTTACATGTTTCTAATACCCAACTCACCAAACTCAGAGCACTGTAGCATTCAATATCTTTCAAAAAGCTGGGACCCTGTGACTTTCAATCTACAATCACATTTTCCTTCCTTCATCTTACAATGTGGCTTCCAGAGTACAGACCCTGCCTGCATCAGTATTGGTATGTGCAAATCTCTTCCTTCCACAATGAGTCCATGCCCCCTTTCTGCCCCCAGTGGTGCTTCCTTCATGGAACAGAGTAGATGTCCTCTCCAATGCTGTGCTTCTGTGCTGAGTCTGAACTTCTGGAAGACTTTCACTGGAGACTGGGAGCTACCTGCATACTGTGGTACTGCTGTGTGAGGAACTTAAAAGAGATGATCACAATTAAGGAAAGTTAAGAAGTTTGGAAAAGCAGAATCCCAATGTGCTCTTCCACTATCCAGAGCTTTATTGTGCTATTTACTTTACACTATTGAGTTATGATATCTTTCTATATAGATCTGCTATCAAGAGCTTTGTTATGCTATTTAATTTATAGTATTGAGTTACGATATCTATGACATAGATAGACTCATAATGATATTAAGCCCTTATTGAATATATATTTTGCAACTATTTTCTCCCACTTCTTACACTGCTGTTTCATTTAATTGATTATTTCCTATACTGGCCAGAAACCTTCACATGTTATATAGTCTCAACATTCTTTTCTTTTTTTGCCTGTGCTTTTGATGTCAGATTTTAAAAATAAACATTGATAAGGCCAATGCCGAGGGAACACTCCTGCATTTTCTTCTAAAATGGTTACAGTTTCTGGTTTTGTGCTTCAGTCTTTGGTCAGTGTGGAAGTTTGAATGTAATTGGCCCCCATAAACCCATAGGGAGTGGCACTATTAGGAGGTGTGGCCTTGTTAGAGTAGGTATAGCCTTGCTGGAGGAAGCGTTTCACTGTGGGGGTGGGCTTTGAGGTCTCATATATGCTCAAGCTATGCCCACTGACACAGTTCACTTCCTGTTGCCTGCAGATCAAGATATAGAACTTTCAGCTCCTTCTCCAGCACCATGTCTGCCTGCATGCTGCATGTCCCACCATAGTGATAATGTACTAAGCCTCTGAAACTATAAGCCACCCCAATTAAATGTTTCCCTTTGTAAAAGTTGCCATGGTTATAGTGTCTCTTCACAGCAATAGAAACTCTAACTAAGACAGTCAGTATGGAAATGATTTTTTTGTGAGGGTTCAATCCCATTCTTTCACATGTAGATATAATTTCCTCAGTATATGTGTTGAAGACACTATGCTTTCCAAACTATTTCTTCTTGTCTCATTTGTTAAAGATTATATATACTTTGTGTGTGTACATGTGCGTGTGTGTGCACATACACATGTATAGGTATGTATATGTGTATAAATGAGTTTGTTGCTGATCTATTTTATATGTCTGTTCTTATGTCAGTATTTTACTTTTCTGGTTACCGTAGGCTTGTAATATAATTTGAAATCAGGTATTGTGATGTCTCTATCTTTGTTCTTCTTGAGTGAAATTGCTTTGGCTGTATGGAGTCTTTTCTGCTTCTGCATGGATTTTAAAGTGTCTATTTCTTTGAAAAATATCATTGAAGTTTTGATAGTGATTACATTGAACCTACAGATAGTTTTTAATACTATGGATACTTAAACAATGCTAACTAACTATTTCAAACCACAAGCAAATAATGCCTTTCCATTTATTTTTTGGCCTTTTTATGGTCTTTCATCAATGTTTTACAGTTTTCAGTTTGTAGATCTTTTACTTTCTTAGATAAATTTATTCATAGACACTTTGCTCCACTTAGAATTGTTTTCTTAATTCTTTTTTATATAGATCTTTATGTATAAAAATTCAACTGATTGGTATATGATTGAGAAATCCTGCCAATTTAGAGTTTATTTATTTAGATTTATTGCAGTCTTGAGGGTTTATAAGATCATGTTGTGTGAAAACAGACCATTTAACTACCTTCAGCTTAATTTGTGTGCCTTTCATTTCTTTTTCTTACCTAGATCTGCCATACAGTACTACATTGAACAGAAGTGATGAGCATGGACAGCTTTGTCTTGTTCTTGACCTTAGAGGAAAAGCTTTTGACTTTTCACCACTGGGCATGATTCTACCTATGGTCTTATTGTATATTGTATTTATTATGTAGAGCTTCATTTCCTTTCTACTTAATTTGTTACAAGTTTTATCATGAAAAGATAATGATTGTTTTTATATTTTTTCATCTATTATGATTGTCATAATTATTTTTCTATTGTTGTGAAGAGACACCATGACGAAGACAACTTATAGAAGAAAGTATTTAATTGAGGGCTTGCTTACAGTTTCAAAGGGTAAGTCCATGACCATCATGGTAGGGAGAATGGTGGCAAGCAGGCATGGTGCTGGAGCAGTAGCTGAGAGTTTACATCTTATACTCAAGTTGGAGGCAAAGAGAGAGATAACTGAGTTTGTAATGGGCTTTTTGAAACTTCAAAGCCCACCCCCAGTGACACACCTCCTCCAACAAGGACACACCTCCAAATCTACCAATTGGATATAAAGCATTCAAATATATAAGCCTATAGGGGCCATTTTCATTCAAACAACCACAATGATCATATGGCTGTTGTGATCATTCTGTTAGTATAGTATATCCTTTCACAATTTGAATTTATGTTAAACCATTCCTGAATCCCCAGGAAAAAAAATTTCATTGGATCATAGTAAATGGCTCTTTCAGTTTGCTGTCATTTGATTTATACATGTTTTCTTGAGATTTTGCATCTATGTTCTTCAGGTGTTTTGACCTATAATTATCTTTTCTTGTAGCGTTCTTGTCTGGCTTTCATATTACCTTGCAAAATAAATTTGAAAGTGTTCCCTCCTCCTCAATTTTGTAAAAATTTGAGTATTGGTATTAATTCTTCTTTTAAAATTTGATAGCATTCATCAGCAAACCTCGAGGTTGCTTTCATAGGAGGCTTTTATTCACTGACTTAATCTCCTTACTATTGACCTATTCAGATTTTCTATCTTTCCATGATTCAGTTTTGTTAGGTATGTTTCTGGAGATGTATTAATTTTTCTAAGTTACCCGTTTTGTTGGCATCTACTTATTCATGTGTCATTTTGTCTTGATCTATTTGTATTTCTGTAGTATCAATTATAGTTTTTCCTCATTTCTGAGGTTATTTTTAAAGTCTTTTTTTTAGTTTAGCTAAAAGCATGTCCATTTAGTTTATCTTTTCAAAATACCAACTCAATTTTTACTGATTTTGGTTTTCTAGTTTCTAACTGACTGATATTTGCTATTTCCTTCCTTCTGCTGTTTAGCTTGGTTTCTTAATTTTTGTGTTCCTGGGCAGGGTGTCACCACAGGCTATCTATTTGAAACCATTTTTCCTTAGAGATGCTTTAAAACTATAAGCATTATTTTCACAACTTTTTTTCTGTTATCTCAGAAGTTTTATTTTGTATTTTCATTTGTATCAAAATCTTGACTTCTCTTTTGATATATTCTTTGGTACTCTGATTGTTGATGTTGTGTTGTTTAATTTCCACATATTTGTGAATTTTCCAGTTTTTCTTCTGTTACTGATTTCTGATCTCATACCATTGTGTTCAGAAAAGATATTTGGTGTGATTTAAGTCTTCTTAAGTAAATTAAGGTTTATTTTGCTCTCTCCTGAGGAATGTGCTTTGTTTTCTTGAGAAGCATGTTGCTTTTGAATGGAATGTTCTGTATATATCTCTTAGGTTCATTTGAGTGCAATTGAAAATTGTAGTTCAAACCCAAGGTTTCCTAGCTGGTTTCTTATCTAGATGATAAAGAATTTAAAATGACATGGTAAAGTCTCCTGCTATTACTGTATTGCTACCTATCCCTCAGACCTGTTAATATTTACTGTTGATAACAAGGCGTTTGAGTTTGGGTACATAAAACTTCCAAATATTATGTCCTATAGATAAATCAATCTCTTTATTATTATAAAATGACCTGTTTTTTAAACATGCATTTGTTTATTTGAGGATTATAGCACAGCACACCACGCATGTGAAGACTAGAGGACAATTTGCAAAAGTCACTTATCTGCTTCTACTATGCGTGTGAGTTTGGGGAACTGAACTCAGATTGTCAGTGTTGGTGAAAGTGCCTTTACCACTGAGCTTTCTCACTGACCTGATATAATAACCATCATGTCTTGTCATAAAACTTCAAACTTAATAAGTATTTTGCATGATTATGTGTAAACAACTTCTGCTCTCTTATTTCTACTTGCATTGTGTATCTTTTCCTATCCCTTTGCTTTCAGACAGGCCAGCTGCCCATTTATGCCATAAATTGTTAGCAGAGGCTCATATTTGCCATCTGCAGACGACTTGTGGCGATACATCATTGGTGCTTGTGAGACAGTTGGGATGTTCTTACACAACATAAAGTTTTCTAAGAAGCTCATGCTTGGGGCTAGAGAGATGGTTTAGAGTGCTTACTGCTCACTTAGACAACCCAGGTTAAGTTTCTATCTCCTACACATCAGACAGCTCACCTGTAACTCTAGTTCCAGGAGAGTTCCTTCTTGCCTCTGTGGGAACCTGCACACATGTGATGCACACAAACTTAGGCATCCCCACACACATACATATAAATAATTTTTTTTTAGAAAAAAGAAGCTTATGTTTGGACTTTATGATGTTGTCTGTAGAGAGGTTAGTTAGTAGGATCTATTGAATTACAGCCCTGTTTCTGTGAGTCTTGCCTCTCTTCCCTGCTCTCAACCTCCTCAAGCCACTCAGCTGTGCTGACCACCTCACCATTTCTGGTGAGATGAGAAAGAGGAGAGCTTTTTTGGCAACATCACTCATCTTGGGCCACATATTGAGTTACTAAGCTGTGTGCTCAGTCCTGGTACTCTTCCCTTTCCTTCTGAGAATAACCATGTGATGAGGGGCTTGCTCTTGCCACTGAGTGTTCTGCCTTGGAGAAGGTGCAAAATGAGTACAGTACAAGTGTTCTAATCTCATCTGTGCATCTGCTCTTGTAACAAAATAGCCACTATGATATGATGTTTAATCTTGACCATGAATTTGATTGAATTAAGAAGTGCCTAGGATGTAGGTAAGACATACTTCTGGATCTTTCTGTGAAAGTTTTTCTAGACACAATGGGCCATGAGGATTCTGACCTAATGAATGGTTCATTTTACTGATGGGTTCAAATTCTCTATAGGCCATTTAGAGGTTGAAGAACTGTGGAAAGTAAGAGCTATGGAAGAAGTAGGCTAGTGAAGGCATGTCTTCGAGGGCCATATCTTGTCTTAACTCCTTCCTGTTACTGATCCATATGATTCCTGACTTCTAAGATATGAACTTCATTGTTCTGCCATATCTCCCCTGCCATGATGAACCTCTGACCCATAAGCAAAATTAGTCTTTTATCCTTTAAGTTATTTATGTCTGTTATTTGTCAAAGCAATATAAACAAATGGTATGATCAAATTTCTCCAACAGCTGGGCACACTATGCATACTTTAGATTAAAAAAATATTGAGCAAATTGAGCAAAAAATACAGTATTGCTTTAAAAGAAATGAGAGGCAAATTATTTCAAGTTATACTCATGAAACATGATAAATTGTTTTAAATCAGTAATTTCACAACTGTAGCAGACACTTAAATATACTTTCAAAATAGCCCTCAGATACCAAATAAATTTATACAAGGCACAGTTTGAAAATTCTAGCTCTAGCTTTCCATTGTCAACATCAAAGCTAAATCGATGTCAGTGCTAGATGGTGCTGCATGTTTCAGCTCTTGCTGGGGCTCTGGATCCTAGCCTTTGAACACTATGACAAAGCAGAACCCTACTGGCTCCCAGCTATGAAGTGAATGGGCCATAAGGAATCTAAATCCCGTCTCTTATGCTGACTTATCTCTTTAAGAACCAATGATAAGCGATTCAGGTGAATCCTAAGCTGTATTTTTCTAGTTCACAGAAAATGAGACTTTTATGTCTTAGTGCCCAGTGGGAACAGATACTCATTTTATTTATCTTTATATTCAAAGGCTTTCTAAACCCTGAAGTATAATGCCCTGCATAGAGAACCCCAACACAGTCTTGCTTGCAATATCCTGTGCCCAAATCCGAAGATATTTGAGGGCCATAGTTTGGGGTCACCAGCACTTTTGATTATTGTAAATTCCTTTGGAGCTAATGAAGGATGTGGAAAAAAAGGGATTTCTTAAGCTCTAAGATGTGACTTCAGCTGAAGAAAAAGAGTTTCCTGTGCTAGTCAATACTCGCCTCATCTGAAGAAAATTCTATGAGCTTCAACCATTCAGAACTATCTGACAGATATAAAAATTATTTTCAAAAAAGGAAATGGTATTATGTATGACTCAGAGAATAAAAGATTAAAGCATTTTATTGTAAGAAACTTTGACAGCTGATTCTTTTCCAGTGAAAGCACACTGTGATTTTGCAGCTCAGACCAGTAATCCATTTAATTAGCGTCACTATTTTTTCCACTTGCCAATATTATGTCAAACACTAAAGCTAGTGAACAAGACACCAGCTCTGCCTTCCTGGAATTTGTAGGTATCATGGGGATAGGCAGATAAACAGGCAACTTTAATTCCCACAACTTAGATGAATGTATCCAGAGCATTAACCTGAAATATGGAGTTAGTCTCAGAAGAAAGGAAGGAGAGACAGGAGGACAGGAGGCTGGAATGAAAGTAGGAAGTATTGCAGGCAGAAGCAGACAAAAAGGGCAGTTGAGAAAGAGCCTTGTGTTAAAAAATACTAGAAAGTTTAATTTGGTTGGAGCCTATTGTTTCCATTGAGGGTGGATGACAGAAAAAAATCTGGACAAGTAATCCAGAGCCAAATTCTGAAGAATCTCGTAAGACTAATAGAGGAGAGCCACCCTTCCTAAGGCAGTATGAACTTGGATATGTAAACTACGGATCTGGCTAGTTTTTACCCTGCTCATTTGGGGGAGTAGATTTCTTAGGTCTGTGAGACCTCCACACAGGACTCTATTCTTAGAATTTAATACTATGTGGTCACAGCTGTCCAAAGTTTAATATTTATTTTTGAGTTTGTATTCTGTAAATAATATCTAAAGAGATGATTGGGCATATGCAAGAACTGCTGCATTCAGCACAGGGAAGGTATCTTCTCTTGCCATCTCCCTAGATACACAGCTATATGGTCCCCTAATTCTGGCATTCCATTACCTACTACTTAGCTTCAGTTGTGACAGCTGATACTCTCAGTCCCTGTCAAGTGTGGAGATGACACATGTACCCTGTGGCATCTTCCAATGGGCAGGCCAAGACTTTCCTTAGGCTGGCAGCACCTTGGAAATTTATGAGAGGCAGCTGCATCAGGGGGACCAACCCCCCTTCACTCACCTTTGATCTGAGGGGTGAGTATACCCTGGCACTGAGTGTATCCTTTTATGGGTATTTAAAGTTCCTTGGAGATCATTCATTTGCTGTAGCTTGAGATGGTAGCCTGTAGGGAGGGAAACTATGGCTACATATACTCACACTCTTCTCCCTTTTGGGGTGTTGGTCAATATCTGTTGGGAGTGGGCCTGTTGATTGCCGTGGAGTGAGGCAGCAGTCTCAAGCATCTAGAAGGTTTTTTGATTGTCCTGTGGGGGCACTAAGCTTGGAGTGCTCTCTCAACCAGATCTTTCTTCCTTTCTACACCCTGGCTTTTATTTGTATGGTCTCTCTGGAAGCTAGAAGTTATGATCAACAAGATAAAAATTATGTCTTGATGGTTGTTCATATTAAGTAAATATTCCAGTATTTCATTTCATATTGACATTGTACAACATAAAAATAGATGGCACAAATTTTTCTAGTGACTCAAGATTGTTATTTTTGTCTTTAATTACATTTCTAATACAAACAAAAAAGTCTATGACAAGCCAAAAAGAGATGACTGAGAAAGTCTTATGTTCACTTTTACTGATACTATTTTCCTGGATTTTTGAGCAAAATATACACGTTTTCACTTTTTACTGGACTAGCAAATTATGCAGGGCCATCTTGGTATCTGGAAAGCACAAATAAACCTATAAGAAGTGGTTTCTGGGTAAGAATACTAAAATATGGAAGGAAGTAAATAATACATCCATTCTAAGATGATGCTTGTCAAACTTTAGCCTCCATGAGGATCATCTAGAAAGCTTCGTAGAGTACAGATGACCGGGCTGTCACCCTTGAAGTTGCTGGCTTGGTCAATTGTAGTAGTGTAGGCTTGCGTTTGTAACTGTAACTAGTCTCAGGTGATGAAGATGGTGCCTTTCTGAAAACCACACTCTGGGAACTACTTAACACAAGCTATGACAAATTGTTTACACCAGCACAGCTCTAGAGGCAAAGGAACATTAAGGAAGAACCAATAACCATTTTCTTGAATGAAAATGCTAATGGTGACCTAGATTGTGAAAAGACAGGGGATGGACAGCATTCACATCACAATTTGACCATGTTCAGGTCTAGCCCACCACTTACTCCCAAAGCCAACATAGATTGAAAAACCTCATGGAGCAAAGAAAAGGCCATTTGATGCCTGTGGTTCAACGTGTTTCTTGCCCCAGTGTAAAGCTGATCTTTAAGATCTTGGAGGTGAAGGTAGGAGTGGCTGCATGGAGTCAGGGGAGTGTAGGTCCAACTGGTATACTTATGTGTAAAGCCATTCTCAGGATCAAATATTAGGATATATGGCTTCATCTGGTATCTTTTTTCTTTAAAGTGGACAAGTAATGGGTAAGGCAAGGATCGTAAGGGACATTTAATTGGAATTCATTGACAAGAAAGCCCAAATAGTGTCATAGTTTGAAGGTGAAATGTTTTCCACAGGCTTATTTTTTTTAATATTTTGCTCATGTTTCGACAGTTGGTCTCCAGCTAGTAGTGCTGTTTTGGGGGGCTGCAGAATCTTTAGGAGGTGGAGCCTAGGTAGAAGAAATGAGTCACTGGTTTTGAAGGTTATATTTCCTGCCCCACTTTCAGCCTTGAAGTGTCCAGGAACATAAAAATATAAAATTATAAGCTTAAGAGATAAAAACTGACAGTCATCAGCTCTAAAGGTTAACTGCTAACAATGGCTCTCTGTTTTACAGCCAGCTCCTCTGTCAACAGCCAGGGCTTAACTTTTAACCCTCTTCCCCTGTATAGCCAGCAACTGCCTGGACCAAAGTTAACTTTTAATAGTTGTTTCTACATGACTTCTAGCATGCATCCCATGCCTGATGTTTCTATGTGACTCCTAGTATGCACTCCATGCCTGATACTATAAAAGGGGGCCAGTACCCACTTCCGTTGCCACAGCCTTGGAATTCCAACATTGGCTATGGTCTCAGCTAGGTGATAAGCTTTTATGCCCTGTGGTGTTTTATTTTTTTTTTAATTTTTAATTTTTCTGGAATAAAGTTTCCTTCTGGTTTAGTACACTTTGGTGGTCTGTCCTCCATTATTGTGAGACTCTGGACCCAACAACCGAAGCTCTCTTCTTCCTGCTCTACCATGATGCAAGCAATCCAAGCTTCAAATTCCTGCCACCATCACTGAGCCACACTCCAGCTGCCATGCCTTCTCTGACACAATATGCTATACCCTCTAACCTGTGAACTGAAATAAACTTCTGTTCCCTTAGTTGCTTCAGTCAGTAATTTTATCACATCTATGAGAAAAGTAACCAACACAACACCTTGTCCTTTTACACCATCAAGGCAGGCAAAAGCAATAGTGTGGGTTCTGTGACTCAAGGTTGTCAGTCAGCAGTGTTTTTCCTTCTCTGTACATGTCACTCTAGACTCATATCACTCACAAATAGCATATTTCCCACCCCCTCTTTTTCCCTAACATCCTTGTCTGTCCACTTGAATTCTTCTATGTGATTTGGACTTTCAGTTACATTCACTGTGTCGCATTACAAGTATACTTAATCAATTTGAAGACAGATAAATTTCAAGTATAAGACAAAAAGAGGGAATAATCAATCCATACTAACCAGTTTTACTGGCAGCCACACCTCTTATTTGAGAATCTTCCAGGTCTTGTTAAGTGAATACTGGTTCATATGAGGATGCTTTCTGGTCAATAGGCTAAAGATAAGTACTTGACCCAAGCTGGACTGATCAGTTTTGTTTTCTTGAGGATTTATATTTAGAGCCTGGGAGTTGGATTCTGTTTTCCTTGTATTCTCAAATAAGCAAGTGTTGAAACAGACACAGACAGCAAACTAAACATTCTTTATTACACTTCCTTTCATGAACCTATGCGTTTTATTCTGAATTCATTTGGGACCAAAAATGTTACACTGATGTATCTTTTAACACTTACCTTCTTCATTTTTCTTCAGTCTTTGAATTTGATAAGCATACCTTTCACTAATTTGTTACATAAACACAAGACAGAATGAGCTAAAATTTCAGATTACAAAAATTCTTATTAGTGAAAATTATATTTAAAAAGCATCAGTAAAAAAGGGTCCCTATAGAGCATTATAGGTGGAGAAAATTCTTATCTGTTAAAGTCATCTGGGTTTCATCCAGACAGTGATTAACTATAGTAGAATAATAAACAAAACAATGAAAGCTGAGGGGGGCATAAATGTTTCCATTTATGGAAATGCTAGCAAGGCCATCCTTGCTTGATTTCATCAAGCAGTCCACCTTCACAGTTCTCCTAGTGTTTGAATCTAACAAGCCATTTCAAAAGCAGATCTAATTAGCTGTTGCTGTGGATATCGTTCTGTATAAATAAAATGCTGATTGGCCAGTAGCCAGGCAGGAAGTACAGGAGGGACAAGGAGAAAAGAGAATTCTGAAAAGTGGAAGGCTGAGGCAGAGAGACGCTGCCAGCTGCCATGATTAGAAGCAGATGTTAAGATACTGGTAAGCCACGAGCTACGTGGCAATTTATAGATTAATAGAAATGGGTTAATTTAAGATATAAGAACAGTTAGCAAGAAGCCTGCCATGGCCATACAGTTTGTAAGCAATATAAATCTCTGTGTGTTTACTTGGTTGGGTCTGAGCAGCTGTGGGACTGGCAGGTGAGAGAGATTTGTCCTGACCGTGGGCCAGGCCAGATCAGGAAAACTCTAGCTACAAACAGGATGAAAGGATAGATTATTAAACCTACTTTTAAAGAGCAACTTGTTTAGAAATGTTTTACATTGATATAGATTTTAGTTTACTGATACAAGTTTAAACTTAATTTTGTTATACTATATATATTTCTATTCTCATTTGAGGTACTACATTTATGTAACTCATTTAGATTGTAATGGATAATTAAAAAATACAGATTAACAATTAGTCTTCTATGGCAGTCAAACTTGTAACATGTTAGTTAAGTTTTCTAGGTATACATAGATATATTTCAGATAGACAGGTAATCTTCAAACACTTCAAAGATCTACAGAATGTGGCATTCAAAATATTTTTAAAAATTTAGACTTTCTAGACAGTGAGACATGTCTGCTCCTGGCAGCACTGATTTACTTCATAGAGGGGGATGGGCTTCGAAGACACTTCGTATGGAGTTTATCTTCTTCTTGGCAAAAATAGCCATTTGGACAAGAAACTGTTCTTGCCTGGACTGCTTAAAAAAGTGTATCGACTGGTGTGGTGGTATTGTGTTCCCCCAAATATTGTGCACCCTAATAAACTTATCTGGGGTCAAAGAACAGAACAGCCACTAGATACAGAGGCTAGAAAATGGTGGCCCTCACACCTTTAATCCTAGCATTCCAGAGGCAGAAATCCATCTGGATCTCTGTGAGTTCAAGGCCACGTTGGAAACAGCCAGGCATGGTGACACATGCCTTTAATCCCAGGAAGTGAGGGCAGAGAGCAGAAAGGTATATAAGGCGTGAAAACCAGGAACTAGGCTGGTTAAGCATTTGGGCTTTCGAGAAGCAGTTCAGCTGAGACTCATTTGGATAAGGGCTCAGAGGCTTCCAGTCTGAGGAAACAGGATCAGCTGAGGAACTGGCGAGGTGAGGTAGCTGTGGCTTGTTCTGCTTCTCTGATCTTCCAGCATTCACCCTAATAACTGGCCCTGGGTTTGATTTAATTAATAAGAACATTTAAGATTCCTGCTACAGACTGGACATGCAGGACCCAGAGGAAGGTGACCACTAAACTTTGCTTGGTAAAATGGTCCTTCAGGTTCCTGCTTCACAGAGAAAACTGTCAGACATTCTACAGGACACAGAGAGAAGTGACTGAGAGACTCTAGGCCTGTGGGCTGAAGACAGATGCCCCAACTTTACAAAGGAACATTAGGTGACTGTCCAGGCTGCCAGCTGTCTCTGTCTACTCTTGCAAGACTCCCAAAAGTTGCTTGTGTCCTTCTCTCATTTCTCAGGTAATAGTAAATCCTTCTGAGGTCTTTGATGTAGTTCACGACTTTGATGTAGTTCCTTAGTTATGATAAGAGATAAGTTAGATATGAAACCTTAGACTCACAAATATAGGATAGATAGGGTTTTCTTTAATTTTGCCAAATACAAATAGACTAGACATTATAAATAGACTAGATATTGTAACTGCAATTATTGCTTGATAATTGTTTTGTTATATGTAATTTTACTTTGTGAAAGTTAAAACCTTCCTTTTTGAAAAAAAAAGAAAAGGGGAAGTGCTGTGGATATTGCTCTGTATAAATAAAATGCTGATTTGCCAGTAGCCAGGCAGGAAGTACAGGTGGGACAAGGAGAAAAGAGAATTCTGAAAAGTGGAAGGCTGAGGCAGAGAGATGCTGCCAGCTGCCATGATGAAAACCAGGTGTTAAGATACCGGTAAGCCATGAGCCATGTGGCAACTTATAGATTAATAGATATGGGTTAGTTTAAGATATAAGAACTAAGTAACAAGAATCCTGCCATGGCCATACAGTTTATAAGTAATATAAGTCTCTGTGTGTTTACTTGGCTGGGTCTGAGTGGTTGTGGGACTGGTGGGTGAGAGAGATTTGTCCTGACTGTGGGCCAGGCAGGACCAGGAAAACTCTAGCTACAAGCTATTTCTTCTTCCTGCTCACTGTTTCAGACAATTCCTGCTCATTTTTCAACTACCAATTTAAATATCACTTTTTCCCCATTGTTTTCTTAAATCATTGTCTTTATCCTCAAATTGTCTCATGAGGATAAAGATAAAAGATAGTTTGCTTATGTGTATTTCTCTAGCCTAATATTCATTTTACATACTGCAGTCAATGACTTATGTGTCTGAATCACCATGAAGGTACTTGTTAGGATCAGGATTTGGGTCTAACTTGTTTATATTTTATAGTAGCTTTCAGGAGTATCAAAAAGGTACTCAATGAATGTTTATTAAGTAGAAACAGTACCTTATGTGAACCCCTGCCCCAAGTTAAGGTATACTGTACAGTTCATTTTTTTTTTTATTAAGTTGAGCAGTCCTTTACAAGAACCTATCTGATGAGGCCAGAAGCACAAACTTCCACTGCTGTAACTGTTGTCATATTAAAAAAAATACAAGTGGTATACTAAAATTTTTTGACTCTTTTATATCCTATAATTGATTTGTTCAAGGGCTAGTCTCAAAGTATTTGGTTATGGAGTTAAGGACAACATTTCACTCTGATGAAGGAAGATGTCAAATCCTTTAGCAATCAAGTATATGATCCCAAATAGAATGTGACATTCTAACTAAAATGAAGTGGACTTGCCTATGACATAGCATATAAAAGTCACTGACCTCAGTGGGATATGTTTAGTTCTGATCACAAAACTCTAATCATGAATGCACAAGTGGATACATTTGTATAGAATCAGAATGTTGGAGTTGGGAGATGAGAAAACAAATACAACTACAATTACAGATAGGAGACAGTTTGCTTCACAGAGGGTGAACTATATTTATACTGTATGTGGATATATATACATATATATATATACATATATACATATATATATATAAATACAGTAAATATACTATATGTGGCCAGTCATAGCAGAAGAGTGACTATTTTCTAGAGCAGTAGTTCTCAAAGTATTTCATCAAGACCTGTTAATGCTGATAAAAATTTTACTTCACAGAATTTTTATTGATAATAATTATATCTATTTATATTTACCATATTAGACATTAGAACAGAGAAAATTGTAAAACATGAATACACAAATATACATTCTATTAGCCAAGAGAGTAATGACATCATCAATCCTTATATTGCCTCCCCAAAATACCATTTTACACTTATGAGACATTAAGAGGGGAAAATTGTTTTCACTTCATAGATCCCCTGGAAGTATTACAGAGGACCCCAGACTACTGTTTGAAAACTGTCACTATATAAAGACAAAAACTGATAGAAATACTTCCTGGAAGAATGACAAGAAGTAGAAGGCATGGATCTAAATCCTTAAAGCAAGGAGCTGGGATAAGATTAAATACCCAGAAATTGGGAGCCAAATAAGATCACATGGAAATGAAGCAGAAATATAAAAGAAAAATTCTCTGATAGTAAATGTGCCTAAGTTACACGTCTTTGTCAAATGTGTTATTTCTGTTTAAGACATTCATGTTGATAGGACATGTGATGTTTTAAATTAAGAGAAGTTGTAGGGAGAAAGCATGGAAGGTTGGCTATATTTTTAAAGCCTGTCTCTCTGCTGAGATTCCCCCAGATAGCTCAAGCAGTCAGTCATAGGCAGGGATCTTAAACTTGTGCTTGTATTTCTGTGGGTTTGATCAGTAGTTCTTAAGCTTAAATGAATATGAGAATTCCATGGATGTCTATGGTCTACACAATTCTGGATGTGGAAGAAATTTGAGAAGTAATGCCTTGTACTAGACAAAAACAATAAACAAATAAGCAAAACAACAACAACAAAAACAACACCCCCCCCCCAAAAAAAAACTTTTCTTGAAACCGGGTATAGTGGCCACACCTTTAATCCCAGAACTTGGGAAACAGAGGCAGGTGGATCTGTAGCTAGAGTTTTCCTGCCTGGCCCACAGTCAGGACACATCTCTGTCACCCGCCAGTCCCACAGCCCCTCAGACCCAACCAAGTAAACAGAGACTTATATTGCTTACAAACTGTATGGCCATGGCAGGCTTCTTGCTAACTGTTCTTATATCTTAAATTAATCCATTACTATAAATCTATACCTTGTCATGTGGCTTGTGGCTTACCGGCATCTTCACATGCTGCTTGTCATGGTGACGGCTGGCAGTGTCTCCTCCCACCTTCCTGTTCTCTCAATTCTCCTCTCTGTTAGTCCTGCCTATACTTCCTCCTGCCTGACTACTGGCCAATCAGTGTTTTATTTACTAACCAATCAGAGCAACACATTTGCCATACAGAACATCCCACAGCATGGATCTCTGAGTTTGAGGCCACCCTGATCTACAGAGTGAGTTCCAGGACAGCTAGGGCTACACAGAGAAATTGTCTGGAAACAAACAAACAAACAAATAAAAAGCCCTCCCCTGCCCCCCAAAAAACCCATTTGTTTGGAGACATTAACCAGATTGCTAGTGGGACTACAGTTTGCCTCATTGGCTCTTAATTTGCTCAACACTACTCACTTTAGAAAGACAATAATTGAATGAAAATGAGGGCATGACTACTCCAAGGTCTGGTTGAGGAGATGATTTTTATTGTAGATCTGAGAAATAGTACAGCCAGAGGCATCAGGAAGGGTCAAGACTGAACTGGGCCATGATAGGGAAGAGCAAGAGAAGACCAAGAGAGTTCTGAGGACCAAACCAAGAGAACGCATGGTCAAAATGGCAGGCTTATTTAGGAATGAGAAGCTGGGGGAAGGGTAGTGAAGACCCCTTGGCTGGAGAGGTTTAGGGCTAGGGGTGGATGAGAAGAGCAAAGAGAAGCTACAGGTACTGAGTGACCCTGGTGACCAGAATGCTCTTTGGTATGCTAATAGGCACCACAAGTAGCCATTTGTCCTGGGTTTCTTTGAGACCAGACAACAATCATAGGCCTTGATCACAGAATTTAGGTTTTGCTTTAAAAACGCTGATTTCTTCAAGAGTCTGATAGCTATTCTTGGTTGTCAACTTGACTACATCTAGAATTAACTAAAACCCAAAAATGGAGGCCTGTGCGGGATTTTTGCTTAATTTAAAATACGAAGATCCACTTTTAATCCAGATCTTTTAAGGTGGGAAGACCCCTCTCTAATCTGGGCCACAGCCTCTGCTGTAAGCCTATATAAGAACACTGAAGAAGGAAGCTTTTGCTCTTGGCCTGCCTGCTCTCTCTTTGCTAGCAAGTTCATTCCTTCACTGGCATTAGAACCTACTTCCCTGTATTCTGGTGTATACTGAAGACCAATTGACACATCCAGCCTTGTGAATTGAGCAACTACTGGATTCTTGGACTTTTGTTCACAACCAATCATTGTTGGACTACCTGAACCACAGCATGTAAGTCATTTTAATAGGTTTAATAATTTTAATAGTAGAGGGAGAAAGAGAAGAAAGAGAGAGAAATTCATTCTGTAAGTTCTGTTACTCTAGAGCAATGGTTCCCAACCTATGGGTCACGATTCATTTGGGGGAGGTCAAATGACCCTTTCACAGGGGTTGCCTGAGACCATCAGAAAACACAGGTGTTTACATTACAATCCATAACAGTAGCAAAATTATAGTTATGAAGTAGCAATGAAAATAATTTTATGTTTGGAGGTCACTGATATAAGGATTATGTCCTTAATTATGTCATCAGCCTGCAATGGTGTCCCAGCCTAAAAAGCGGGCGTGCCCTCTCTGTGCCCTCTCTCTTTCTGTACTCTCTCCTTCCGTATTCCCTCCCCTCTGCGTGGTGTCTCTCTCTCTCTCTCTCTCTCTCTCTCTCTCTCTCTCTCTCTCTCTCTCTCTCTCTCTCTCTCTCTCCCTCCCTCTCTTTCTCCCAATAAAGCTCCAGAACATGGCTCGTGATTCTTCTGCCACTGCAGCATCCAGTAGTCAGCATGGCCACTGGGGGTGGGGGTGGGGCGGCCAGCCATGTGTGCCACCGCTTAACCAACAACCACAACATGAGGAACTGTATTAAAGGCCGGCAGCATTAAGAAGATTGAGAACTACTCTGTAGTCTAGAGAATCTTGACAAATACAAATAGTAAAATTAAACTTTTTGGACAATGTTGAATATCTCTAGCTTGTATTCAACAGCCTCAAGGGTCCCAAATCTTTTTCTTTTTTTAGGTGGGAATGGACAGTATAGGGCTGTAGATATGAGTTATTCATCAAAGAAAAATGCATAGTACCAGTTACTCTAACTGGTAACAGTGGCTCTCAACTTGTGGGTCACAACTCCTTAGGGTTGTCAGATATTTACATTATGATTTACAACAGTAACAAAATTTACCTGCATGTCAGATGTTTACATTACGATTTCTAACAGTAGCAAAATTACACTTATGAAGTAGCAACAAAAATTTATTTTATGGTTGGGGGGTCACCAGAACATGAGGAACTGTATTAAAAGGTCGAAGCCTGAGGAAAGTTGAGAACCACTGCTCTAGGAAGATAAAGTCCACTTCAAACATTGTACTTTATTTGAGTCAAGTTCACTGGTTTTAAAAGATAGCAGTAAACCCAACGCATTACCTTTTAACCACAGCTCCAGGACAAATGCCCCTCCCCCCTTTTAAAAGACAGGGAAGGTGATGGTACCTCTAGCAGGTGAGAAGTTTCCAGGCAGTTGATTCTTTGCTGCTGAGGTAATTTTCTCTGTAGTCAATCTCTGTGGGAGGCAGCAGAATGACTCTGTTGACTCCCACGGACTAGGAACATTTTCATGAAAAAGAACATGGTTTTGCATCTGATTCCCCTGCAGGAAGATTAAAAAGAAAGGCTTTTTAAATTAGTGTGTTTTTCAAGTTGGAGCTCAGCAGGTCAAGGTGGCTGAGATTCCATCTATGACACTGGTCATTGTTTGTGAGTGACAGTGGAACATTTTATACAAAGGCTGCTGGAGGCAGCACAAAAGCGGCCTTGGGGGCTGGGAGGCAGTGGGGAGGACAGGTGCAAAGAGCAGAGTGGTGCTGGGGAGAGGAGGAAAAACCCAAGTGGAGGCCCAAGGACTGCTTGTTCTCATTGTGGTGCGCACAATACTGGGAACTATGGTCCGGCCAACTGAATTTCAAAGACACAGGACATTTTTACCCACAATCTTTTTGACTACGAGTGAATTACCTATTGAACAGCAGGAAAAACAGTGTTCACACTCTTTATAATGAAGCTTGTGGGTCATATCCCACAGAGAAGCTATAGAGCACAGTTTGAGCCTTCTATTTGCTTCCTTGTCAGGCTTACCAAGTATGACTTTTACCAGAGACATCGCACCCCACAGTAATTTGGGAGCATGCCACATGATTGTGATCAGAATCTCTATTTCTTCCTCAACTACTAATAATAACAGCAAAAGTTTTCTTTGGAGACTTTTTTCTAGCAATGTCAAAAGCTATGTCCCTAGGGATATTTTCCTGTAGTTATAGATATGACAGGATGAAATGGGAAAGATAATCATAGAGTACTCCTTCACCTTCACCCCAAGTCACATAATGAATTATACCTGGTCTCTGCAAATCAATGGTTATTGTGGTCTGGACTCTGGTCATTGTCTTATTCCTTCCATACACAACTAACCAGGCCCAACCCCTCTGAGCTTCTGAGAGCAGATGAGACCACGCTCTTTTACCATGTATGGCAAGAGGAAATAGCCCACTCCAAAAACCCTACAATGAGGCACATGGAGAGCTATGACTGGAGGAGGTGGGGCTTAGCTCAGCTGCCTATCCATTGGGTAAGTCACTTTTTTATCTCTATGCCTCAGTTCCCTCATTCATGTCAAGACAGTGCTGCTGTCTTAACCCATCTGTACAGTGCTGGGGGAATCACATGAGAGAATAAATGTGCTTTGACATCAGAAAGGGCGGCACCTTCTTTTACTTTTGAGGAGCATAGATTAAGGCAGAGAGTAACTCCATCTGGTGCCTTTTCAGATTTGCATAACTGCTGGAGATGGCTGCCCTGCTCTGGGCTCTGTGGCAAAGGCTGAGAGGGCACTGCCAAGGGGTACTTATGAGGCTCTAAGACAGGAAAGAAATTTTTACCCACTACCCTCTCTTAAAAATCAGGGGCTCTAGGACTGTGCCCTCTTTGGGTTGGCATGATCAACATGTCAAAGCTGTGTTAGGACAGGAAGAAATAGTATATGCTGCATACATGTACCATAGTGCATGCAAACATACAGGGAGAAAAAGTGAAAAGGAGGAACAACAGTGTGGCTTCCAGAAAGTTGTCTTTCCTAGCACCTGAACGACCCATTGTTTATTCATCTTATTCTCCCCACTTTTCTATGTGTGACATAGGCCCTCTGCTTGGTATTATGCAATAACAGTGACCAAACACATCTGCTGTCCTCTGTCTTGCAGAAACATATTGGATAAATGTGTCTTGGTGTAATGGAGGAAGCATATGGCCTGTCCATGTTTTTCTCTTGAAGGTGAAGCCTAAAGGAGCTATTTCTAAGATTGGTGCCGTGCACAGACTAGAAAACAGCTGTTGCTGCCGTGTGAACTCCAGTATTCTTTAAATAGATGAGGGAAAAGGTGTTTTCTTTGGGATGCCATTCCTGTTTTTAAGATGTCTTTACAGGATGTTGTAAGAGCAATTCTTAGGAATAGAAAGGATTTCAAAGGCCATAGCATAGGTGATTTTTCAAGTTAGCATTTCAGCATCATACACTGATTCCTACAACAGTCTCTCCTTCATTTCAAGTCACTGAGTGGCCCAATGGATACACCAATGTACTGGGAGTCATATTTTATTTAAATTGCTTTATTTTCATAAGCCTAAATTCTGTTTTCCAAATGAGAGTCTTAGACAAGGTATTCTCTAAGACCCCTTCCATTCAATTTTCTGTGATTTTGTAGCTTTGGGGAGAAGAGCATAAGAAGCCAGAGCTGGAAGGAGTTGGATTTAACATGATGGCATTCCAGTGTTATTCAATCATATTTGTAGGTCTTTTATGCCACTGGTTCATGTTTACTTGAGTACTTAGGCAGAACAGTAGGTCTTCTGCCTTTAAATGATGTGTGTGTTGCTTGTTTAACAAATACAGACTCATACTCAATGCTGGCAAAAATGAATGTAGTAGATGTAATTTCTTCAGCAAAGGCCTCAGAAAACCTGGCAAGAATTAGCACAATGCCAGCTGGATCATTTAGGTTGTTATAGATGGACAGTCCTTCACTTTCTCATTATCCCAGAGAAAGGGAAGTTTGGGCAAAGCACACTGGGATATATTACAACTCAGGCTGCAAGAGAGTCACTTGATTTCCTTATATGCCAAGTATGAGAATGTCTGTACAGTGGCTTTGGAGTTACAGAAGCCTGAGCCTGGGCATCAGTTTTTCAAGGAGCTTGAATGGGTTTGCTGATATCACCTGGAGACTGAGCAGATCTTCTAGCTGGAGACAAAGCCGTCAAATATATTGTGCACATTGCCAGTCAGCTTGAAGGGTGCTATAAGGTATCGGGTGACTAGTACCATCTCCAAAGATCTACAGGAAGCTTCTTGGATGATATGAACACATTTTCCTTTCTTTCTCCAAGTTTCTCTCAGACAAATTGCCTTTAGTGTATAATATCTAATTATTATATTGGTATTTAATATTAGTGTCTTCACATGTCTAATGTTTTCATTTTTGACAGCAGCTGCATTTGGCTGAGTCTTGTATTTCAAAATATATCTAGGGGTACATTTCTGATAAAGACTGTATGTGTGTTTGTGTTTCTGACTATGTATGCTTTTTGTTGTCATAATCAGCATAGAATAAACTCATTAAAAACCCTCTATTGATTCTTGTAAATTGACAGAATAATACATGCTGTGCCAAAAATATTTCACATAAATATAACTATCTGAAAGGGTGGATTGAGAGACTGATAATGAAATATTTCAGATTCGAGTAATCTGTGGTCTACTAATCACAGGAAATAAAATAGTCCTCTCATTACATTTTTGGTTTCTTCCAGTCACTAATGCTGAACATATGATCTCTTTTCTCCTTTCCTAAGGATTAAACAAAGGATCAAAACTCCACTCTCAGGTAAGCCTGGAATTAGAAGTTCCTGGAGAACTTCAAGCATTCTCTTGAATAACTGTCAGACATTGTGATGCAATTGCTGTGAGTTCAGTTACATCTCTGCTGATAGCTACAAATTTCTGAGTTTAAGGTTAACTTTTAACTGAATATGTAAAAGGTCTAAAGAATATTAAACATGATCCTGGCTCTTGTTTAACTTTTTAAAGATGACAATGCATCTTTTCCAGAGTGGTTTTTATATTTCTACTACCATGTATGGAAGCTCCATCCACACTCATCTCTACTAATACTCGTTATGGAATAGTCTTTTTAATGATACTAATTTTCACAGCTCTGCTATGGCTTCTCACAGTGGTTCTAGTTTGTATTTTCATAATATTGTGTTTTCATAATTATGTATCTTTTTATGTGCTTATTTGCTCTCTGAATATCTTATTGAAGTGTGTTAATATCTTTTGCACATGTTTTTGTTGGTACTTTTCAACTGCTGAGCATTGAGAGTTCTTTACATAGTCTAGATACAAAATACTGGAGTGTGTATGCACATATGCAAGATACATATGATATCATAATTGTAATTGTCTCCAAGTATGCATCTTATCTTTTCATACTCTTTAATGGAGTCTTGAGAACAGCAAAAAATGTTAGCCTTGATGATAACTACATATAATGATTTACACATGCACACACACACACACACACACACACATACACACATGCACAAACAAACATACATATACACATATATCATTCTTTCAGTGGCATATCTAAGAACTCTTTACCTAATCCAAAGTTATTAAGATTTCTTCTTAAAGCTATACTCTGGAAATTTTATAGTTTTAAGTTTTATATTTGGGCCTATGATTCATTTTCTTCATTTTCAGATATATTATGTGCTGAAGTTCCTTTTTTAAGTATATGAGTATCCTATAGATAGAGGGGGCATCATTTCCTAGAAATATTTTTCCTTCTCCACTAAACCACTTTTTTTCCCTTTGAAAAATTAATTGGTCATGTATTTGTGAGTCTATATTTAGACTCTATTCTGTCTCTTTAGATGTAAGTTTATACAAATATCACACTGTGTTGATTCCTGTAGCTTAAAAATAAGTCTGATGGTAAAATAGCTTAAATACTACAAATTTTTGGCCTCTCTCAAAATTCTTTTGGCCACTTTTAGTTCCTTGTAGATCCCTATGAATTTTACAATTAATCTGTCAATTTTCACAAAAATATTGCAGAAATTTCCAATGAGTTTGCATTGAATATATAGTTCAATTGAGGGAGAACTAACATCTTGGTATTTAGGTCTTTCATACCTTTTATAAAATTTTCTTATGTATTTAATATTTTATGCTACTATCAATTGCATTTTACAGGATTTATTATTTGATGTTTACAAGTATTTTTCCTGCATTATGTCTATGCACCATGTAGGTTCCAGAAGCTCAAGTAGATCAGAAAATGGCATCAGATTCCCTGGAACTGTAGTTATGGATGGCTGTCAGCCATCCTGTGTGTGCTGGGAATCAGATCCAGGTCCTCTGAAAGAGCCCTAAGATACTGAGCCATCTCTCTCGAACTCTTTATAAATGGCATTTTAATTTCAATTTTTTATTGCTTTTAGTGCTATACATTCAAACACTTGATTTTTTATATAGATATCTTTATGTATAGTCCTCATAAATTTACTTTCAATTCAATGGTGCTTTGCAGATTCCCTTGCATTTTCTATATATTTTATCAGATTACAAAGGAAGGTACTTTCAACTTCTTCCTTTCTAATTTGAAAGTTTCTGGGTTTCTTTTTTTTGTTAAATCTAATTTCTATTAAGCTTTGTCTAGAACATCTATTACATAGTTGACTAAAAGTGATATGTGTGGTGACTGGAGAAATGGCTCAGCAGTTCTGAGTACTTGTTGCCTTGTGGAAGACCTGGATTCAGTTCCTAATATCCTCATGGTGTGTTATAATTGGTTGTAGTTGTACTTCCAGGAAACCTGATGCCCCCTTCTCACCTCCATAGGGATTTACGCATGCATACGATATCCTTATATACATGCAGGCAAACACTCATAACATAAAATTAAATAAATCTTTTTTTAAAGGTAATAGAAGTAGACATCATTGTATTTTTCTTAGCTTTAAAGGGAATGCATCTGATTTTTCATTTAGTCATATGCTAGCTGCACATTTAAAAACTTTTGAGATCATAATATAATTACATAATTTCCCCTTCCTCTTCCTCCCTCCAAACCATTTCATATAAATCCTCCTTGCTCTCTTTCAAGTTCATATCCTTTTCTTCATTAGTTCTCGTTTCATACATATATGTATATGTGTACACACATTCCTAAATACTTATATACGACCTGCTCAGTCTATATAATGTTACTTATATGTCTATGTTTTGAGGGGTGACCATTTGGTCTTGGATAACCATTCGCTGTGCTCTTCCCTGGGGAAGATTATTTCTCCTACTCCCAGTATTCTTTGATTGGTTGTGGTTTTCTGTAATGGTCTCTGTCTGCTGCAAAGAAGTTTCCTTGATGGAGGGGTGAGGACTACACCTCTCTCTCTCTCTCTCTATATATATATATATATATATATATATATATATATATATATATATATATATATATATATATATATATATATGAACAAATATTTAGAATGTAGTTAAGGATTATTTGTTTACTAGAGTGGCAGTTGTAGACTCTCCTCCAAGATCCATGACTTCACTAGCCCCAGAGAGTTAGTAGGTGTCCAGTACCAGGCATGATTTTCCTCTTGTTGAGAGGGTCCTAAGGTTTTAAATCCAAATAGAGAACTATTGGTTATCAGCAAGGTATGTGTGCCACTACTGTACCTTTAGAGTTATCACTGCTGCCATGATGGTCATGGTTGTGGTTCATAGATGTCATAGCTGGAATAGGACTCTTAGTTGTTTACCTCTTTTGCAAGCTTGCATAGCATCTTCTGGTACTATGAAAACTAGTTGTCAGGGAGGAGGCATTCAGGTCAGTTCTAGCTCAGGGGCCTCTGGGCCCTGTGTCTGAAGTGTGTGGCGTCTTCAGCAGTAGAGACTTACTTTCCACCTCTTGGGTTAACCAAGGGCATATTTTGGCAATGTCTTGGACAATCCTGATTAACAACTCAAAAGTGGACTTTTCAGGCCTTGTGTTAGTGGAAGGTTGGCCTTTAATTAGGGAGGAAAGAGGGCAATAAATATAAAATGAGGAAGGAAGGTAAAATAAAAGTAAGGGTGTCTGAAAAAGTCATAAGGAACCATATATACTATTAACTATATGTATTACCTGTAATACATGTAAGTTGGTGTAATATATGTATATACTTTAAATGAATTTTTTCATCTGAGCTGACAATGCTCCCTCTACGAGCCACAGGACATCTAACAAAACCCCCAAAAGCAGGCATGAGAAGCTGCATTGTTTTACAGATGCCTCTCATCATATTAAACAACCTTTCTTCTTCATTTGCTGATAGCTTTTCTTTTAATTTAGAAATGATGTAAAATTTTGTCAAATGCTTCTCTAAGCTTTTTCAAATGACTCTTTTTTTTTCCTTAATAGGGAGACACAGACAGGCATACCTCTGTGAATTCAAGGCCAGCTTGATGTACATAATGAATTCTAGGACAGTCAGGGCTACACAGAGTGACCTTGTCTCAAAAACTCAAAACAAACAAACAAAAACAAAAAAATGTTAAAGCAACTTTTCATTTCTTTCAAAACAAGACTTTGTCACTATATACATTTTGTTGAATGTGTTTTGTTCAAATTTTGCTCCCAATTTTATATCTATGTAAATGTTCATAGTTGTCTTTTCTTACAATGTTTACATAGTTTTGGTACCATGCCTACTTGGGAGGATTGATAAGTATTGCATTGTTTGTAAATTTGTGAAATATTTCTACAGAATTAGAATTATTTTGTGACAATATTGATAGAATTCACCAGCAAAGTTTTCTGCACCTTGAGCCTCTTGTGTGGGAAGGTGTTTTAGCTACAAATTGAATTTCTTCAGTAGAGACAAGGCAATTCTCATTATCCATTCTTTCTTGAGTGGAATTTTATATTTAGTATCTTCCAATGAATTTGTTGATTTTGTCAAATAAAATTGAATTTTTTCTATTAACTTCAAGGTGCTAAATATAATATAATAAAATTATTCAGGGCTGGAATGAAGGTTCAGTGGTTAAGAGTGTTGCTGTTCTTGCAGAGGACCTAGATTTGATTCCTAGCACTCTCATGGTGGCTCACAATTCTTTCTTTTCTTTTAAAGATTTATTTATTTACTTAAGGTACACTGGTGTTTTGCCTATATATACCCTGTGTCAGGGTGTCGGATCCCCTGGAACTAGAGTTACAGACAGCTGTGAGCTGCCATGTATGTGCTGGGAATTGAACTCAGGTCCTCTGCGAGAGCATCCAGTGCTCTTAACAGCCCAGCCATCTTTCCACTTCTCACAATGGTTTCTTACTCCAGTTCTGGAGGAGATGATGCCCTCTTCTGTCTTCCAACAGCACTGCACACACATTGGTGCACAAGGACACGTGAAAGGCAAACACTTGTATACATAAAATAATAATAAATCTTTAAAAATCATTTATAAAGTCTTTTATTATCCTTTTACCACATATAGAATTTCTAGAGTATCTACTGTTTCATTTCAGATGTTGATAATTTGTATCTTCTCTTTATTTTCCTGATTAATAATAGGTATAGTTTTATAATTTTATTGATATACTGAAATAGCAAGATTTTATTTCCCTGATCTAATTTTTCTGCTTCATTAATTTTTCGCAGTTATTTTTAATTTAATTTTATTCTGCTTAATTGAGCTTGTTCTCTTCCCTTAGTTATCTAAGACAGTAATTAAGATCATTGATTCGAGACCTTCCTTCTTAATAATTGGCATCTAATTTTGATGTGTATAACACTTTCACTTTCATTTAATTCAAAATACATTCTGATTTTTCTTTTGATTGCTTCTTTGAACCATGAGTTATTCAGATGAGTATTACTCAGTTACAAAAATTTTAGGGTTTTTCCAGAGATCCTTTCAGTATTGATTTTCAAGGAAATTCCACTGTGGTTAGAGAATATGCTTTTTATGACTCGTATCCTTTAAAATTAACTAATGCTTGTTTCATAGTACAAAAGTGTCTACTCTGGTAAATATTCCATTTGCCTTTGAAAAGAATGTGTTTTACTATTTTTTGGTGGAAACTTCCACAATTGTCAATTAATTCAGCAAGAATAAAACTAGTGTTCAAATGTATATCCTTGTTAATTGTTTTACTTGTTCTTTCCGCTATACAGTGTTATAGTATATATATATATATATGTACCTATGAATCATATAGTATGTGATCTTTTAAAATTCATGTATTTTTAATCTCATTATTAAATGAAAAGACTGTTTAGACAGTATACATCTCTTAATAAATTCACTTATAAATAATTACTAAATGGCCTTAGTTATCTCTGGTATTGTTTTGTGCATAAATATACGTTGTCTTACTTTAGTATAGCCACTTCATCTTCATTTTGATGAGTGTTGGCACTTTTTCATTATTTTAATTTTATCCTTTTTGCATCATTATATAAAGTATACAGATATTGTTGCTTTTCAACTTCATCTGAAAAATGTCTGCCTTTTTTTGACATATTCAGACCTCTTACATGTCATCTAATTATTAATGTTGTTGGGTTAAATCTTTCATCTTACTTTTGTTTTCTATTTGTCAATTCTGAGTTTTGTTTCTGCATTTTCTTACTTCCTTTTAATTTATAATTTTAAAAATTATACCATTTACTTTACATTGGTAGCTTATTAGTAGTTGCTTCAGGATTTATAGTGGCATTATTATCTAATTACAATCTACCTTCATGTGACATTATACTACTTTGACTGTATTAAAAGGGTTTTATAATACACTTATATTTCTCCCCATGCCCCAGCTTTTGGACTGTTGTGGGACTCCTAACAGTGGGCTCAGTGTGGTCTCTGACTCTTTTTTTTAAATTTAGCATCATATTTTATTTTTTTATTTATTTAATATTTTTATTTTATAATTAACTTAATTTCACATATCAGCCACGGATTACCCTGTCCTCCCTCCTGCCCCCCTTCAGGCCTCCTCCCCAATCCAACCCCCATTCCCACCTCCTCCAAGGCAAGGTCTCCCCTGGGGAGTCAGCCCAGCCTGGTAGACTCAGCCGAGACAGGTCTAGTCTCCTTCCTACACCAAGGCTGAGCAAAGTGTCCCAGCATAGGCCCCAGGCTCCAAACTAGTGGAAACACATGAACTGTGAACCAATATCTGAGGAGCCCCCGTGGAACTGGACCAGGCCCTCTGGATAAGTGAGACAGCTGATTAGCTTGAACTGTTGGGGGGGGGGGTAGGCAATAGAGCCGGGACCTGTCCTTGGTTCATGGGCTGGCTTTTGGGGGGTCTCTGACTCTTTTACCTGCTTTTGGGACCCTTTTCCTCCTACTGGGTTGACTTGCCTAGCCTTAATATGAGGGAATGTGTCTAGTTTTATTACAACTTGATATGCTACATTTGGTTGATATCCCTGGAAGGGCTGACCTTTTCTGAAGGGAAAGGAGGAGGAATAGATTTGCAGGAGGGTAGGTGGGGAGAGGGGTTGAGAGGAGAGGAGGAAGGGGAAACTGTGGTTGAGATGTAATATATGAGAGAAGAATAAATACAAAAGAAAAAGAAAATGAACTCAATGGCATCTTTGAAGGTTCTTTGTCTCATAATGGTGTGTCAGGGATCTTTCTTTAAAAACGTTATCTTATTACTTTTTATTTTTATTTTTACTATAGTCTTCTCTTTTTATCCTACAGATATGGTATGGGATAAGGCAACCCAGTAGGAGGAAAGGGTCCCAAAAGCAGATAACAGAGTCAGAGATAGCATCTGCTCCCACTGTTAGCAGTTCCACAAGAAGACTAAGCTACACAATCATAACATATATACAGAAGACCTAGGTCAGACCTATACAGGCTCCCTGATTGTCAGTTCAGTCTCTGTGAACCCCTATGATCCCTTGTTAGTTGATTCTGTGGGAAGTATTCTCATGGTGTCCTTGACCCTTCTGGCTCCTACAATCCTTCCTCCTCCTCTGCCACAGGATTCCTCAAGCTCAGCCTAATGTTTGGCTGTGGGTCTCTATGGCTCTCTGCATCTGCTCCCATCAGTTGCTGGATGAAGCCTCTCTCATGACGATTATGCTAGGTTCCAGTCTACAAGTATAGCAGAATATTGTTACCATTAAGAATCATTTCATTGACTTACTTTTTCTCTTTCTTTTTTTTCCAGTTGTGTTTAATTCTGTCCTAGGTCTCTGTGCTATCCAGGCTCTGGTTCCTGGATG
The DNA here is from genome assembly GCF_949786415.1 of Peromyscus eremicus. Lineage (NCBI taxonomy): Eukaryota > Metazoa > Chordata > Mammalia > Rodentia > Cricetidae > Peromyscus > Peromyscus eremicus. The sequence goes on along the minus strand of NC_081439.1, from coordinate 3,297,999 downwards.
TCTGGGCAGTGTCAGGTGTGGGATGCTCTCTAGTGGAATGGGTCTCAAGTTGGACCAGCCATTGGTTGGCCACTTCCACAAGTTCTGCACCACCATTACTGCAGCACATCTTGCAGGCAGGACAAGTTGTAGCTTTAAGGTTTTGTGACTGGGTTGATGTTCAAATCCCTCTACTGGAAGCCTTGCCTGATTACAGAAGATGGCCTGTTTGGGCTCTGTATCACCCATTATTAGGCGTCTTTGCTAGTTTCACTCTCGTGGATTCCTGGGAGTTTCCATTGCACTAGGTTTCTGCCTTGCCCCCCAAATACCTCCCAATTCTAGTCATCTCTCCCAGTACTCTCTCCCTCCACTCTCTGTAGCATGAATCTTAAAAGTTATTAATAAAACAAACCGGGAGCCAGGTATTAGGGTAAATGCTGGAAGATCAGAGAAGCAGAACAAGCCACAGCCACCTCACCTTGCCAATTCCTCAGCTGATCCTGTTTACTCAGACTAGAAGCCTCTGAGTCCTCATCCAAATGGGACTCAGCTGAAGTGCTACTCAAAAGCCTAAAAGCTTAACCAGCTCTAGTTCCTGGTCCTCACGCCTTATATACCTTTCTGCCATCACTTCCTGGGATTAAAGGCATGAGTCACCATGCCTGGCTGTTTTTCCAGTGTGGCTTTGAACTCAGAGATCCAAATGGATCTCTGCCTCTGGAATGCTGGGATTAAAGGCATATGTGCCACCATTTTCTGGCTTCTATATCTAGTGTCTGTTCTGTCCTCTGACCCCAGATAAGTTTATTAGAGTGCACAATATTTTGGGGAACACAATATCACCACAACTCTCACCAGATCCCTCCTATTCCCATCCCCACCTGCTCCCAGTTCACCCTCGAAATCTATTCTGAAGCTCACATGACCCTTACACATTGATAATGGGTGACTTCAATACTCCACCCTCACCAATGGACAGGTCATCCAGATCAAAACTAAACAGAAATACTGTAGCTAACTCATATGAACCAAATAGACCTACTCTAATCTACAGAGTATTTCACTCAAACACAAAAGAATATACCTTCTTCTTGGTACCTCATTGAACAGTCCCCAAAATTAGCCACATACTCAAAAAACAAGCCTCAACAGATACAAGAAAATTGAAATAACCTGCATCCTATCAGACCACCATGGGTTAAAGCTGGATTTCAACAACAGAAACAACAGAGAGCTTGCAAACTCATGGAAACTGAACAACTCTCTACTGAATGAAAAATGGGTCAAGGCAGAGAGAGAGAAAGAGAGAGAGAGAGAGAGAGAGAGAGAGAGAGAGAGAGAGAGAGAGAGAGAGAGAGAGAGAAAGGACTTCCTAGAATCCAGTGAAAGTGAAAACTAATGCAAAACACCCAAACTTATGGGACACAATGAAAGCAGTGCTAAAAGGAAAATTCATAGCACTAAGTGTCTTTATAAAGAAATTGGAGAGATTTCATACTAGCTAGCAACTTAACAGCACATCTGAAAGCTCTAGAACAAAAAGAAACAAACACACTCAAGAGGAGTAGATGGCATTAAATAATCAAAATGAGGGCTTAAATGAATAAAATAGAAACAATGAGAACACAAAGAATCAATGAAACAAGGAGTTCACTTTCTGTTGGCTAACTGTTGCTGAGCATGCAGCCTACCTTGAAGAGTAAATTTGTTTCTCCAGTAAGACTACTTTGGAGGAAAATAAATTTTCATTTGCAAGTGGGTATCAATTATAGATTGATTCTGGGTTAAGGGTTGGGAGCATGTGTCCACTTCTCATTACAGCTCTAAGACCCCAACTGTTGTAGACCAGTGAAGGCCCTATGCATGCTGCCTCAGTCTCTGTTAGTTCAAATGTACAGTGATCACGTTGATTTAGAGGGCCTTGTGTCCTTGGTATCTTCAATCACTTCTGGCTCTTATGCTCTTTTTGTCTCTCTTCTGAGGGGTTTCTCCAGTCCTGAGGGAAGGGATTTGATGAAGACATCCCTTTTAGGGCTGAATATCCCAAGTTCTCTCATTTTCTGCATAATGCTTGGCTGTGGGTCTTTGTATTTATTCCCATCTTCTGCAGAAGGAAGCTTCTCTGATGATAGATGAACAAGGCACTGATTTGTGAGTATAGCAGAATGTCATTAGCAGTCATTTTATTGCTACTTTAAAGAAATTTTCTTCTTTTTTTATTATTAAGAAATTTTCTATTCATTTTACATACCAACCACAGATCTCCCCCTCTTCCCTCTTCCCACCCCTCAGCCTTCCTCCCCCCCCAACACTCCCCCATTCCCACCTCCTCCAAGGCAAGGCCTCCCATGAGGAGTCAGCAAAGCCTGGTACATTCAGTTGAGACAGGTCCAAGCCCCTCCCCCTGCACCAAGGCTGTGTAAGGTGTCCCACCATAGGCACTGGGCTCCAAAGAGCCTAATCATGCACCAGGGATGGATCCTGATCCCACTACCAGGAGCCCCCTTAAACAGTTCAAGCTAAACAACTGTCTTGCTTATGCAGAGGGCCTAGTCCAGTCCCATGGGGGCTCCTCAGCTGTTGGTCCATGATTCATGATTTCCTACTAGTTTGGTTTGGTTGTGTCTGCACATTTCCCTATCATGATCTTGATGTCCCTTGCTCATAGAATCCCTCTTCTCTCTCATTGACTGGACTCCTGGAGCTCAGCCTTGTGCTTGGCTGTGGATCTCTGCATCTGCTTCCATCAGTTACTGGATGGAGGCTCCCCAGTTTCCTCATGGAGACCTCATCTATTTCCCCTTCACAGGGCGATCTTAGGGTCCTCCTTGTTAGCTAGGTTCTCCGGAGCTGTGGGTTATAGTCTGGTTATTCTTTGCTTTACATCTAGTATCCACTTATGAGTGAGTACATACTATGTTTGTCCTTCTGAGTCTGGGTTACTTCACTCAAGAAAATATTTTCTAGTTCCATCAATTTGCATTGAAAATTTCATGATGTCATTGTTTTTTCCTGCTGAGTAGCACTCCATAGTACTCCACTGTGTATATGTGCCACAGTTTCTTTATCCATTCTTTAGTTGAGGGGCATCTAGGTTGTTTCCAGGTTCTGGCTATTACAAATAGTGCTGCTATGAACATAGTTGAGCATGAGTCCCTGTGGTCTGACTGAGCATTACTTGGGTATATGCCCAAGAGTGGTATAGCTGAGTGTTTAGGTAGATTGATTCTCAATTTTCTGAGAAAACACCACACAGATTTCCAAAGTGGCTGTACAAATTTGCACTCCCACCAACAGTGGAGGAGTATTCCCCTAGGTCCATGTCCTCTCCAACATGAGCTGTCTTCAGTGTTTTTGATCTTAGCCATTCTGACAGGTGTAAGATGGTATCTCGGAGTCATTTTGATTTGCATTTCCCTGATGACTAAGGATGTTGAGAAATTCCTTACATGTCTTTCTGCTTTGTGTGTGTGTGTGTGTGTGTGTGTGTGTGTGTGTGTGTGTGTTTCCAAATGAAGCTGAAGATTGTCCTTTCAAAATCTATGAAGAATTATGTTGGAATTTTGATGGGGAATGTGTTTAATCTGCTTTTGGTAAGATGACCATTTCGACTATGTTAATCCTACTAATCCATGAGCATGGGATATCTTTCCATTTTCTGATATCTTCTTTTTTTTCTTCAAAGGCTTGAAGTTTTTATCATATAATTCTTTCCATTCACTTGGTTAGAGTCATTCCAAAATATTTTATATTACTTGAGGCTATTTGAAAGATGTTGTTTCCCTAATTTTTTTCTCAGTCCATTTGTCATTATATATAGGAAGGCTACTTGTTTGTGTGTTGATTTTGTATCTAGCTACTTTGCTGAAAGTGTTTTTCAGCTGTAGGAGTTCCCTGATAGAACATTTAAGGTCACTTATGTAAACTGTCATATCATTTGCAAAAAGGATACTTTGACTCTTCCTTTCCAATTTTTATCCCCTTGATCTCCTTCAGTTGTCTTATTGCTCTAGCTAAGACTTCAAGTACTATATTGAATTGTCTTGTTCCTGATTTTAGTAGATTTAGCTTGTGTTTCTTTCTATTTAAGTTGATTTTGCCTGTGGGGTTACTGTAAACACCCTTTATTATGTTGAGGTGTGAACTTGTAATCCTAATCTCTCTGGGACTTTTATCATGAAATAGGTGTTGCATCTTGTCAAGACCTTTTCTGCTTCTAATGAGATGATCATGTGTTTTTCTTCTTTCACTTTGTTTATATGGTGGTTAAATTTATCGATTTACGTATGTTGAACCATCCCTGCTTCTCTGGGATGAAGCCCACTTGATTGTGGTAGATGATGCTTTTAATTTGATTTTGGATTCAGTTTGCTAGTATTTTATTGAGAATTTTACAAAGGTACTTTCAATAATTGTGGAATTCTGAGTTATTGTTTTTGTTTTTTTCAATATTTTTAGTAAAATGACATATAGTCTTGCATATGAAATTTTTAGAAAAAAATAAGTAAAAATAAAAAGTGACATTTTACTATATTATTTCTTGTATTATTTGCATTAATAAACCTGTTGTCATCTTTATTTTTGTTTCTGTGTTTATAAATTAGTCTCTTGTCTCTGTCAGATTTTAAGATTTTCTTTTTGTTACTGGTTTTGAGAAAATTACTTACAAAGTGTCCTGATACAGTTTTCTTTGCAATTATGTACTTAAGTTCACTGAGGATCTTTGATCTATAGCTTTAGAATTTAGCAAATTTATCAAGATTTGGCTCTTGTTTCTTTGATGTTTTTTCTGCACCCTTTCCCCTTTGCAAGACATCAGCTGTATATATATTAAATTACCCATCAATGAAAATAACTTATTTTCAGTCTTTCACATACCCATTCCTTCCCACTCCCCTGAAATACTTAAGTTTCTGACTTTGGCTAGCTTCTTTTGTAATGTTAGGTTCAAGTTTGCCAATGTTTTCTCTTCTGAAAGCTATTTACTATTATCACTATTAGGAATGTTTTTCATATCAAACATTGTAGCTACCATCTAGAAGACTGTATCTTCTACATTTTTGAACTTAACTTGTTGAACATATACAATACTGTTGTAACTTTTAAAGTGTCCCTGTGTAATTCTAAGTTGTTTGTCAGTTCTGGAAAGTTTTCAAATGATTGATTTTTCTTTATTTAGGTTTTTTTGTTCCTTCTTTGCTTTATAGTGTCTTCAGTGCTTTACCTACATAGAATTTAATTTTCCCATTTCAAGTATACACATTAACAATGTTATACATCTTAGCAATATTTTAAGCTGATTTTGAATGTGATGGCAAATCTTGTGAATTTACCCATTTAAATGATGGTTATTCATATATTATTGAGATTCACTTTCTGTGATATAATTAAATTAACTGGAAATTTGATTCTTTCACCTCTTGCTTTTAAAATGGTTTAGGGAAGACCAGAGCAGTTTTCAGTTTAGAGGTTTTTTGTTTTGTTTTGTTTTGTTTTTCATCAAAGCAGGTGAGTTTTCTGTATCATACTGGATGCTGTATGAGTAATGAATTTTGTTGGTCTGACTGGTAGGAGCAGACTAATTCCCAGTCCTATGTAAAAACTAGATTTTATTCTCCTTAATCTTTTCTTCTTCCTCTTAACTGATGAATTAAAATTGTGGATATGTATATATTACATATACTAAATCATACAAGTTAATATATGTTATTTTGTGTACTTTCCCACTCACCTGTGATGAAATTTGTAATTTTAAAGATGCCTTTCCTCCCATCTTGAGGCAGTTTCCTTTCATGTATACACAGATTAATACTGATAAATACTTGAAGAGATTCTTCTGCAGACCCCCAGGTTTTCCTTTGTGTACATCAATCTCCTCTCTGGCACTCCATCCTGAGAACTACAGTGACTTTAATATCCCCAGGTTCTCAGCTCTGTCTCCTTGGTCTGGATGGTCTTCTGTGTCTGCTTGAATTCTCTTGTCCTTGTGGCCTGGATTCTGTCTGCAATGGATAATTTTATGTGTGAACCTGAGTGGACTCAGGAATACCGAAATATCTGCCGAAACATTATTTCTAAGTATACCTATGAGGTTGTTTATGGAAGAGACTAGCATTTGAGTCAGTAGACAAAGAAAGACTCAGTAAAGATCTACTTCATGAATGTGCATGGCTGTCATCCACTCTATTTAGAGTCCAAATCAAACAAAAAGTTAAAATGGCAAAATTGCTCTATTTGAGTTGGACAGACATCAATACTCCTAGTTTTCAGAGTTTAAACTCAAGTATTCAGACTAAGATTGAATTATACTGCTGTTTCCTGGTTCTTAAAAATATGACAGCTTGGCTTCTATAATTATGTGAGCAAATTTATATCCCCTATTGGTTTTGTTTCTCTGGATAACCCTGAACATTGTTGCCTGGGGTAACTGCTATCTGAAAATTATTTATACACATATTTTATCCATTATTTTGTCACTTCTGTTGGAAGATTCATATGGTGCTTTTACTCCATTTTTTCTGAAAGCAAAAATGTTGAGTAGTGGGTTGTTTTCTATAATTCCCAGGAAACATTCATACATCATAAAAAAAACATTTTGGAAAGAATTTAGGTCTAGCCCAACTGTAAACCCTGTAAACCCTGTTCAGTGCAGTCCTAGATTGAAAAATAAACTCGAAAAATCTAAATCTACAATAGTCTTTTTAGGCATAAAAAGATCTTTCAATCTTTTTATGAGGTACTGCCTTTCCCATAATATTTTTCATCCTACCAAAACCAGTATTTCAAATTAGCATAACTGATATTTGTTGTTCTGCTTATAATGGAAACACACATGATCCCCAAGTTGTGATAACTCGACTTATGATATTTCAACTTTATAATGGTACAAAAGCAATACATCGATATCCAGCATAAACCATAGCTTCAGTTTTTAATTTTGGTCTTTTCTTGGGCTATAGGTATCTTGTTTCATATTCTCTGAAGATGCTAAGCATAAGTCAAGGAGCATCTCTAAACAAAATCCCATGGAATGAGAGGTAAGAGTTTGGCATTCAGTTTGGCCTTCTTGAATTTGCCCTCTGCATCTTTTGCAATCATTTTCACCTACTCTAAACTTTAATCTTTCTGGTATATTTCTATTTGACATGAAACTTTCTGGAAATACATAAGTAGTTTGAAGGTTCTTCCATCTTCAGCTTTCTAGTCTTGTGCCAGGCATCCCAAGGCCCCTCTCTTGAGTTTACTTCCTCTCACATATGTTTGTATCCACTCACCTGAGGTCATAAGGACATCAAACTTGAGGTTCTTCCAAGAAACATTGATTGGAACTTTATCAGATCAGTAATATACAGTAGGAGGGAACAAATTGTTACTGCAGTCCAAACAAGCGATAGTGTCAAGTTCTTACATTGTATGTAAAAACTGGAAACCATTTTTTGTCTTCTCAATATGAGGATTTTCTTCTTGCGGATGCATCCTTTAATTTAAAAATTTGACATGTTTTCCCCTTTATATTCCTGGATCTTACAGAGTACAGTCTTAAAATGACATCAAAATGGTATTTCTTATTCTTGGGCTTCATTGATAATTCCTTGGTGAATTATGTATCTGTTAATGAGTTATAAAGAATAGTTTTACTGCTTTCTACTTTAATTTAAATGCCACCTTGGGAACTTTGTTTCAACTGTTACATGTTACTCTATAAATACATTAAGCTCAGTTCATGTCAATTGGGACCTTGGCAGGTAATAGTATTCCACAAATCAAATGTTTTAATGAAAGGACAAATTACAGAGATGTGGGCTTGGTTAAGAAAGCCAATGAAGGATGCTGAGGCATTTAGATACTTGTGAGAGGAAAGCCATTATTATTCTTAGTCCTGAAGGGACAACGAGAAAATGCCACATTATGGAGTCACCGAGCAAGACAGAGGTGGAAGCTTCACAACAGGAGGCACAGTCACAAAGGAACACAGCTATGTTAAGGGAAGAAACACACTAACCTCTCTCTACCAGCATTCTTTGTTCTGCATGATTTCCTCCATAAGCATACCCAACCTAAAAGTCATCTGCAAAGGAAATGAGGATATTGCAGTTCATAGGGCTCCCTGAGACACACAGCACAATAGACAGAAACAGAGAACACATACAACAGGGGTTCAAAGAGAGAAAAGCCATCCAAAAATCTTTGCTCCTTTCTGAATCCTAGTTATTATGTCAGATAATTACTTAATTATTATAAGCTGCCAACCACAATAAGAATAATTGACCTAAGCTATCATTACAAACTTTATAATTACACACAGAGATTTTGCAAAACATTTAAATACCAACTAAATTACTTTGAAGTTAGATTTCAGAAATGATGCTAGAGTTTTCAAAGTTTAATGTGCTCTTGTATAAAACATTTTTCCCAAGGCAGTCTGTGAGACACATAGCTCTATTTTCAAAGGGCAAATGAGCTAGTGCGGTATACACCTACACTCACTGACCACTGAAATTTTAGCTTCTTTTAATGTTCAAAAACAAACATAGATTCTCCAACTGCTCTTGTTAGTTAGGCTTTTTTTTTTTTAATACTTCTTCAGAACACCACAGTTATGTGAAGGATGTGTCATAGTCTGCCACTAGCTTGAGAAAACATGAGCTGGAGGACATTCCATTGCCTTTTAAAACAAATTCAGTTCTAGAAATAAGTGCATGACAAAGGAAATTTTGACTGTTTTATCTGAGAGTCCGTGTCCAAGATGTAGACTTTAGAGCTTTAAGCCCCCTTTGTGGTTCTGGAGTAAGTGGTTGTCAGGGCTAACCTGGATCCCCACTGGCAACCTCAGTGTTTTATATAAAACTTAATCTTACTTGATCTTTTGCCTCAATTACCACAAATTCTAAACAAGTACAGTTCTAGTGCATTCAACACAGATGGTGAACCACCATAATATACCAGGCATTATGTACAATATTGGGGGATCAAAACTAATGAGCACATAGACTCTCACATCATGTTGTATATATGGTTATAATGTAGGTATAGGCTATTCAACCCACCTGAGTCATAACAAAGCTTCCTGGTGACTAATAAATTTGTGAAGGCTGGGGAATTTCATTTCTATTGAAGAAATGAAGGTAGGAAGGATAAAACAGACAAGAGATGCATCACAGCTAAAGGCACAGAGTCACAAATCAGCATGATGAGTGCTGAAAACTATTACCAAACCTTATTAGCAAAGAAGGGAATAGTAAATGATTGGGTTAGCAGAAGTCAGTAGAACAACTGAAGTCAAGAGGCTTCATAATAGGCTTGCTCAAAAGATTGGACAGTATATGTAATAAAAATATTTCAAAGAGTGTAAGTAAATATCAGAGTAAGTATTAAGTCAAAGTGGAGGATCTACCCCTAGGTATCAGTAGCATAGCAAGAATGTGTAGAAAACCAACTATGGGGTGTTTCAGGAGTCCATGGTCTCATGAGGATCAGGGTTCAGATGTAAGGAGCAACTGACTTGCGATCCATGACTCATAGAGCTCTTGGTCAGGAATCATATTGGCAATGCAAACAACTCCAAGCCATTCATAAAATCAATGTCAATTCTATCTGATTTTTCAGTCCTGAAGGAAGAGAAGGGACCCTATCAACTTACCAGTAACCCAAGAAGACCAGAGGCTTGCCAGCCCCCTTTCAATGTCATTTGCACAGGTATCTGAGGGTATGCATAAAGTTTTGGGAAAATGCTGAGATAATGATATTGCCAATAGCTCATCCATAAATAATTTAAATAGTTTATGGAATTCAGATTGATAATGATTTTCCTTTAAGATTGTTTAGAAAAGCAATGCCCGTTCCATTACCAAGCACTTGCACTCTGACTCTTTTGTTACAGGTTATTATTTGTACACCAGAAATAGTGGTGAATCCAAGGCTGAGAATTTTATCCTCACAACACAACTAAATCTTCATTTTGATAGAGAAATAACATTTTATTGATAAAGGATTCTGAGTCATTCAGCAAAGTACATGGAACAAAAAAATCCAAAAAACTTAATATCTGCATTGTGTTACAACCAGAAGTTAATTCCAGATAAATTGTGGACTTCAGTGAAAAAGATAAAACAATAAAGGAGGTAGAATAAGAGATGTGTTTCATTACCTTGGGTAAGACTTCTAAATTGAATGCAAAAAGCATCAAACAAAAAGGAGAAGGTAAATGAATTTGGCCATATGTATAAATACATTGAATAATTGTAAAAACAGCAGTAAGAGTCTGAATGGCAACACATGGAAACTCAGATCTTGAATATTATAAAAAAATGAAAGTACCCCAATGGAAAACTGGACAAAATATTTGAATAATTATTTACAAAATAGAATAAGCAAGTGACTATTAAGCATATGAGAGATAATATTAACCTCATATTCAGCAAGGAAATTCTAATCAACATGATAATAAGATACTGTTACAAACTCATTAGAATGATCAAATTTTAAGAATGAGAATAGTAAATACTCATGAGAATGCAGAGTATCTGGAACTCTCTTAAATGTACTGATAGGAGAGTACTTTTATACAAGCACACTAGAAAACTACTTGAAAGTATTTACCAAACTTGAACATACATATACCAAGCAATTCACTCCAATGTATATACTCAACAGACATGCATAAATATGAATCTCAATAGATGTGAAACCTCATTTTAATAACACAGAACTAAGCAATTACATAAGCAGCCGTCTTTCAACTGAAGAATGAATAAATAAACTATTTAGATTTTTAATGGGATACTAGAGAACAATAAAAATTAAATTTTTTATTAAAATTTTATTGCTATACAAAATAACTTGATTCTTTCAAACATAGTGTCAAGTGAAATAGGCAAAAATCAATAAATAGTAATACAAGTTAAGAAAGTGAGGGGAAGAAATAATAGTAAATGAAAAGAAACATGAGATTAGGAGAGCTTTCTGGAATGCTGGAAATGTTTCATTTCCTGATCTAGATGGTGTTTCCACAGCATATTTACTTTGTAGTAATTCACAGAGCTAAATAATGAGAAATCATATGCATATTTATGTAAGTTTCACTTTGATACAATTATTTATTTACCCTCTTTCACTCTGAAAAGACTTGTCTAATTCTTGGGAGACAAATGCGTGGAACAGGTGAGAGAGAATCCAGGATGACCAGTTACCTGTTGAATATTGCAGGAGAGATGATATTGAATGGAATTGAGAAAACTGAAGACTGACAGGCCTGATGAGGAAAAGAATGGGAGAGAATAGATGAAAGACTGGTAAAGGGAATAGGGATAGGTGAAGGTTACTAGCTTGAAATAAATAGATGAATCATCCTGGCATTCACTAGGAATGTGGGAGTACGAACAGAGTTTTTAAAAATAGCTCTTTTATTGGGATATACTTTTCTTTATCTTGTTAGCAGAGTTACGTTGTCCATGAAGAATACTTTCTCCCCCTCTTCTGCAGGATTACCCAAACTCTGCCTAATGTTTAGCTGTGGGTCCGCATCTGTTTTCATCAGTTGCTAGATAAAGCCTCTCTGATGACAATTGGGCTAGGCACCAATCTTGTCAGGCTATGTATTCACAATTGCTAGGAGTCTTAGTTGGGGTCATCCTCGTAGACTCCTGGGAGATTCCCTTGCGCCAGGTTTTTTACTTGACCCTAAAATGCTGCCCCCTTTTCCAGCAGTCTCTTTCAGTACTCCCCTTCTCCGTCTCCTCCAACCTGATTTCTCATGTTCCCATCCCCACCCACCTTCAATCTACTCATGAAATCTCTTCTATGTCCCCTTCCCAGGGATATTTGGGTGTCCTCCCATGAACCGTCCTGTGACCTAGCCTCTTTGGGCCTGTGGATTATAGCACGGCTATCCTTTATTTTATAGCTAATATCCACTTACACATGAGTACATAAAATGTTTGTCTTTCTTGGTCTGAGTTACCTCACTCAGAATGTTTTTTTTCTATAGTTCCATCAATTTGCCTTCAAATTTCCTGGTATCTTTGTTTTTACCAGCTGAGTAATATTCCATTGTGTAAATGTGCCACATTTTCTTTATCCATTCTTCAGTTGAGGAACATCTAGGTTGTTTCCAGGTTCTGGCTATTACAAATAAAGCTGCTATGAACATAGTTGAGCAAGTGTCCTTGAGGTATGATTGGGCATCCTTTGGGTATTTGCCCAAGCGTGGTACCACTGGGTCTTGTGGTAGATCGATTTCCAGTTTTCTGAGAAACTTCCATACTGACTTCCAAAGTAGCTATACAAGTTTGCACTCCCACCAGCAATGGAAGAGTGTTCTCCTTGCTCCATACCCTCTCCAGCATGAGATGTCATTAGTGTTTTTTATCTTAGCCATTCTGACAGATGTAAGATTGGTATCTCAGAGTCATTTTGGTCTGCATTTCCCTGATGGCTAAGGATGTTGGACATCTCTAGTGTTTCTCAGCCATTTGAGATTCTTCTGTTGAGAATTCTCTGTTTAGATCTGTACCCCATTTTAATTGGAGTATTTGGTTTGTTGATATCTAGTTTCTTGAGTTCTTTATATATTTTAGAAATCAGCCCTTTGTTGCATGTGGGGTTGGTGAAGATCTTTTCCTATTCTGTAGGCTTCCATTTTGTCCTATTGATGGTGTCCTTTGCCTCTTAACAGTGGGAACAAGGACTGTCTCTAACTCTTTTACTGGCTTTTGGGACCCTACTCCTCATACTAGGTTGCCTTGCCCAGCCTTAATACATGGGGAGGTGCTTGGTCTTACAGCAACTTGATATGCCATGTTTTGTTAATACTCATGGGGGACCTGCCCTTTCTTAAACAGAAACAGAGAAAGAGTGGATTGGGAGGATGGAAACAGAGTGAGGTTTGGGTAGAGGAACTGGGAGGAGAGAAAGGAGAGAAAACTGTAGCTGGAATGTAAAATAAATAAACAAATAAATAAATTTATTTTTTAAAAAGAATGAGTGTTTAAAGTAGTTTGTATCAAAATTTTCAGTATTGGATAGAATTCATTAGTAAAGCTATTTGAGTTGGGAGTTTCCTTAAAGGGAAAATGTCAAATTATCAATTCAGTTTTACTGTATGTAAGTCTATTAATATTTCAAAGTTCTTGGGTTTATGTATAATTCTAGGAATTTGTTCATTTCATCTGTACTATCTGACTTGCTAATATACAGTAGTTCTTATTATTCCCTTTTCTTTGTCTTTATTTAAATAAGAGACCTCTTCCAAAACAATACAATCTCTTTTCATTGCTCCTGGTTGCCCACCAGATCTTGGCGGTAAAATCTTGTTGCTGGCACAATATGCAAGTTACTAGTATAAAGGCTTTGTGGATGTGAGTGGGTAAAGGGTCAGAGCCTTCATAATGACCTGTGCCCTTATAAAAGAAGCTCAAGGGAGCCTGTTGGCCATATTGAAACATCACGAGAGGATGCAGCTAGAAGGCACTATAAAGAACAGGACCTCACTAGCTACTGCATCTGCTGGTGCCTTCCTTTTTCAATTCTTTATCTTTATGAACAATAAATTTATATTATTTCTAAATTATTCAGTCTAAGAGCACTTTGTATGGTAACATGGAGCAGATAGGACAGAAAAGACATTCTACAAATATCTCTTAGGTCTCAGTTTATAGGACTGATCAAGTCTTCTGTTTCCTTGTTGAACTTATATCTAGGTCTACCCATTATTAAGATGGATTTATGGTCTTCAAATATTATTTATAAATTATCTATTTCTTTCTCCAACTGTTAATTTTTACTTTATGTGTTTTTGGCTTTGTTGTTACATGTATATTTATAGTTGCTCTGTCTTCCTTATTTTCCCTCTTTACCTTTATAAAATGTCCTTCTTGCTTCTATTCCAAATATTATATGCTTTGTCTGATACTGGTATGGAATTTACTGGTCTCTTAGCTAATATTTGCATAGTGTCCCTTTTTCTATCATTTTTTCTTGATTTGTGCCTTTTAATACAGCATATCTAATTGTATCATGATTATTCACTATAATGTGAATCTGTGCCTTTTGCTAAGACTGTTTAGTACATATACATTTAGTGTTTTGCTGATAAGGTAGAAAACACTTTTATTTTTTAAAAATAGTAATATAAATAACTCCAGTATTCCTGTTTTATTCTTTTACTATAACTTTGCTCTTTTCGACTTGTTCCTTATTTAGTAAGCCATCATTCTCATACTCTTGTTCTTCAAATATGGCTTCCTTAGTATTTTAATATGTTTATAACAACTGATTTAATATCATCATATACTAGGTCCAATATGTGGACCTCCTTGGTAACAGTTACTATTGACTGTTTCTCCCTGAATATGAATCATGTTTTCTTGTTACTTTGCACTTTTGCTAACAATTGGACATAGAAAAGAATATAATATGTGGAAACTGTGGCAATCAGATTCTTCTTTTATCAGAAGTCATTGTTTTGGGCTAGAACTTTTTGTAATTCCTCTCTTGGCTCAATTATATAAGTACTGCATATTTTGTTGCATATTGTGACTGAAATCTTTCCTCAGCTAGCTTAACAGTCAAGAAAAACTTGTGTAAGAGATTTGATTTCCTTAAATACTTTGGAGCAATAAGCCTTCCATTCTGTACTAAGTTTAAAACTCTGCTTGTATCTTCAGTGCCTATTTTCAGAGCATCAAGGTCAGCTGGAGGTGAAAGATCAAGGCTTTCTCAAGTACTTCCTGGGCATGTGCATAGTTCTCTGATTGCATGGCTTTCTGAATTCCTAGAACTGTCAGATTTTCAAAGGGACACCTAATTTCACAAATTTACCTTTTAATTCTTGGTTATCTACTTATTGTCCCAATTTCTATCACTGCTTAGGCAGTTGAGATCTTCAAACATTGCCACTGTCAGTTTAAACAAATGTTCTTCACTGAGTAATCTCAAAGTCAAATAAAATTAAGATGAGGTTTGTGGCTGGGACTTTCCCAGGGAGCTGTGACAGAAGTGCAACTGGTAGTAATTTTCAGGGCAGGATCTGTTTTGCTTCCTTCAGCTTATGCTAAGCTGCTGCTTTACACAGGAATTGTGATTTTAAAATTCCACAGAGGTGAGGGGATGGCCATGGGAATAAGACAATTTACAGTATCTAGTCTGAAATTCAGTTGTTTGCTTTATCTTTTTATGGACAGGGCCTTATTATATATTCTTATGCTCGTTAATATTTCCTTATCCTATATAGCCTTAGACTCACAATTTATGGTGCCTTTTTTGTCATATGACCGTTCTTAAATTATTGTAAATCTTGTGTGTTTCAACTTCCACAGATTTAAAAGTCTTTATTTTGAAGGTTTTTTTCATGGTTCTCATTTTTGGAGAACCAGGTATTTTAAAGTCTCTACTACACCATTCCAGAAGTTCTTCCTTAGACAAGCTAGGCACAGTTCTGCCCTCAGAGAGCCCATAGTACAAGGAAAAAAATATCAGAAACACGAAGACACATAGTAAGTGTCCTCTAAACCACTCTAGTGGGAGTGAGGGAAAGGAGAATGCTAAAAACACATAATGACCACCTATGAATGCTAGCACATTTCCCTGGTGAAGGGATGTCAAAAGAATTAAAGGATTCATAAAGGACAACATTAATATTCTACAATATACAAATGAGTGTAGCTATGTCTTTAAGCTGTTCTGAAAACAACAGAGCAATTTAAAGGACTTTAAGGTAAGTGTGTTCAAATCCTTCCTTCTCCAATTATGCTATTGGTGACTCCTCTAAAAGAATCCCTGGGGTAGTTCCTTTTCACTTTAGTAGTTATGAAATAAGATGTCCAGAATCATAGAAAGGTAGGCTATCATGCTTTTTCACCAGTAGCCAATATGATCAATAATGAATAAAAATAATCTCCAGTAAACTATAACTGATCTCATGCAGTTTTGATAGTTTAACTGTTTTAGGAGAAATTTGAATTCTTGGGAAAAGTAGAGTGGAAAATAGTGGATGGACTTTATTTATGAGTACTCCCTGTTTCTCAGTTACTATGTACACACTCTGAAAGTTTCTTTAAATATATTCAGAGAATTAAATGTCCGTAAAAGTATACATTTTGAAACAATTGCTTCAGATATCTTTTCTTATTTTTTCTTTTAAAATATCGTTTTTAACTCCATGTCGTCATTTTCACTATTTCTTCCTCTAAAGTCTTTAGAAGCAAGAACTAGTAGGAATTTATTTATTTGCTTCATTTTGTGATTAGAAGAAAATCTGGTCTGCACCCTACACTGTCAGAAACAAAACTGGGATCAAGAAGGTTAACTAACCTGTCAGGGACTCGCTGTGGAGATTCATTCTCAGTGGGAGGTCAGGAGGTGGAGGAGACCAAAACAGATATCAAAGGACAGCTCCACAGGAAGAAGCAAGAGTTAAGAAAACAAAAGCTAGCAGCACAGAAGATTAAAAGCAACAGTAAAGAGCTCACCCTTGGCAGCAGTATTCCATGCACGCTGCTTCCTTTTGAGGGCTGCCATGAAATAGCTCTTGAGGCTACTATAATCAGACTATTCTGCAGAGCACAGCTAAGTACGTTATCAACTAAGTATTTATCAATTTAAATGGCATTCTCTTCTTCCTCTGATCTTGGGGGAGATGACTTGTATGACCATGCCTCTTGTTGGATTCAATCCACAGAGGCGCAGGCATGAAGTAGGAAAGAAGGAAGCAGATGGGGGTAGTTCTCCCTGGTCTCAAACATAACCAGAGCTCCCACTGAGTGGTCTGTCCCTTCTCCATCTGCCAACTTACTCAAGGTCCTTTCTCCTTTTTCCTCAGCCTTATTGATGGCAAGGGCTTCCAGCCGTGCTACTCCACAGATGTTATTACATTCCATATTTGTTCTCATAATCTAGTGGGAGGCACCTTTATTTAAAGCCCTCTTATATGAACCTTCTGAGTTTGTGTTGAGTTTGATCTTAGTTGATAGGCTATTTCCTCTAGGTCTATTTTAGTGCTCTTTTGTGAATTATACTAGGGAAAATACAGTGCTGGAGAAATTTAATGGATGAAGAACAAAACTTCAGTCATACTGCCTATTGCAGAAACAGGAAAGATTCAGCACAAGCAGGGACACAAGTTTCCAAAACCCCCAAACAAGAGCAATATCAATTGCATATGTACAGAAACAGGTGCAAGATGTATACAAGCAGGGTAGTGGGGAGATAAACATGCTTCTCTGAACCTCAATTCCCACTACAGTGCTCCACACTAGCTTTTGTTTATGCCTGCAGGGCCAGATAGTTCTCCTGCAGGACCAGATCTTCATAGAAAACATCACCCTACAGGGGCCCTACATTTTAGTTTGGCTGTTGCTGAAAGGGAAAGGTCTTGCTACCCTTGTGTTTCCTCTGGTGAAGGTAATGCTTCCTTATGGGAAAATCACTCAGTGCTAAAGTATTTTATGCTTTCCTGTTTCTCTAAAGACTACTATTTCCTAAATCATGTGGATCTGTTTTCCTTTATGATTGCACAAAGGAAACTAGAAGCACATTTTGTGAAGAGTTCACTTAGGAGAAGGAAACATAGCCATTTTAACTCTGTGCGTATTTCCATGGTTGCTTTTTCCTAAGTAAGACAGTGCATGAGCCTTGTGCATGTGCCCATGAGCCAGGTGATGGTCTGCTTTGTGGACTGAGACTGCTCTCTAATCTAGTCTTTACACTGTGGAATGTGGATGTAGACCAGTTACTGGTAGTTTGCTATATTTTCAGTCTTGTTTTAGCTACTTTGCTGAACTAAAGCACAAAGGCCCTTTCATTATAGCTCCTCATTAAGTATTTTTTTTTCATGTTTAAAGAAAGCTCATTTCTATGGTTATGTTTGGATCAGAAAAACCCATTTTAGTGGTGTCCAGGGATATACTATTAAGCTTAACTCAAGAAATCTGACAATACAAAGGTTCTCCAATTGCATCAGAATTTTGCCTTTTTAATTCTTTAGACAATGTTCAAAAAGAAGCTTGGGAGACTCAAAACAAAGTTCTCTCATATTACTGTGTTGTATACAAATTTAATCTAACTACACTTTAGAATTCAGTCATTTATTCAGTTAGCAAAAGTATAGTAAGCACTTACCACGTTTCAGATACTGAACAAAGTTTGAACAACATTTAAGATAAAATAAAATAAAATGGTGGCTTAAATTACCTGTTTATATTCATTTTAAAAGGCAGCCCAGAAGAGCAGTGAGTTCTTTGGGCTGACTTCTTAGGCTGTTGTTTTATTACAGGCCATATTAAGTACACATAGTGATTTTTGTCATTTCTATCTTATTTAGTCATTTCTATTAACTGTCACTTGATGAGCTTATTATGGCATGTGCTCTTTATTGGTAAGAAAACCAAGATAATGTACAAGTCCATACATTTACCTTGTAGTCAAACACCTGCACGAATTGAAATCCTGGTTGTCACTCAGAGAAAAGTTTTTACTGCTCTCACTGTATGTCTATCATGCATCTGGCCTCTGTCATTGTTTTTTTGCATGTGTTCATTTGTGTTGTTCATCCTGGAAGACTTTATGCTCCTCAGGGTACTGTGTCATATATTTGCTTGAACTAGTCAAACATCTACATATTGTTGAACATGTTAATCCACACAGATTGGATACATTGACTTTTGAGTTATACTTGAGAAAACTGACAAAGTAATTCAGCTTTCTTCTCTAGAATGTACATCTTTAAAAGAGTATTGGCATTGATTTCTTCCTTTCCAAATGTCATTTTTCTGGGTGAGTTTAACTTATCATGGCTTGGGATAATTGAGAGGGGCTGAGATAATGACTGAAGATCTTACTCATATTCTTCTTAGGAAGTTAATGCATGAGTAATTCTTGAGTGGCTTAACCAGGACCTCGGTCTTACTTGAGAGATTATGATTTTAATTTAACATATCCTGCCACACAGTGTGTGAAATATGCAGCCAGCAGTGACTGCTGGGAGATGAAAGCCCAGTTGTGTTTATTTTAAGAGACTTGCAGTTCTTTGCCAAAGCCAACATTCCTGGAGAGTGAATAGACTGAGTGAATCATTCAAAGTAGGTGAGAGGTCACAAGCCTGGAAAAAAATGGAATCTGAAAGCTTTTCCTGTCAAATGACAGCATCTGAAAAGGCATTTATAAGGTAGAAATTATTGGAGTTTTTTTTTAAATATTTCAAGAGGAATCTTATTTATGTGGCTCACATAGGCATCTTTCTTAGCTCCAGCTAATTAGCCCTGGCATTATTCACCTTTCCTGGAAATTAGAGAAAAGAAGTATTCTGGTTCCTATCTCTAGCTCTGGACAATAGCATTACTGGAGAACAAAACAGTAGCTGAGTTCTTGAGGGTAATGTAGACACTCTCTGTGAAAAGCACCTGGCATATAGCCCCTGTGGCATAAATTTGGCGAGAACAAGACAAAACCTTTTGCCAACACTGGCTTGCTTATGTGTCTGGCATTATAGACTATCAACAAAGATCAGGCATGCCCTTAAAGGCTGAGGATATGACAATTATTTATTGAGAACTTATTGTGTAACAGGCACCTATTTAATTTCTATTCACCCAATAAAGTGAGTGTTTTATTGTTTTCTTTTGCTCTTGGGCATTTGTTATTAAGGTAAGAATTTGAAGTTCTGTTTAATGTAATAGATAAAAAACAAAAACCCTGGAGTTTTAGAACTGAAGTGAAGTAAATGTTGGACAGTCAGGACAAGATTTCAAAGTGAGAAGAATAGAAAGGATTCCTTCTGTTACCACCAAGTAAAGTAATCGGAATAACAAGGAATATGCAGTCTATTCCCTGACTCTATGGCAAGCAACTTCTACCTTTATATAAAAGGCAAACAACAAGCCAAGTCATTTATGCTACTCACTACATGCTACAGGATTGGGAAATAAGGGACTCTTAGTGAGTCTATCCTTAAGAGAAATAAAAAGAGAAAAAATATCACAAATGATTCCAAAGCTGAACCCAAGCCCTGTCCTCAAAGAACAAACACAATCTATGAAGTCAGAGGAAAAGTTCACCCCAGTTACCCCTGTAGTTTTCCTTGAGATAAATTAATAGGGCTTCCTGAAAATACAGGATCCTTGGAAGGAGATTGTAATTGTATTAGATTTTCCCTAAATTGTTTCATTGCATAATTAGCTATAATTTTATGGAGCAGGAAGAAAGTGAAAACTCAAGTAGGATGGAGCTTAGTGAGATAGATCAGAACACCTTGCTGAGATAGGACATGATGGAGAGTTCTGGCAGGAACAATACAAAGAGAAACTTCAATTAGAGAGCAGTTCTGGGGCAGTAGGAGGGCTCCCTCTAAGTGCTGGAGTCCCAAGCAGAGAGGTAGAAGCCAAATTCTCCAGGGGCAAGGTTCATTCTCAGAGACCAAAAGAGTTTCTTCTTTGATTTGTGCCTTCAGTTGAACTTTGGTAGTGACATGGTATGATGGTATGTTTGTTTGGGTGGGGGCATCTTTAAAAGAATCTGTTCTCTTTACTTTCCTCCCAAATTGTGGATATGTTTGGAGGACTTGGACTGGAAGAGGTCTCAGGAGCTGTGCTTTGTGAAAATGTTTTTGGCAAGACCTGGGTTGGACTTTGCAGTGAAGATTCTCCTGGAAAATCTGGGTGTTTCCTGTGCTTCAGGGCATTTGATGACTTAGCATCAATTTGTATATGAAGGAGTGAAGTGCATGTAGGCACAAGAGAAAATTAGGAAAACATCTGAGTGTGGTTTAATCTTGCATTTGACCATGTTGATGTTAGCTGCTGTCTTCCTCGGCCCATGTCTGTGACAACCTATGGTCTGGTGGTAGCATCCTTTGTGGGTTTTATTTTTTTTTATTTTTTTTCTGTTGTTTCAGAAGCCATTGCTAGTTGAAGACGTTGCCACAGCAATTTGCCACTCACCCATGCTGATGGCTTTTACAGCCTGCTACAGGCATTGCAATTCATAACATAGGAAGGTTGAGCTAGCAGTGGTTTTGTCCAGTTGAGAGAAGAGCAAAGTCAAGAGGGCAGTTAGCTTTATTATAGGATCCCAGAGAAAACTGCTCCTGAAGGAGTAGTCATAGCTGAATTTCTGGTAAGGGAAGCAAGAGAGAAAGAAGACTGAGAAGGTGAGCGTCTAGCTTCCAACCAACCCATGAATTGCAGAACAGTTTTATGTAAAATTTAGACAGAAAAGCCTGGATGTATGTGATCACGTTCTTAATTTTAAGTTTTGTGTTTATCATGTAGCTATTTATTTAATGAGCATACATAACACTGGTTACATTCTAGAAGATATCCTAAAGAGTTTACAAATATTAACTTGTTCAATTCATCATAACAATGTGAAGTAGGCAATGATACTGTATTCCCAAGGTCCAGTGTGATAGAGCTATATACATGACCTTCCTCAAGTTTTACAATATGCTATGCTATCTCTTTTGCTAGTGTGCTCATGAAAACAAGGATGGAAGTACTTAGCACTATAGAATCTCCTGTAAGAGAAAGAATTGTTTGTGTTAGGATGGTTATGATTGCTACTAGCCATTGTTTGTCTCCTGTAGTACTTGCCAATAGCTTCAGCATCTGTGAAGAAATACATCTTCACTTTCAACTATGGAAGCCTCTGTTCAAACTCTGGTCCTGTTAGCAGCAGCTATGAGACAGTGAAGTTATGTAAAGTCTCCATGTCTCAGTTTATTTTCTTGTCTTCACTTTTGTGACAGAGTCTCATTATGTAGGCTAGGCTGGCTTGGAAATCATGATCTTTCTGCCTCAGCCCCAGTTGAGATTACAGACATGTGCCACTAACTGTGTCTGGCCTCAGTTTCTTAAATGGAATGATAATTACCTAAATTATTGGTTGTTACTAATATTAAATAAAAATGTCTGCGCAGGTTTAGCAAAACACCTTGAAGACAGTAAATATTGGTTAGCAAATATTTGTTGCTCATTTAACTACCTGTTGCAATTAAACTAAATTTTCATTCTTTAGATATTTTTGGTCAATGAATTAGTCACTTATTTCCAAGGGTTTCTTGATGACATTGCTTTGCATTTATTTATTGAACTGTTTCAAGCCTTTGGGTGAGATACTCCATTTAATTCTGAGGTTGGTGCAACTATGTTTTTGTTAGTGCGAGGATGGGACCCAGGACCTTAAGTACAACAGAGACGTGCTTTATCACTGAACGATATCCCAAGACTGATAATGTAGATATTATCTCTTCGTTAATGATGTGGGAACTGAGGCTAGAAAGATGGCATGACTCCAATCACGGGAGATTTTCTGACCAACACTCCAGTGTTCTTTCCAGCATTATTCTCCACCCTCTCACTACACACATGCCTCAGGCTCTCTGATTGTGCAGCCTCAACCTAAATTCTTAAATCGTATGTTGTGCATGTGAGCATACTCATTCTCCCCACATGCTTCTTCAGGAAATGATGGGGAATTCAACCTGTGCCTTTCCTTCCCCATCCTTTTCCTCTCCACTTCTCATCATATGCTTTGGGGACTTGCCAAAACTTCCTTTCCAGGGTTGAAAGCCAGATCATTTCCTATTTGGGATTTTCAGAGAATGATAAAGGTAACAGGAACATAGGATTTTATCTATGAATGGCATTTCTTACATCCACATCAAACAAATTGTGGATCTCACCTTAATTTTTGTATGCAGTGAATTCTAAAGGCCTCCTACCTTTAGAATTAAATAGAAGAGCCATAGGGGGCTGATGGGTTTGAGGATGGCTAATTGGAATGGGCTCTATCTTATGCTGCACAGAGAGTTCCACCCAAGGACTCCTAAGGGGAAGAAGCTTGGGTACAGGGATGCTTCTGTTGCTCCTAGGAGAGCAATTGTGGTCCTCTAGTACATGATTCCAGATTGTTTTATCTTTGTAGCCGTAAGACAGTTTCTTAACAAGCTGCTGTCTGGAGCTGAGGTGCAAGTCTAGTATTGGTATTGTTGTTACTCTTTGCCCTCCAGCTATGCTCTCCAAAATTGCTGATGTAGTCCTCCCCCAAATACTAATTCCTTTCATTTCCCAGATTACATTAAATATTGTGGGTGTGTGTGGCTGTTTGTTTGTTTGTTTGTTTTGCATCTGACTTTGTGTTTGCTGCTTGATAAATGAATCCTCATAGGACTTTGAGGCATCCATGAATGTAGGTTCTTTTGTAGGTCATCTTATGTTAATGGGGGTGTTCTAGAGGCAAATTCTCAATCTGATAGATGAAAACCAAAAATTCCAGTCACTAGTAAAGACTCTGATAGACTTCTCAAAGTATACTATCTTCCATAGGATGAACCTTGAATTTTTGCATAAACAAAGATACATGCTCTTATGAAGAAAATCCTGGAAAAGTGAAGTGTAGTGTTTATGATTAAGGTGTGGGGAAGTAAAGTGCATCACAGTCTAATTTGTGATTTTCAGTCCATTCTTTCCCAGTGGGGTGAGCATGTATGCATACTGTATTTTATTTCTTTTCTGATTCCCCTGACTAGACTCCATTGTCAGTGATGGGAGCTTCGAACAGGGAGCTTGGGACAGGATGCAGACAATTGAAGAGAGCTCAGTGACAGGCTCCATTGTCAGTGAAGTTACTTGGTCATAGCCATGTAGCAACCCATGCTGATTCTTGAGCAGCTCCCTGTGTCTGAGTCAGGATGGGTCTTAGCTGTGGTTATGGTTACTTCTGATTCTGAGATACCATGAATCTGCTTGCCTTTCACTTACCATTCTGTCCCAATGACAGGTGATTCTGGTGATTCCTAGGTGATTCTGGCAGTGGAATGTGAGAAGCAGTTTCTATAGACCTTCCCTCCTTCCCATCAGAAAGAACTGCCTATGATGGATAAAAGACAAGGTAGACCTTAGAAGTGGGTGGTTTTATAGCACAGTAGTATTGCTTCCTCAAGTAAGTTATGGTTTTCAAAGGGATTTTCACAATGAAAGTAACTGTATACAAGGTATTCCCAGGGTTGACCCAATTTTGCTAGTATGACAGGTAGAAAAGACTGCCTAGGAGTTGAGCAGTGATTATTCTGTGTGATCAAATAGACAGAAATCATGCATTCTCAGGGGCCCTGACTTTTAGTTGCCTCATGAACGAACAGTGGAAAGGTGGGGGTCTGGGATAAGGAAGGTTATATCCCACAAACGGCAGAGTTGATTTGTCCTGAGGTCAAGGAGGAAGAGGTGACAATGAATCCTGGTCTGTTGCAGACAGGAAATATGTAACTTAAGTCCAGTGTAGACCCTCAATTATCTATCAGGTGCTAGGCAGATGATATCTGGGCCTTTGTTTCTTAGCCCATGCATAAGAAGACTCTGCATTTAAGACAGAAGATAAGGCCTGATATAAAGCCCTGAAAGAGAGTATTGAGGCATAGTAAAAAGCAAGGTTGTGTGAAGACTTCAGGTCCATCCAGGTCTACCCCATTATATACCAACTACAGGACCATGGGCCAGAATTACAACCTCTGAACTTTGCTTCATCTAAAAAAATAGGATGTGATTTCTAATTTGTAAGGATATACAAAGGGCTAGGTGTGAGTCGTAGGTTGAGTTCTTCAAAAGCAGAGCTTGACAAGAGGAGTCTGTGTGTGCTCTATTAAGTGATCACAGGAGAGACGGGTGTGGAAAGAGGATAAACAAGTTAGGAACTGGAAGAGGATAAAGTCTCATCCTCAGCTTGACCCTGCAGGTTTCCATCTCTAAGTCAGTCATTGGCCATTACCAAGAGGTAGGGTGTGATGGCCAGCATCATCTTCTAGTCTTTCTTAGGTTCTCTGTTTGAGAAATGGCTCTAGTTTTCTCATGGGCTGCTAGAAAATAAAGGATACTGACACTAAAAAGGTCACTAGAAAAAGTAAAAAGAATAAGACAGTTACAAGATCAAGAAACATGACATCTGCTATCGAGGGTTTCTCCAAGAGATAAGGAACTGTGCTCAGCCGGAAACAAAATACCAGCTAACATCTTGAGACCTCCATAATAAGAAAGTATAATCCTTAACAAACTGCAAGTGAGTTTGTGCTGAAAGCCTGAGCAACAAAAGAGTATTAAGGCATGGTACGCTAAGGGAAACACAGTTGTTCCCCTACAGGAAGCACACTGCCGTATCCAAGACAGGGAACAGAAATACTGCCTTGTCCATACTCACTGAAGCCCCTTTAGAATCACCATTGCTGGACTGGGCTCATTTCTAAGAAGGCTCACCTACCACAAACCTGAGGAGTTTTAGAAGTTAAATATGTAAGCTAGTTACAGCAAAAGAGAGCTAACACCAGGGATCCTGAGGCCCTCAGAAAGATAGAGCAGGCAGGAGCCTCTCTCAAGGGACTGGGTTTGCTACGAGTGATCCCCAGAAAGTGTTGGGGAAGAGAGGATAAATCTAGATCTCACACTTTCAAAAATAAGAGGGAACTTGGTGTTGGGCTGCAGTTCTCAATCTGTAGGTCACAACTCCTCTGGGGTTGAAGGACCCTTTCACATCAGTCGATTAAGAAAACACTGCTATTTATATTATGATTCATAACAGTAGCAAAATTACAGTTATGAAATAGTAGTGAAAATAATTTTATGGTTGAAGGTCACCACAACATGAGGAACTGTATTAAAGGGTCGCAGCACTAGGAAGGTTGAGAACCACTGGTGTATAACACAACAGTTGTCATTGGTAAAATAACAACAGTCACTCAACATTAGTCAGAGAACGAAGACATTTGCTTATTTTTGTGACTGCCTAGTGACTTTATTTTATTTTCTTTTTTCCTTTTTCACTGCTTTTGTGAGTTGAGAACATCATGGTCTAGCTGCCAGCAGGTCCATTTCTCACTTTCTCTGCTTGTCAGCAGGAATATATTTCATTTTCTCAATGGCACACCCTTTTTTTTTTTCTCATCAAAGTTAAAAGAAACAGCCTTATTTGGTGGCTGTGCAAATCCTAAGGACATGCCAGCCCTTGTACCACCTGGGATATGCTATCAAAACTCTATAAGAAATGTGTTCAAATTTTAGTACCAAGATTATATTCCTTGAAAAATCGGCAGTCTTTCTTGCCATACATACATTCCGTACTTCTTTTGAATTTTAGGATGCACACAGCCAAACCTGAAGCATCTTCAGGCCCTGATATTTGGGTTCACACATTTACTTTTCTCCTTTTTCTCTTTGTATTTCACTATTTTTCTATTATCTGGTATTATTTTCAAATACAAGTGAATCAATCCTGTGCCATGTTGTATGGTTTGCAAATGAGACAAGATGAGATCTCCAAATATTTCTCAAATCTGTCTCTTGCAATTTAAGGATAGAGTGTCTGTCTTTTCTCTTTTCAATTTGTTTCCTGCCCTTAACATAGAACAAAGAGATGCTCAGTAAACCTAGTTGGAAACTTTTTGTTTGATATTATTTTTTTTTTATGGGTGATAATAGTTGGGGGATTTTTGCAGGCAGACAGCAGGGGTCACCATGGAGCTGTGCATGGTGAAGAGACCTCTCACAGCAGTTGTTCTCAAATGGCATGGGGCTTAATCATGCGATTCAGATGCGTATCCGGGCCCCCTCCAGCTTTTCAACAAGACAGCACTTTGCGATGGTTCTTGTCAGCATCGTATTAATAATAAATACAGTTGTTTGAAAGGAAAAGAGAAAAGATAGCTTCATACAGTGTTTACAAAAAATCCATTTCAAACACTAAGGAACTTTGAAAAAAAAGTGGTTACAAAATGTGTTTACTTAAATATTGTGAAATGAGGATGGAAATTCGCAGCGCAGGATATTTGTCATCTACTCATGACTAGCAGATGGCCTCCTCCTCCTCCCTCTCCTCCTCCTCTGCAAGCCGAATGACTCACATTGTACAGGGTGTGCAAAATGCAATTTCGAAACTCCACAGAGTAGAGGTGGCAGTGCCATAACTTGATGCTGGAGGAGTGTGCCAGCCAGATGACTTTGCCAGCCAATATGCTGCCAAAGACTTCACAAAATGTCTCTCACTGGAAAGAGTGTGGATGTGTATTCAGTCCACCATCTCTGAAAGGATCAAGGAAATGCTCCAGGTTGTGGATGAGCCTGGGTGTGTGTGAAGGGGAGGGTGGTCTGCCCTGCCAGCCCAGAGCTGGGTGGTAATCACTGCTACCAAGGTGAGTCATGTCAAATGGACTCACTTGTTTTGGCTTGCCAGCCCTGGAAAGGTGGCAGGTCTGCCTCTAGCCAGCAAGGACATTATCACACCCTCCAATAAATGGGAGATTAAGTAAAGGTTAGCGATAATGATTTAAGTTCAAAGTTCTTTTTTTTTTCTTCTGTTTAATCAAAAGAAACTCTGGATCTTCTATGTTTAACCAAAATACTAGGGTTGTATATTAGGTGGTTATATTTGTTTAAAAACTAGAGTTCTACCAGCCAGGTGGACAGATGCATTTGACTTTTAGCTAGATTTTATCTTTCCTTCATGTGATAGGTACCAGAGATGCTCCCAGCCTCCCATATTCTGAATCTTCTGGTGTTTACACCTTTGTGAAGTCTCTTGCTTTGGTGGTAAAGAAAAGTATTGTAGTTTTTTGGCTCTCTTTGAATACTTGCTCTGAAAGAAGCTTGTCGTCCTATAAAATCTCTTACTACCCCCAAACAACTATGCTTTGAGGAAGCTCAAACAGCCACATAAAGAAGCTGGGTAAAGAGAGGAATGCCTGGCAAGCCTTTAGCTGTTTCTAGTCTCGGTAGATGAGACAGGCATGTGACTAAAGAAGCCATTTTGGGTGTCTTGCTCAGTTTAGTCTCTTAATGACTCCAGCTACCATCCAACTATAACCACCTGAGAGAACCCAAGGACCACCAGGCCGAGCCCAGTCAATCCCCAGAATATTTAGCCCTAATAATACATTGTTTTAAGCCACTAGGCTTTGGGGAGGTTTGTTTTACAGTAGAAGATAATCTAAATATGCGAGGGAGGGAGGAAATATCAGCTGACTAAACAAACTATTCATGTGTGTGTGTGTCTGTGTGTGTGTGTTGTGTCTGTCTGTCTGTCTCTCTCTCTCTCTCTCCACACACACACACACACACACACACACACACACACACACACACACAGACAAACACACATTGTAGCTAAAGTATTTTTGTATATAAATATGTCCTGAATTTCCAGTGTTTCAGACTCTGGTGATATGATGGCCACAAACAACAGTGTATAACACAGATATTACAGAAACAGAATGCCCTTTGATGTGCCTTATGCTGGAGCATATTTTATGGAGATAAGAAGTAGGAGAGAGTCTGGAAGTAACTAAATATGACAACACAACTGTCAACTATGGGAGATATCATTTCTTGCTCGTTACTGAATATCGAGATGTCTGAAATGTAACAAACTGGAGGAAGATGGACAAAAATGTCCTGACTTGTTTTTTTAGATGAAACAAAACAAGATGAAAAAGTAAAAGATTTGAATTGCAGGAGCTTAGCTGAAAAAATGGTTAAGAACAACAGCATTGAGGTTGCTAGTGCCTGAGGAAAAAGCACATCTTAGCTATTACTGAGATTAGGTTAAAACCAGTAAAGGAGGGGAATAAGAGCAGTAGAGAGGAATGGGTCACAAGAAGCAGGCCCGGGCTGCACAGAGGTAGTGTCTTTTGGGGGTTAATGTCTTTCCAATTAACCACAACAATGGCTTAGGTACAAACATATTTGTAGTGTCAGAAAGTCTAGCAAAGCTCAAGTGGGGAGGGCTTTATTCAGCTACTAATAGGCAGAGTAACTTGGTGAGTCACTTATTCTCTCTGGGTCTCAGTAAGGTATGTTGTAGCTTATAGAGGACTCCACACAGACACAGCATTATTATCACTTATAACCAATAGGGAGTTGTACTTTTTAAAATTTTTTTGTTGTTGTTTTTTGAGACGGGTTTCTCTGTGTAGCCCTGGCTATCCTGGAACTCACTCTGTAGACCAGACTGGCCTTGAACTCAGAGATCCACCTGCCTCTGCCTCCCAAGTACTAGGATTAAAGGTGTGTGCCACCACTGCATGGCATACTTTATGAAATTTAAACTTGATTTTAACTGCAAAACCTTATGACTCTAAGCCAGAGAAACAAACAAACAAACAAAAACAGGTACAAACTTTCACAGTAAAATAACTAGGCTTATAGGCAGGAAGTATGAAAAAAAGTCACCCATTTACATTTAAGGTATTTTAGAAGAGATACTCTTAAGGTGAGGATAAAGATCAAAATTCCTGATCAATCACTTAGGACAATGCCAATGCACAGTGGTCACTAACCAAAACATTGTGGACTCTATGAACAAACTATTCCTGAGAAACTTATAAGAAAGATGACTTAAACAATAGCTATGTTCTGTAAGTTTGCCTTTATCTCTTGTTTTTATGTTTTCTCATTTAGTCCTATTGTCTAGGTAAAGACTGCTATCCAAATTTCTAAACAGTGCTTAGAGTTATTTCTGTCCCCCATTTTAAGCACTCCTATATCCAGGTATAGTGGCATACACATGTAATCTGAGAGGCTGTGGCATGCGGTTTGTGAATTTCAGGCCAGCCTGGACTACTATAATATATTCCAGGGCAGCCTGGCATATATAGTAAAATCCTGTCTCAAAAGGAAAAACCAAAAAATAAACAGTAAGCATATTATTTCCAAATAATATTAACTTCTTAGTCTATAATTCTTGAAACCTTTAAAGAAAAATATGAAATGCATGGAGAATACTTGTCACAGATCCAGTAAATGTCAACATTCTACAATTTTAGTTTCATTTATTGTCCAGGTCCACTATTTACTATTCACACCAGTTTATATGTAATTATTTTATTTTTGAAAGTGGGTTTGTCCCATCTAATACAATAGAACCTACCAAATGCTTTGCAGTTTTTTTCCCCAGAGCACTCACCTAGCAGCATTTAATGTCCCAATGTTTCAAGAAACTATTGACTTGCAAAGAAATACCAGGTTGCTAACTAATTTTTTTTTGTCAGAATCCTAACAATTTTAGACACGTTTTCTGTGAATGATCCTTTTTTTAAAAAAAAGAGTTAGGGTTTTATAACTACTTTGCTTAGGAAAGGGTTCACATTCATCTGCGTTTTGAGTTACAAATATCAAAAATGGTTACAGCTGGTTAGTAGGAAACTTTATAACAGAATTTCTGGACAGACTAGGTACTCCAGCCTGAAGATACATTATCAAAGACAGTAACCAAATGATGCTACAAAACAGTTCCAGGAGGTATTCCCCTGTTGACACTGCTGCTTGTGGATGTTGCAGATTACTGGATGCATTCTAAACTACTACAGTTCACTGAAAGCCACTGCCTCTGCATCACCTTTTTCAAAGAATGGTCTCCATGGTGTCAGCTTCCGTACATTGGTCTCCTTTGACTGAAATATCACATGGGTACACCTTATTGGCTGAGTCCAAGGCAAATGTTTGTAATATAGCTGCAAGGAAGTGTGGAAAAGTGAGTATCTGACTATTAGGTTGGGAAAGCAAGAGTCCTACGCTGGGAGCATTAACCTTAACTCAGGTGTTCAAACATTTTGAGTAGCCACAAACTATGATATGTGTTTGTTGAAGTCTCTTTAAGTCTACAATGGTCTTTGAAGTAATCTCTGTACTGTTTTCACAATGTATAAAATGGAGACTAGAGCTGACATGTCCATTTCATACCATGAAAATGGATTCATTTCCTCTCAAATCAAACAAAATCTCAATTCTTTCAGTTAAAATGTCACATGCACTATTTTTCTCTTCATGTGATGTCGCTTCTAGATATACCGCAAAGTGTTAACCTAGTGGTCTTCACCACTCAGTCGTATTTTCTCTTCTAATGTGATTTCTATGCCAAGCCATTCCTTGATGTAATATTTTCTTTGTTCTGTGATGTTCTCTCATTTAATAACAGGTTTCTAAGCCCTAAATGCCTCCCCCATGAGGAAGAACACATCTCAAAGGTTATAGAAAGATGATGCCAAATGATATGCATAAGTCACTCCCCTCCTCAATAAATTTTATAATTACAATCATGTTGAAACACTTTGTTTTAACAGTAGCCATCTACTTCCCATTTTAAGAAGAAGGAAAGAGGAAAAAAAGAAGCAAAGTCCAGAGATAAGAATTCACTCTTAGAAACTTACAAAGCTATTACAAAGCATTTATAATTCATGTCAAGGCTCTTTATTCTGCCATCTGAATGATGGCACTTTTTCAAATCAAATTTGGATAATTTTCATTTCACATAATAAACAAAGTAAGATTGAAATTATGTAAATAAATATTAAAATGTATTCATTATATATTATCCAGGTTAATAACATAAATATACCAAAAGGTCACTCTAAAAAGTATTTTTGTGTATAAAATAAGACAAATTTGTCTTCTCCTGAGGGATATAAACCACAAAATCATTTCTCTCATGTGATATTTTCTTTTTCACTAATAAACCAAACTGAGATACTTACATCATAAATCTGGTCTAGTCATTCTCAATGGTTAAATGTGTAAATCATCCTCTCCTACAGGGAATACAAGTTAGTGGGAAATTCAGTGGAAAGGTACTATCCACACGTTTGATGAAGTATAATCCATAACTAGCCAAAGTCTATTGTGTTATTTAGGGTTATGTGATGAGTCAGGTTGTTTTGTTTTGTTTTTCTTCACTGAATGTAAATGAAACATTTAAGAGACCAAGGTCAAACTGAATGTCAGTGTGAAATATGAATAAGACCACTTTTATTATTAATAGGGCTCTGGATCTTAACAACAGAATTTCATGATCATAAAGGGTTTGAATATTTTCCAGTTTTTTGTTTTTTTTTTTGTTTTTTTGTTTTTTGTTTTTTTTTGGTTTTTTTCGAGACAAGGTTTCTCTGTGTAGCTTTGCGCCTTTCCTGGAACTCACTTGGTAGCCCAGGCTGGCCTCGAACTCACAGAGATCCACCTGGCTCTGCCTCCCGAGTGCTGGGATTAAAGGCATGTGCCACCACCGCCCGGCATTTTCCAGTTTTTATTGATAGTTTGAAGAAAGCAATATTAAAATATGCCTTTCCATAAAATGTTAAAGGCTTATTCTGAAACAAACAAAAATAATTAGATTTACAACCTCCAATAAACACTAAGATAAATGGGAGAAAAAAAAGCAAGAATCTTAAACAGACAGTTTATATGAATTTACCACCTTAAAAAAATACTCATTTATTATCTTATATCACCCACAAGACAAGAGAGCATTCACAAAGCAGTTCTCAACCCAGGTGTCAACTAGACTATGTCCTCATCAAAGACTTTACTGGGGAAAGAATGTTCCAGGTCTTCTTGGGTTGTTGCAAAGATTCATTGCCTTGTGACAAAACTCATTACAGCTTTCTTCTGCAAGCTAATCAGCATTTCAGAGAACAAATTAGTTCAGAGAGTTCTAACACATCATAAGGCGACATGCTATCACCTTTGCCATATTCTGTTAATTATAGATAGTTCACCAGTTCTGTCTGCAATTAAGGAGAGGAGATTATACAGGATGCGAACATCTTAGAATTCTCCCCACTGCAGAGGTGAATCAGTAGTCTAGTCTGCCAATGAAATCCAAGGCAGAGTCTATGAGCCAGAGCATCTTGTTGGACTTTACCATTCTCAGATTAGTAAGCATGGGATTCTCAGATATGTTAAGGATTTAAAGAGAACATGTTAGTTTAAATGGTTAAATGTATAAATGGAAACCGCTTGGTTTCTAGGTTATGTAAAGCTTAGAAAGGCACACTGTATAGCAGTAGTCCTAACCATTTTGTAGCGGTAGATGGACTTAGTGTCTATCCATCTATGTATCTATCTACAGCATATAGGGAAACACAGCTGAATAGACTACACATAGACAGTTCTGCTTGTGGCATCACTAATTAATTACTCCTGGAAGTGTAGAGGGGCCCTGGGGTTTTGATCAAACACCCAAAGCACAGTCTTCATTGAATGTTGAGAGGAAGTTTATTCATCTCATGAGGAGACACAGACAGAAGTGAAATTAAACAGACTTCAAGTGAGGGAAGAATGACATGAAGCAGTAAAATGTGTGAGTGGAGGACAACTGTCCCCCTCTTTGGAAGCATACACTTGTGCAATCCATCTTAAATGAAAGCACTGCTTTATATGTCCGTGCTCTTTAGCATATGTACATGTATAAGAACATGATTATGGGCATGTTTGTATATATGTGTTCACAGAGAGGACACAGGATTATGAGAATAATGCTTATTTTACATTTTTCCAAATTATAGAAAGAACAAATACACTACACTTCTGTGTTGCTAGGGTTATCAATGAAGCAAATACTGAAATAAAGCTGAGAACACACGTTTATTGGGAAGTAGTACCAGTAAGGATGTACAGTTTGGTGGCATCTGGAGAATTCCATGTGTCCCACAGCAGTTACAGATCTAATCTTTAAAAAAGACTCAAGAAACCTTACTATTTCGTAGTATCAGCCATTATTCACAATGGTGAAATGAGCTCTATGGTTCTGGGTATTTTTACAAATAACCAAAGGTGGTTTGTGTCAGCACTTCGTCTTCAGACAGGGATGACAGTAATTTACAGGGTGACAAAACTTTCCCACCTTTGAGATGGCCCAGCGAGGTGCTTGTACAAATTCTTTGCTCAACTATCTCATTCACTGAAAGGTAGAAGATAGTTGAAATTTCAAAGTTCTAAGTTCCAGGTTAGAAGTAGGGTAATGTTTTATAGTGGCTCTTTTTATTTTGCTACTCCCTCACATATTGGGGTTTTCTAGTGCCTTCTCTTATTCTAATGAGTTATCTTCATGAACTTATCCAGTTCCATGGCTTCAACTTGTGCCCATACTACAGTGGTTCTCACCCAGGGACTATTTTTGTACTTAGGGCTCATTTGGCAGTGTCAGAAAAATTTCTATGTTTCATGACTGGTGAAAAACTACTGGTATCAAGAGAACATAGTATGGTACTGGTGTAAAACAGACACATAGAGCAATGGAATTAATGGAAGACATAGAAAAAGTTGTCATGGTTATGGACACTTAATTTTTGACAAAGATGCCCCAACTACACACCATAAAAGTCTTTTAACAAATGATGTTGGGAAGACTGGATATTGTCTGCTGAAGTATAGAGGCCCAAATTACTCAGGGTCAGAGACTCTGAGCTTGCTTTACCCAGCAGGGCTGCATAATGGGATGATTTGACTACAGGCATGGTTACCAGGTATTTGGAAAGGTCTACACTTAGCTGTGCTGTGTGCTTTGATCTAGCAAGAAGGACATCTTTTGCCCCATCCCTTGACATTGTTATAAAAAGCCCTTTTGAATAAATGGAAAAGGCCATTGGGTATTGACCCAGGTCCTCCTGAAGCTATCCTGTGTTTCTGTCTTTCTCCTCTTTGCAATCTTTCTATCTAATATTTTCTAATCCCTCTCTCTTCCTCTTAGGAACCCTTGTAAAGGTGGGAGCTGACCTCCCATGCAGAAAACTGAAATTAGATCCATATCTCTTATTCTGTACAAAAATCAATTCAAATTGCATCAGAAACACTGAAAACTGCCGAAGGAAAACATAAAGACAACATTTTAGGGCACAAGTATAGAAAGAAAATTTCAGAATAGAACCCCATTAGCACAGGAAACGTCCCCAAGAACTGACAAAAGGGATTATATGAAATTAAAGATTCTGCCACAACAAAATAGACTATCAACAGTATAAACAGACAGCCTGCAGAATAAGAGAGAATTTTTATCCAAGTTACATTTTCTGCTGCTGTGATAAAACACTATGACTAAAAGCAACTTGGGTAAGAAAGAGTTTATTTCATCTCATAGCCCTCATGTCATACTCCATCACTGAGGGAAGTCGAGGCTGGAACTCAAGGCAGGAAACTGAAGGAAAAAACTAAAGCAGAGGTCATGGAGGTGTGCTGATTTCCAGCTTGTTCTCTATGACTTGCTCCATCCTCTTTCTTATAGCATCCAGGACCCCCTGCTCAGGGACGGCACCACCCACAATGTGCTGAGCCCTCCTACATCAATCATAAATGAAGAAAATGCACCACACACTTGCTCACAGGCCAATCTGATGAGGGGCAATTTGTTGATTGAGGTTTCATCTTCCAAGATGACTCTGGCTTGTGTCAAGTTGACCTAAAACTATCCAGCATACTAGTTATACCTCTGACAAGGGGTTAATATTTAAAATATGTAAGAAACTGAAACAAATTAAACATACAAATAACCTGCCAGTAAACAATTATGCCAATGATCCAAAGAGAAAGTTCTCAGAAGAAGAACTGCAAAGGGCCAATAAATATTTGAAAACATGTTCAACATCTCTGTCCATCAGAGAAATGCAAATACAAACTACTTTAAAATTTTATCTCACGCCAGTCAGAATGGTTATCATCAAGAAAACAAAGGAAGACAAATGCTGGCAAGGATGTGGAGAAATGGTACACTTTACTGTTGGTGGAAGTACAAGCTGAAGCTGCCACTATGGAAATCACTGTGTTTCTCAGAAAGCTAGAAATAGAAGGGCCATATGACCCAGCTATACCACTATTAGGCATATACTCAAAGACTTTTGAATCCTTCCACAGAGATACTGTACAATCGTATTTATAGATGTTCTTCTCACAATGACAAAGTAGAATCAGCATTGACTGTTCATCAACAGATTGATAAATAATGAAAATGTGGTATAGTTACACAATGGGATATTATTCAGCTGTAAAGATATATGAAATTAGGAGGAAAAAAGATGGAATTAGAAAACATTATACTAAGTAAAGTAATCAAGCCACAGAAAGAAGTAGGGAATACTGAGAGTAAAGGGATACACCTGAGAAAGAGAAGATGGGAAAAGCATTAACCAAATTAAATGTTTGAAAACTCCATATGGAAATTACTCTGTAAGCTGTCTTTTAAAATGAAAATAAAATATTTTAGAGAA
This sequence comes from Peromyscus eremicus, assembly GCF_949786415.1. Classification (NCBI taxonomy): domain Eukaryota; kingdom Metazoa; phylum Chordata; class Mammalia; order Rodentia; family Cricetidae; genus Peromyscus; species Peromyscus eremicus. Next base: position 3,262,019 of record NC_081439.1, on the reverse strand, counting down.
AAGAGAGCCCAGAGATTCTGTTAAATGACCCACAACATATAAGACAGTCTCCCAAAGGATAGTTCATTCAGCACCAAATATTAGTTCCATGTTGAGAAAACTTATTATATAAAGTCAATCCCATTCAATGTCTTATCTCTTGTTTCATTCCCAAGATATACCTGCAAGATGAGGAAAATTTAGCTGTTTTCCAAGTACTTTAACTAGCAAGGTCATTGGATAAAGAGGGACTGAGCAATAGCGTGTGTGTGTGTGTGTGTGTGTGTGTGTGTGTGTGTGTGTGTGTGTGTACAGTATGTAGTCAGAGAGACTGCCTGAGTTCTATTTACTTTTACAGCTCCATAAAAATATTTTAACTTTAACCTTTTTAAATCAGAAGAAAAGCAATACAGTAGTAATATGCATACTGTTATATATAATAATAATGACTCAAACTATATTTAGCATTTATACTATCTCAGTGGTAAAATGTAATTATAAATGTTTTAGTAGAGAAAGAAACCATGAAAGCCAAAGTGTTCAGGGCCCACAGAAATTATAATGCATCCCTTTTACACAGGAGGAAACATCTGGAAGTTGGAAGCATAAATAAAATGTGTAATATCCCCGTGGCTGTAGGAAAACCATTTTAATAGAGAAAAATAAGATTTTTGGTAGGGCTAGCAGGCATTATTACAAGCCCACTTTGGGTTGATAGCCTTCAATTTGTAGGTCCAGCAGTTTATCTAATAGAACAATTCTTGGCAGACCTCAGCTGCATGGGTATGGCACAAAGCAAGGAAACACTTGAGATTTCCTCTACTAGCATTTGGAGTAAGGAAGAGACAATCAAAAGTTTCAAGAGAATTTGTATAATTAAAAACCGAGGGAGCTAAGCTGACTAAAAGTGAAGAGAGAACAGAAGAAGGTTTTTGAATCAAGTGAAAGTCAGCAAAAAAGAGATTCCAATCAAGTTGAAAAAAATGTAACGTGTGTTATTATTTGTGAGCTCTTTGAAAAGCTAGCATGTGCTCAGATGTGCATCAATCAAGAACTGAAAATTTAACAATACGTATTTGTAACTTAGGGAAGTCTTTTCCAATTTGACATTTCTTGTCTAAATGCAGATGTCCTTTAAAAGGGGAAAGCTATGCTTTTTTCACTTAGCACCTTAACTTACTATTAGTTGTAACTGAGCTTTGATAAGTAGGGCCCTGAAAGTGGACATAGGAGGCAGGCAAATTCAAATACCTATTTAACAAAAATCAATACGACTTATAGCATAGCTGCTACTGTGTGAATAGCTGCTTTGTGAAATGCCATGTATTAGACATTTGTTCTCCAGTGCAACAACTTGGGAAGTTATTGGGCCATGAGATCTCTGCTCTTCTTAATTTATTATGTTTATATGTTAAGGAGCTATCATGGAACTTAATTTAATATTAAAGAGATCTCTTTGGTATTGAGAGCTCTCAGACTTCCAAGCCTCCAGAATCATGAAATAAACATTTTCGCTCTATAAAACACAGACTCAGATATTCTGTCATAGCAACAGAAAATTAAACAAGACAATAGTAAGCATTATAAATATACAATTTAACTCTCCTTGGAACCATATCCCAGCCCCAAACTCCAGCAGAAGCTTCCTGTTCCACCAGAGACCATGCCATTAGCCAGAACCGCAGGTAAGCCCAACGACCAATGCTCCCTCAGTGCCCACCCAGCCTATTCCCAAGCATCCCTTCTTTCCCCATTACCATATCCTGGCCCATAACTTCTGATTGAAGCCCCCTGCCCCACCAGAGGTCATACAGGCTGCCAGAGCCCAAGTAGGCTGCTTGTCTGCAGATGCTCCCCATTATCTCAGTTCCTGCCCACACTACCCCCAATCGCCCTCCACTTCCTTGTCATGCTATCCTGTCTCCCAGCTCCAGCAGATACCCCTGCCTGACCAAAGGCCACACTGGCCACCAGAACCACAGACAGTCTGCTCACCAGGGCACTGTCCCCACTCAGTGCCCAACCAGCTTACCCCTAATCATCCCATCCCTCTCCATCACCCTACCCAGGACCCCACCTCCTGCAGAGGACGCACCAGCTAGACCAGAAGCCACACCAAACATCAGAAATCCAGACCCCAAATTAGGTGAAGACCCTATACTCAACCACAATCCCCTCCAGCCAGAAGACCAGGGAGGAAACAGAAACAAAGGCAGAAAACACCCATACAACAAAGTCAAATTCAGAAATCAGTGTCAAGACCTATAATCACTCCAAATCCAGATGCCTACACACCAGGGTAAGAACACAACCAACAACAGCCAGGGCAACATGTCACCACCAAGCCCAGCCTACTATGGCAAGCCCTGAATATTCCAACACATCTGAAACACAAGAAAATGACCTTAAAACCAACTTTATGAAGAGGTCCTTAATGAGGAAATGAATAATCCCTTAAAGAAACAGAGGAAAAGGCAAACAAAAAATTGGAGGAAATGAATAAATCCCTTAAAGAAAGCCAGGAAACCCAAGGGGGGGGGGACAACAACGGACAGTTGATGGAAACTAATAAAACTGTAAAACTGTTCAAGATTTGAAAACAGAAATGGAGGCCATAAAGAAAACACAACTAAGGGAACCCTGGTTAAATGGAAAAATCTACATAAGCAAACAGGAACTACAGATGCAAACATCACCAACAGAATACAAGAGATGGAAGAAAGAATCACAGACATTGAAGATATGATAGAGGAAATAGATACATCCATCAAAGAAAATGTTAAATTAAAAAAAGAAACACAAAACATCCAGGAAATCTGGGACACTATGAAAAGACCAAATTTAAGAATAAGAACAGAAGAAAGAGAAGAGTCCCAGTTCAAAGAAAGTACTTTAACAAAAATCATAGAATAAAAAAAAAAACAAAAACATGTGTATAAAGATACAAGAGGCTTACAGAACACCAAATAGACTGGAACAGAAAAGAAAGTTCCCTTCCCCACATAATAATCAAAACACCAAACATATAGAACAGAGAAAGCATATTAAAAGCCACAAAGGAAACAGGCCAAGTAACTTAGAAGGGCAGACCTATGAGAATTACACTCGACTTCTCAGTAGTGACTGTAAAAGACAGAAGGACCTAGGCAGATGTCCTGCAGACTCTAAGAAACCACAGATAGCTGCCCTGACTACTATACCCAGAAAAACATTCAGTCACCATAGATGGAAAAAATAAGATATTCCATGATAAAGTCTAATTTAAACAATGTCTATCCACAAATCCATCCCTACAGATGACACTAGAAGGAAAACTCCAACCCAAGAAGGCTAACTACATCCACAAAAACACAGGCAATAAATAATTTCACACCAGCATAACCCAAAAAAGAAACACACACACACACACACACACACACACACACACACACACACACTACCACAACCACCACCAAAATTATAGTAATAGGAATTAACAATCATTGGTCATTGATATCTCTTAGTACCAATGGACTCCATTCCCCAATAAAATGACACAGACTAACAGAATGAATGAGAAAATAGGATCCATTGTGCTGTTGTGCACAACAAACACACCCTAACAACAAAATAGACATTACCTCAGACTTTAAGGGTTGGGGAAAGACTTTCCAAACAAACAGACCTAAGAAATAAGCTGGTATAGCCACTGTAATATGTAACAAAATAGATTTCAAATCAAAATTAATCAAAAGAGACAGGGAAGGACACTTCATACTCATCAAAAGAAAAATCCACCAAGATGATCTTTCAATTCTTAACAGTTTTGCCCCAAATTCAAGGGAACCCATGTTTGTAAAAGAAACATTACTAAAGCTTAAATCACACATCCACCCTCACACATTGATATTGGGAGATTTCAATACCCCACTTTTGCCAATGAACAGGTTATCCAGACAAAAAATAAACAGAAAAATACTGGAGCTAACAGATGTTATGAACAAATGACCCTAACAGACATCTATACAACATTTCACCCAAACACAAAAGAATACACTTTCTTCTCAGCACCTCAAGTAATACTTTCCAAAATTGACCACATATTCAGTCACAGAGCAAGTCTCAATAGATACAAGAAAGTTGAAATAACCTACTTCATCCTTTCAGACCACCATGAATTAAAGCTGTATTTCAACAACAGAAACAATAGAAAGCCTACAAACTCATGGAAACTAAACAACTCACTACTGAATGACTATTGGATCAAGGCAGAAACAAAGAAAGAAATTAAAGCCTTCCTAGAATTCAATGAAAATGAATGCACAGCATACCCACCAAACTTATGTGACACAATAAAAGTGGTGCTAAGAGGAAAGTTCTTCACACTAAGTGCATACATAAAGAAATTGGAGAAATCTCATATAGCAACTTAACAGCACACCTAAAAGCTCTAGAACAAAAAGAAGCAAGCTTATCCAAGAGGAGTAGATTGCAGGAAATAATCAAATTGAGAGCTGAAATCAACAAAATAGAAACAAAGAGAACAATACAAAGAATCAATCCAACAAAGAGTTAGTTGTTTTTTATTATTATTATTTTTATTATTATTATTATTATTATTATTATTATTATTATTATTATTATTTATTTTTGAGACAGGGTTTCTTTGTGTAGTTTTGGTGCCTGTCCTGGATCTCGCTCTGTAGAACAGGCTGGCCTCAAACTCACAGAGATACACCTGACTCTGCCTCCCAAGTGTTGGGATTAAAGACGTGCGCCACCACCGCCCGGCAAAGAGTTGATTTTTTGAGAGAAGCAACAAGGTACACAAACCCTTATTCAAACTAACTAAAAGACAAAGAATATCCAAATTAACAAAATCAGAAATGAAAAGGGGGACATAATAACAGGGAGGAAATCCCAAGAATCATACTTTAAAAACCTATACTCCACAAAATTGGAAAACTAAAAGAAATTGATAATTTTCTTGATAGATACTGCTTACTCAATTAAATCAAGATCAGATAAATCACTTAAATAGGCCTATAACCCCTAAGGAAATAGAAGAGTCATTAAAAATCTCCCAACCAAAAAAAAAAAGTCCAGGGCCAGAATTTTAGTACAGAATTCTTCCAGAATTTCAAAGAAGAGCTAATGCCAATATGCCTGAAATTATTCCATGAAATAGATACAGAAGGAATATTGCCCAAATTCTTTTTATGAGGCCCCAGTCACTCTGATACCCAAACCACACAAAGACTCAACAATGAAAGAGAATTACAGACCAATTTCCCTCATGAACTTCAATGCAACAATACTCAATAAAATGCCCGTACACCAAATCCAAGAACACATCAAAATGATCATCCACCACTATCAAATAGGCTTCATCCCAGAAATGCAGGGGTGGTACAACATACAAAAATCGGTAAATGCAATTCACAATATAAACAAATTGAAAGAAAAAACCCACATAATCATCTCATTAGAAGCTGGAAAAGCCTTTGACAAAATCCAACACCCCTTCATAATAAAAGGTTTAAAGATATAAGGGACATACATAACATAATAAAGATAATTTACAGAAAACCAATAGCCAACATCAAATTAAATGGAGAGAAACTCAAAGCAATTCTACTAAAATTATGAACAAGGCAAGGCTGTCTATTTTCTCCATATCTATTCAATATAGTACATGATGCTTTAGCTAGAACAAGAAGACAATTAAAGAAGATCAAGGGGATACAAATTGAAAATGAAGAATTCAAAGCATTGCTCTTTGCAGATTATATGATAGTATACATAAGTGACCCCCAAAAATTCTACTTGGGTATTTCTATTGATGATAAGAACCTTCTGTGAAGTAGCTAGATACAAGACTAGCTAAAAAAAATCTGGCTGGAGAGATGGCTCAGCAGTTAAGAGTACTGGCTGCTCTTCCAAAGGTCCTGAGTTCAATACCCAGCAACCACATGGTGGCTCACAACCATCTGTAATGAGATCTGGTGCCCTCTTCTGGCCTGCAGCCATATATGCAGGCAGAACACTGTATACATAATAAATAAATAAATCTTTTTTTAAAAAAAAAACAGTAGTCTTCCTACACACAAATGACAAATGGACTAAGGAAAAAAAAATCATGGAACCAACACCCTTCACAACAGCATCAAACAACATAAAATATCTTGGGATAATTCTAACCAAGGAAGTGAAACACTTGTATGACAAAAACTTCAAGTCTTTAAATAGAGAAATTGAAAAAGATATCAGAAGATGGAAAGATCTCCCACGATCATGGATTTGTAGGATTAACATAGTAAAAATGCCCATCTTTCCAATTCAATGCAATCCCCATCAAAATTCCAACACAATTCTTCACAGACCTTGAAAGAACAATATTTAACTTCATATGGAAAAACAAAAAACCCAGGATAGCTAAAAACAATCCTGTATAATAAAAGAACATGTGGAGGTTTCACCATGCCTGACTTACAGATTTACAATAGTAAAATCCACATGGTATTGGTATAAAAACAGACACATTGATCAATGATGTAAATCTATACACCTATGGACACCTGACTTTTAATAAAGAAGCCAGAAATACACACTGGAAAGAAAGACAGCATTTTCAACAAATGGTGCTGGTCTAACTGGATTCAGCATGCAGAAGAATGCAAATAGATCCATATCCATCCTGCACAATACTCAATCCAAGTGGATCACAAACCTCAACATAAATCTACTTACACTGAACCTGATAGAAGAGAAAGTGGGAAATAGCCTTGAATGCATTGGCACAAGAGACAACTTCCTGAACAGAACACTGGTAGCAAAGACACAAAGAACAACAATCAATAAATGGGACCTCATGAAACTGAACAGCTTCTGTAAGGTAAAAGACACCATCAATAGGACAAAATGGAAGCCTACAGAATGGGAAAAGATTTCAACAACTCCATATCCAACAGAGGGTTAATATTACAAAATATACAAAGAACTCAAGAAACTAGACATCAAAATATCAAATAACCCAATTAAAAATAGGGTACATATTCAAACAGAATTCTCAACAGAAGAATTTGAAATGGCTGAGAAATACTTAAAGAAATGTTCAACATCCTTAGCCATCAGGGAAATACAAATCAAAACTAATTTGAGATTCTATCTTACACCTGCCAGAAAAGCTAAGATCAAAAACACAAGTGACAGCTCATGCTGGTCAGGATGTGGAACAAGGGAAACACTCCTCCACTATTGGTGGGAGTGCAAACTTGTACAGCCACTTTGGAAATCAATATGGCACTTCCTCAGAAAACTGGGAATCGATCTACCTCAAAACCCAGCTATACCACTATTAAGTATATACCCCAAGGACACTCCATCTTACTGCAAGGAAACTTGACCAACTATGTTCATAGTGGCTAGAACCTGGAAACAACCTAGATGTTCCTTAACTGAAGAATGGATAAAGAAAATGTGGTACGTTTACATGATGGAGTATTACTCACCTGTAAAAACAATGACATCATGAAAATTGCAGGCAAATGGATGAAAGTAGAAAAAAAGTCATCCTGAGTGAGGTAACCCAGACCCAGAAAGACAAACATGGTATGTACTCACTTATAAGTGGGTACTAGCTGTGAAATAAAGGATAATCATGCTACAGTCCACAGGTCCAGAGAGGCTAAATAACAAGGAGGGACCTAGGTTGGTACACATGCATCTCCCTGGAAAGGGGAAATAGAATAGAGGTGGATTGGGGCCAGTTGGGGATTGGAACTGGAGGGGGTCGGGGAGATGGAGGAAGAGAGTACTGGGAGCAAGGACTGGAAATGAGGGATGCGGAGGGAAGGGGAGTGATGTAAACACATAGCTCAGTGGAAATTTCCAGGAATCCACAAGAGTGACCCTAGTGAAGACTCCTAGAAATGGGGGGATGTGGAGCCTGAACTGGCCATCTTCTTTAACCAGGCAAGGCTCTCAGCCATGAGACTGAGAGAGACATCAACCCAGCCACAAAACCTTCAACCTACTTTCTGTCCTGCCTGCAAGATGTGCTGGGGTAATGGTGGTGCAGAACTTGTGAGAGTGGCCAAGTAAATGATTGGTCCAACTTGAGGCTCATGCCATGAGAGGGATCCCATGCCTGACACTGTGTGGATGGCCAGGAACCAGAGGCTGGGCAACCCAGAGACCCAGGATAGAACCAAATACAACTGGCAAAAAAAAGTCAATGTAATGATTCCTAATGATATTCTGCTACACTCATAGATCAGTGCCTAGCCCAATTGTCATCAGAGAGGCTTCATCCAGCAAATGGTGGAAGCAGATGCAAAGACCCACAGCCAAACCTTAGGCTCAATTAGTCCTGTGAAGGAGGGGGAGGAAGGATCTTAGGAACCAAAGGGGTCAGGAACAGCACGAGAGCACAGTCTCACAGACCGGGACTTATGGTGGTTCACAGAAATCAAGGTGGTTGTATGGGTCTGGGAGGTTGTATAGATCTGCCCTAGGTTCCTTGTGTATATGCTATGGTTGAGTAGCTTGGTGTTCTTGTGGTATTCCTAACAGTGGGAGCAGGGGCTGTCTCTGACTCTTTCACCTGCTTGTGGGACCATTTTCGTCCTGCTGTGTTGCTTGTCCAGCCTTGAGGTGACAGTACGTGCCTGGTCTTATTACAGCTTGTTAGGCTGTGTTTGGTTGATGTCCCTGGGAGGCCTGCTCTTTTCTGAGGGGAGGAGGAGAAGCAGTGGATCTGGAGCAGAGAACAGATAGGGGGAGAGACTGGGGACAGGGAAGGGAGGGGAAATTGCAGTCAGGATGTAATACATGAGAGAAGAAAAAATATGATTAAGACAAAAAACAACCCTGCTTGCTTCCAGCTACATGATGTGGAAGGCCTCTTCCTAACCCAACAGTTGCTGAATGAGACGCCAGGATGAGGTTTCTGCCTTTGATTTCTCTGTGTTCTGGGCACTCCACGCCGGGCCACACTTAGGTCCCTGAACACTTAGGTGTGGTCCCAGCTAGCTGGAATAAAGACTTTCAATTGGTAAAAAGGAAGAAAGAAAGTAGTATGGTGCAAAGTAATAGAGGAAGTTATCCAAGATAGACCTCTGGCCTCCACATGTGTATGCACACACACGCACACACACACACACACACACACACACACACACACACTCACACACACACTTATATGTATTAATGTTGAATGAGATAATTCACAATTGAATACTTTTCAAGTATTATTTTCATTAATATAGATCAGCTTGGGTTTTGTTTTCAATTCGCTGCAGCCATTTTACTAGAGCACTTGTGCAGTAGATTTTCCAGTCTAGTTCAGTTGAATCCCATTTGCCTGTGTGAATCACATTTCTGACATTAAGCACCTTTCAACTCCTGTTCAGAAACAAATTTCCATGGGTCTTTATCTTTCTATACATCTTGTTAGCAAAATAAGACTGTTGTTTGTTCTGAGTTATATTTTCAAGGATAGTTGTGTAGTGAACAGTATTTTCCTCCTGAGCAAAGGCCAGAAATGCTTGCTTTTCACTTTAGAAGATCTAGATTTCCTAAGCTCCAAGTTCCTATGTGCTGGTGTTACCTGGTCCTCTTCCCAGCACCTTGTGAGAGCTCCTGCTTAGGAAACTTTCACAGATGTACTTGCAGCCTACCTACTGCTGTTTCCTGATATAGTAAATTGCCTATCTCTGACCCAGGAGTTTTGTGTATTCCCCTACCACCCATGCAATGGTAGCTTGTTAGATTATAAGTAGACCAGTATGTAAAATAGATGAAAAAATGTTAAATAAAGAAATTAATCAATGAAACGAACTGATGAGGGCTGAGGGCATGACTCAGTGGTAAATCTCATGAAGGGCTGGGCTTTGGATTTGAAGCATAGAAGTTTTATTGGACAACTGGAGAAGAAAAGGGGCTACTACACAGGAAAATTGTTGGGTAATGGCCCTTGGTCATGAAGAATTGAATCAGGCTGTGCTGCTCAATAGCCCTGAGGTGTAAAGAATTGCTTGACCCCAGCCTGACCTTCTGCTCTGTGTGCAAAACTATATGCCAAGTATTGAAAACAGCCCACTCTGCTCCCGATAAAACTACAAAAAAGACTCTAACTTCCTGGTAGCTACCTAGGCATATATACCTGTCCCCAGATCCATTTAATGCACCCATGATAGACCCACAACACGCCCCCAAGGTTGTGCATGTCCGGTGGACCTAGACACTTCCACCTAGCCAGTTCTGGGTCAAAATAGCCATTTCTGGACCAAGGTGTCTCGCGTGACCAGGACCCCGTGGCTTTGCATGGTTGCGTAAGAGCGCGCAATGCGACCATGTGATCTGCTCATGCATGGAGTAGCCACATCAACCTGTGTACGCATGTGCCACCCAGCCTTTATAAGCCGGCGCCATATTCCCAGCTTCCTTCTTCTTCTTCTCCACACACGTGTCTCTTCCGCAGGCCTGAGCACTCATCTGTCTCTCTCATCTTAATAAAACTCTTGTTAGTGGATTCTGTCCTGTTTCGTGACTTTTCCTCCCGGTGAGAGCGCCACTAAATAACTAACAACCCAACCTTCATCTACTGGGGTCTCTCCTGTTCCAATAAAGCAGTCTTGGCCTGTTGACATAAAAAAGACTATATGTAGACCAAAATCTCATATCTCTTGTGTCTTAGCACGAATTAAAATGCACATGAGGTATTCACTGTATCAAGTCAGCTTTTAAAAGTCTATGAATTGAAATAATTACAAAATGCTAAGAGCTGGATTTCAAATGATGAGTACAACCCCCTCTGCCTTGGTCTGAAATCCTTGATATTTGAAACATATTCAGCATTTGTAATTTGAAATAAATAGTTCTCTACTTAAAAGGTCATATATCTGAAGTATTAAAAATGTAGAATACATTAAACTTTAGCTATTTGTAATGAAAGTGGGAGGCAAAATCACTGCTGGAAAAACTAATACTAGTTTCCATGGAATTTTTGTGTCAATAATCACAACTATGTACAATTTCCAAAGCCTTTATAAACCACTCCAGCCACATTGACCTGCCATAAATTGTGTATAGAATTCAAGAGAACAATGTTTTAAATAATTGGATAAGCTGGGAAATTGCTTATTTCTTTACTTGATAATGGGAGACAATGAGTGAGAAAGGGCTCAGGGAACTTAGGGAGGACTGCAGAATGAAGGTGAGAAGAGAAACCACACCCCCAACTACATTGCTGAATGAAGAACTCTAGTGTGAGATCCTGGGAGTTTCCACAACCAGGTGAGAATTGGACTCAGTTTCCTTCTGGCAGAAGAGTTCTTTATCAACTGTAAATGCCACTTGTGGTAGAGGCTCTAGTGACTGAGAACTAACACCTTGTTGACATGGGTTCAAAGCTTGGGTTTTTATAATTTTACCTAATCTCCATAGGACTCAATTTCCTCATTTTAAAGGCAGAGGAAATCATAGCACATTTCCAAAGGCTATTGTGTCAATTCATTGAACTATGTATTTAAATTTCTTACTTTCCACATAGAAAGTGTTTAATAACATTAGCAATAGATGTTATTAAGAAATTTCTAGAATTAAGGTTTCAGGCACTTAATCAAATACACGTATTTTATTACCTTTATGTGTTGGTAACTTCTTTACATTATTTGAAGTGGGTAGGACAGGGATGTAGCACGTTCTGAAGGACTGAGTTAGTATTGGGTGGGGTTGATATCTTAGAGAATCCTGTTACTAAAAACCACTTTGCAAATGTTTAAGTTTGGGTAAGAAAACTGAGATTTTGCAAAGACTCTGTCCTTTATCAAACCTCTGTGTATTAAAATGAAATGAATCATGTGGAATTTTTTATTCATTTACACTTAGTAAAAACCTGTTGCCTTAGCTAGTATTTGATGTTCAAGAAGTTATTACTTCCCATCTTCTTTGTAACTTACCCTTTTCTTTATTCTTTTTGGAAGTTAAGTTATGTGGTGATTAATGTTCACATAAAATAACCCTGCTTTACTTTAAAGACTGAATGCTGCAAGCCAGCTAGGTGCCTCAGTTTCTCTGGAGGTAGAAATGATGTCTTCACCATCACCAATTGCCTCCTGATGAATCCTACTACCTTCTTCCAGCCAGGAACTTGTAGAAATTGGGTCAAATCCCCTTAATGTTATTGTTTTGGGGGATGGAGGCAGAGTCTCATGCTATAGCCCTACAATTCACTATATACCTCAGGATGTCCTTGAACTCATGATAGTCCTGCTTCAGCCTCCCAACTGCTCTGCTCAGCTTCAGTTACATAATTATCATTTTCACCAATATTAACAATTTATTGAACATTTAATGTATGATAGCTACATTTAATTACAATTGAATTCTTGAAACAATTCTGTGATGTAAGCATTATTATACCCTTTTATTGGTGAGGAAATAAGCCTATAAAGTTTAAATAATTTGCTCAGGATTGCCCAGCTTGTATATGACAGAACCAGATTTTGAACAAAGAACATGGAGTCCATCACTTTGTGCTTCATCTATCTGTGCCTTAAATGACTGTAGTCCTAGAGATCATCCATATTCTGGATACAACACTGAGTTAAACCAGGACCTAATTATAAAAGCAGGAAGCAAAGATATGAAGAAGGGAGAGTGGTAGGATGGCCAAGCATCAAACATATTCTTCCAGACCCAGTATTGTTTCACAATTTTAACGGTAATAGTTGATAGTGGTAAGAAACTTATAGTCAGCCGGGCGATGGTGGCGCACGCCTTTAATCCCAGCACTCGGGAGGCAGAGCCAGGCGGATCTCTGTGAGTTCAAGGCCAGCCTGGGCTACCAAGTGAGTTCCAGGAAAGGCGCAAAGCTACACAGAGAAACCCTGTCTCGAAAAACCGAAAAAAAAAAAAAAAAAAGAAACTTATAGTCCAGTGCGTGGGATGGATGAGGATAATTCTTAAGTGCTGACACTAAGGACTAGACTAGTGGACTATAAATATTTTAAAAGAGCTTCCTGTGCCTCTGCTCTAAAATTAGCCATTTTTAGAATAAGTTACAGATAATCAAGAAGATAAGCAAGCATGCATTCTATGAATAAGAGTTTAACTCTGAGAGACAGAAAACCTAATGACTAGTGGCTTGAATATACAAAGTTATTCTCTGAAGAAAAAACTTATAGTAGCTCAACAAAACATTATAGTCTGAAATAGCTATGTTAAAAGAATTAGGCAACATGGCCAAGGAGAATTCATTTTAGGAATGTGGAATAGCTTACCATCCTAAAGTCCATTAAAAGAGTGAACTATATAAATGTAATAAAAGTCAAACCACAAAATTATATCAATAGACTCCAAAATAGCAACAATTAAATTCAATACCACTTCATGATAAAAATATATAATGAGCTGGGAGTAAAAGAGCATTTTCAAAACAAATAAACAATAAAAAACAAACAAGAATACCCAACTAATATACTAAATGGTGAAATTATCTATAACTATGCCAAAATGAATTCACTAAATTTCATCTAAGTGGTGAACTGATGAAATTTCATCTAATATAATAAACAAGATGTGTTCCATCTACATCACAACTACTTTCTCTTCTAATAAATTGAGTCAGAATATTTAGGGAGTAGAAAGAAGGGAAAGGTATCAAATTGGACCAGAAAAAAATAAAGCTACCTTTGTTTGCAGGTGACATGATCTTCTTTATAGAAAATTCTGAGGAATACACTACAAATTCTACTAGAGATAACAAATTCATCCTGACACATGGTACAGGATCATTATAGATAGTAGTTAACTGTATTCCTATACATTTTCAAAATGGAAAGGTACAGAAATGAAATTATGAACATAATTACACTTATAATACCAACATAATAATAAAATACTTAGGAACAAATTTAATAAAAGAAAAAATCTTGTAACAATATTATTGTAATCCGAATACCAAGGAAACTGAGGCAAGAGAATCATAAGTTAAAGAGCTAGTCTGAGCTACATAATGAGTTCAAGACCAGCCTGAACCACACAGTGAAATTCTGTCTCAAAAACACAAGGCCTGGGATGTAGCTCAGTGGTACAGCATTTGCCTAGCGTGTTTCAAGGACTTAGATTCCATCCCCATCAGGACTCACATAAAATTTCTAAATAAATAGAAGGGCAGTCCATGTTCACTGGTTGGAAGACTTAATGTCATCAAAACAGCATTACTTCCCCAATTGATCTACAGATTACATGCAACACCTACTGAATCATAGCTAGATTCTTTGTAGAAATAAATAAACTGACCAGAGATTCATATGGAAATTCAAGTGACCAAAAGAAACCAAAACACTCTTAAAAAATGTAGCACGACCATTTAGTGGAAGAAAGACATCCTTTAAACAAATGGTACTGAGACAATTGGAGAGCGACCTGCAGAAGAATGAATTGGAACCTCTTTCTCACACCATAATTCATTCAAATGGTTCATGTTGTAAATTTTAGCACACACTTCTTAGTACACTGCTAAATGCACAAAAGGAGGATGTTTTCATTAAAATTAAAAACAACTTTTATCTCAAAAGCCATGATCGGGAAAGTTAAAAAAAGATGATTCACAAAATACAATATTTTATATAATATTTTAAAGTAATATTTGACTGGGGATTTGAGTCAAGAACTCATAAAGAATTCATAGAGTTCAACAATAAAAATAAAAATGACCAAATTTAAAATTGGACAAAATATCTAAATGGACATATTTTCCAAAGAAGATACATTATGCTCTCCAACCATTTGTTCTTTATCGTCATTCATCAGAGAAATACAGATCAAAGCCACAATGAGATACAAATGCATACTTAATAGGTTAGGCATACTGTTTTAAAATGAAAAATATCAAACATTGGTAAGAATGTAGAAAAATTCTATCCTTCATACTCTGCTGGGAGAAACATAAAATAGCAGAATTACTTTAGAATGCACTTTTGTAGTTTCTTCAAAAGTTATATATAATTTTAATTAACAATTCTTCCCCCAGGTATTTTCCTAAGATAAATGAAAATATACTTTGCCACAAAAAAACTTATGCAAAAATGTTGTCTGTAATGATATAAATGAAAGTCAAAAGTATAATAGAAACAAACCAAATTTTCACCAAGTTATGAATGGATAAGCAACTGAATATTATTGAGCTATAAAAAGTAACTAAATATTTATATGACTTAAAACATATTTGAACTTTAAAACTATTATGCTAGGTGAAAAAAACCAGTCACAAAAGACAGCATACTATATAATTATGTGTACTTGAGACTTCTACAACTAGCAACTCTGTAGAACATAAAGTAGATTAGTGGCTACTAGAACTTGGGGCTGGTGGATTATGGGGAACTGAGCAGAGTGACAGCTAAAGGGCACAAAGCTTCCCTTTGAAATAATGAGCATGTTCTAAGTTTGACTGTGGCAATGGTTATGCAACTCTGTGACTATACTGAAAAACATTGACCTGTGTGCTCTTAATGTGTGGGTAGTATGGCACAGGAAGCAAATCTCAACAAAGCTGTTACTAAAAGAAAAAGAAAAATTAGAAATTAAAAGGTTATTTGATCTGGATATAGAAAACAGAAGACTGGAAGGGTCAGTATATGTTTGGACAACATGGTGCCATAACATATGTAGTCACATTGTCATTTATGGCAAATAGCACTTTGTGTGGTTTTGTGTAAATATGGGTTTGAGGTCAAAGGTAAATGCCTTTTCCTTTTATAGCCAGCCTTTGTAGAACTATGTGTAGTACCTACCTGCATCCTGTGTGCCAGTCTGCATGTCTGTGCTTGTGCCCATCTGTGTGTAGCCAGTGTGTGCTTCAGTGCCTGCTAGCACCTGCCTGCCTAGAGGTCTGTGTGCTGGTGAATAAAATTGGTCTTATCTGCCTATGGCTCCTTGCATACTTATCAACATTCCTGGCTTTGGAGCTTGGGCCTCATACTGATGCTACACCAGTCTTGGAGGTGGTGAAGACTGGCAAGAAAGCAATTATAACAATGGACACATGGGAGGGATAGATATGGCCTTGGCCCCACTAAAGATGGAGAGTCAGGACATCAAACTAGTTCCATGAAGGGCTATGCTTTTGATGAGAAGGCAGACTAGACAACTATCTATATGACACTTAAGAAAAACCACAATAAAAACTATCACAGTCTGAGCTGAAGTGAAGAAAAAGCTTCCAAGGGAATTTATAATGATGAGCCTGTCCCACTGTGTGGTTGAAAGTCATCTTTATACTTCTCATGCTATCCGGGAAAGCCTAAGCAAATGCATGCGCACTGTGAACAGGGGTCTTTGGGGGTGAGAAAGAAAAGGGGGTCACATCAGAGGCTGGGAGCCCATCCGGCCTCTCCTCAGGCCCCAGGAAGGGCCTGCACTTCCTCTCCACCCAGCTCTTCCATTTCAGGAAGAGTGTCTCCTGGGGGAGCAAGCAGGCTAGCCTCTTCAGCCCTAACCTGGGCCTGCCTCTGCAGGGTCCAGCATTCTCGGCCTTCAGGGAGACCAAGCCTGGCCACAGCCCTGTGTTTGGAAGCACATACTTGCTTATGAAGGACAGTGGGCACTGGCCAAACCACAAGGCTCAGGGGACCATGAGACAGCAGGACAGGAGGAATTCTGGCTCTGAGGACAATGTCCTAGACCTCAGATGTTGACACAGGGTTAACAGGGAACACCCGGACCAGGAGGCCTTGGGCAGTGATGTCAGCGAATTCAGTGACACCTCCGTAGAGGATGAGGGCAGCATGATAGTGAGCAGTAAAGGCCTCAAGTTGTGACAGGCATGTCCTGGATCTCTTGCCATAGCTCTGTGTGTGTGTGTGTGTGTGTGTGTGTGTGTGTGTGTGTGTTGGCAGCATGGGGTAGGGGTAGGAGATTCTGACCATTAAAGAGCAAAAAGAAGGGTCCCTTCTGCATAGCCCCCCTGTATAAATATGTACACTAACCTCAAATGACATTTTTATTTAATGGATGTGTCCTGGTACATATGATATTTGTAGGATTTTTTGTAAATTATTTAAAGTACTGTAACAGATACGCTTTGAAAATGTCATTCGATCTTTCAGGGTATGCCTATCTGCAATTCTCTGTGGTCTCCATGCATGTGTGTGGATGAGCAAACACTTGGTTCTCAGTGTCCCTGTGAGGGTCAGAGACAGAGCCTGGATCTGTGGGCCATTTGCTGGTGCAAATATTCAGGCCTGAAGACAGCTGTCCACCTCGGAAGTGCTAATATGACTGAGGTTTCTCAGAATGCCACTGGGACAAGGGTGCTTCAGAAGACTCTAGTCCCTGGCCAGAGGCTGTCTCTGCATCCTGTAGTCGTGGCCTGTACCTAGAAACACTTCAAAGCACAACAGCCAGCACATAGCCAGCCAGTCATCCCCTGTCTAATGTGGGAATCTGGCTGCTGGCTCTGCAGCTCAGCTGAGCCCAGATCATCCAGTATCCAGTTGCTGGGACATGCTAGCATTCCTATAAACCTCTTTATACCGAGAGAGCTACTGGTTTGCTTCTATTTGTGACTCTAAAAGGAGATTCGGCAGTTTGTTTTGACTGTCCTGTTCTTGATGTATGTGTGGGTGGAGAGTGAGGCCATGAGATGGTTTGGTCCCTGAACACCTTAGCCACCTGTGATGGAGAACCCCAGCCCTGGAAACAGTGGAGACATACCTTCCCCACAACAGCCCTGTAGGACCCAAAGCCTAGTTGTATGTGGCCAACGATGACACCAGCAGCCTGCATGGCTTTCTGCAACCCTGCCTCTACCCAGGAGAAAGAAGGGCCTGACTAGTGCTGAGGCCAGGCTGCAGGCAGCAGCGTTGGGTCCTGGAATGTTAGCCAGAGTGATACTGCCTTGGTGCTGAGGTGCCAGTGGCAACTTAGATGTGAAGATGTGGTGGACCTCAGATGTGAGGATTACATCTGTGTTGTGGTTATTTACCTGAATCATGTCATCCCTGAGTCATGCAGCTCAGTATACTGGGTTGTTGTGTATAGGTGAAATTATTAAGGCCATTTCACGTAGTTAAAAGGAAAGTTTATTAGTGGCATAACTTACAAATGAAGGGATAGGTAGGTCGCAGGGTCTGGGGAAGGTGTATCGAAGTCCAGCAGTGTTCTCTGGAGCTCTGCTGGGTCAACCTCCACCGTCCAGGGTCTAGGAACAGAGAGAGCTCACCCATCCAGATCTTGGGTCTTCAAGGTCCTCCCTTGGCCCTGCCTTGTAGGCGTGACAGTTACCAAAGCCTCAATGGGGGTTGGAACTTCCAGATCAAAGCTGGAATGGCTACCCACTACAGTTGTGGCTCTACTTTGTGGCTGAATTCTGTCAGTATTCTAACGTGGAAGTGAGTTTTCTATTTTATGCACCTGGGTCTTAATTGCAATTCACTTCTGTGCCCAGATGCAGACACATACTCCCACCATCCTCAGTGTCTGCCATGTTGGAGCTGTGACATACACAGGGCTCTGTGGTCCTGTCTCGCCCCTGAATGATCTTGATCTGTGTATAATAAATTCCATGTGCATATTATATTTGCTCATGTATTTCTGGGAGAAACAGCTTTGTGTCATCCGTGTTCCCATTTTAAATTTTTCAAGAGTGCTTTTAACCCTTGAAAACAAAAGCATCTTGTTTTGTACTTAAGACCCATTGGGTTTTTGTTTTTGTATTTCTAATGAATAAACCAAGTACTATCCACAAAAAAAAAGAAAAGAAAAGGAAAAACCACAATGAAAACTGTCACAGTCTGAGCTGAAGTGAAGAAAAAGCTTCCATGGGAATTTATAATGATGAACCTGTCCCACGGTGTGGTTGAAAGTCATTTTTACACTTCTCATGCTATATGGGAAAGCCTAAGCAAATGCATGCATATACACAAACACATACATACAAGATAACTGTATTCATTGTAGATACAGCTGACTCAACGCAAGTTGAACGACACAGGGTCAGAGAACCCTGTTCCAATTACAAGAGTGGGATAGAGAAACTGTTCTAGACACTCAGGAGAGCTTAAATTTCTGTAATTGGAGGCAGGAGGTTAGGAATAAATGAGCCCATATGTGAAAACTTCAAGACAGTGCTTAAAAATTTGCTGTTCTAGAAAGTCTAGCATCTTCTTGAAGCTATTAAATAGGGAATGATGGGATTGCATTTGTCTATCAGAAAGTAAGCTCTTGGTGGTAGTGAGGAAGGTGAATCAGATTAGGCTGGCCCAAGAAGAACCAACAAAAAGCAAGTAATGGAGATTAAAGTGTGATAAAATGTTTTAGGGAATAGAACTAAATTAGTGGCAGTTGGGTTGATCTGGGGAGCAGACTTCTTGTATATAGATGTGAAAATGTGATGGCCGTAACACTCATTACAGGGTGGTTTAACTCCAACTCCATTAGAGCAACAGTTCAATTTGATTGATATGGTGACATTAATTTAGGAATATTTAACAGTGAAAAAGATAGTTTCATATACAATTAAAATATTGTGCTTGAAAAACTAAATAGTGGTTGTAGTGATTATTGGTCCATGGAGAAATAATAATGAAAACTAGAAATATGGGTAGCATCTGTGCTCATAAAATAAATAAGGAGACCATGAAGTTAGGAGGAAGATGCCATGGGAGAGGGGTTTGGGAGGACTTAGAGGGGGAGTCAGGGTGAATATGACCAAGATACATTACATACATGCATGAAAATGTCAAAGCCATTTTTTTTTTCAGAATATAGAAAGAGGCTTTATTTATGAGGAGTAGGAACTTAAGCAAGCCAAATCCCGAGTCATCATCTGGCTCCTCAGATTCCTTCATGTATTGTCTTTCTTGTCTGCTGCATCAGGGGCAGAAACAGTGGCAGGAAGGGCAGAGCCAGGTGCAGCGGAAACAGCCACAGCTTCACCAGTCAGCATAGTGGCAAGTTTGTCAACACCCTGGGCAATGACATCTTCAATATTTTTTCCATTTAGCCCACTAATGACCTTGTTGAGCCCGTCATTGTCCACATCCACATCCAGACTATCTAGGGTCTTCTTGATATTTTTGGGACAGGGAGAGGAACTGTCCTCGAGGGTGGCCAATAAGTAAGATGGCCCTGAGGGAAAGTGTAGAGGGTGGAACCCAAGTTGTTTACAAAAAGATATGATTGGAGCTTCAGATCAAGAGAGATGATGTCAGTACATGATTCCCTCATGGACAACACTGTAAATACTGTAGACTAGGCACATGATTGGGTAACCTTTAAGCTGATTGGCTCAATGGGCATCTACACTCCCCAAGCCTTGTTTTCTTTATGCTTTAAAAGAGCTTGCTGTTTCTAAATAAACAAGTCCTTGCTTAACTTGGCTCCCCGCTGCATGAGAACTTGAGTTCAAATCTCCAGCACCCATGTAAAAAGCCAGGCATAGCTGTGCCAGCCTGTAATGCCAGTACTGTTAGGAACAGAGACAAGAGGATCACTGAGGCTTGCTGGTTGCCAGCCTTACTTCGGATTCAATGAGAGACCCTATCTCAAGGGAATAAGATGTTGAGTGATAGAGCAGGACACGACACATGCACACACAAACAAATCATAAAGTAGAGAATCTTTCTTTGAAAGATTGATAAAGTTCTAGCATAATTAACAAATATAAAAAGATGATATAATCACCAGTCACAGGAGCAAAATTGGTCATTGCATACAGCTACTGGTAAAGATAACAAGGCAGTATTACAATTACTCTATGTACATAAAATTAACAGTGTAGACTAAGTAAACCCATTCTTCAAAAACTGAAATTACTCCAAACCCAAATAATGAAATAGATCATCTGAATGGTCCCATACCAATTAGAAAAACAGAATTGACAACTAAAAAGCTTCCCCAGAAAATAAATCTGTTCAGCCAGGTATTTTCACTGAAGAACCAACTCTTAACCTTCAAAGTGGAGTTCATGAAAGTTTCTCTCCCAGAAAATAAAAGGCTCACTGACATGTATCCTAGCTTGCTTCTCTGTTTCTGTAATAAAACACTGAGGAAAGCCAACTTGTGGAGAAAAAGGTTTATTTCATATTGCTAATAATACCAGGTCATACTCCATCATGGAGAGAAGTCAGGGCAGAAGCTCAAAGAAGAAACCTGGAAGCAGGAACTGAGGCAGAGACCATGGAGGAATACTGCTTACTGTATTGTTCTCCATAGCTTGTTCAGTCTTCTTTCTTATACCATCTAGGACTATGGACCCAGATGTGGTACCAACCACATTCTGTTGAGCTCTCTCACATCAACCATTAAACAAGAAAATGCCCCACAGAGTTTGCTGTAGGCAACCTGATGAAGGTAATCCTTCAGTTAAGGTTCTCTTCTCATGACTCTAGCTTGTGTCAAGGTGATTGAAAATAAAATTGACCAGCACAGGTGTGATAGTAGCCCTTATATATTAAGGGAAAGCAACTAAATCTAATTGGACTTGTGGCTCACTCAATGGAGGAAATTCATCCCTGATGCTGATAACCCAGCAAACTATTCGTGGGTGATGAGGTCATGGACCCTAAAGAAAAATCTACTACTGCCATTTTCTAAACTAGTAAATACATTCTAAAAAACTATCATTATGCTTACAGGGAAGTATGGCTCTTAATTCTCATCAAAGAAGCTTCTTTTTACAGGAAACAGAAACCATTACAAAGAGCTACAACTGTTCAAAATGCAGACAACAACTGACTGTGGGGTTACCACAACTGACTGTGGGATGCCCAACCCCAGTAGAAACATCTACAACACAACCCCTAAACCTAAAGTTCAGGAAACATTGTAAAAGCCAGAGTACTATGACATCTACTTGAGATAGTGTCTTCTATATACAACAGGGAAGCTATATCCATGAAATTCCAACAAAATGGCTGCTTTAACAAGGCCTGTACAATGACAAAACCAATTAACATGCCATCATGGATGTGAGAAATCACACAGGGCCCTACCCCTAGAAGAAGAGCTACAAACAATTCATGGCTGCTAGGAGAGGGTCTTCTCCAGGGACAAGGTCAGTGATAGAGTTTTGCCCCTTTAGAATCCTCTGTCTGGGATTCCTCTGTGGGATAGAGTTTCCCTCGTCAGAGGAAATTTTAGCTCAAGGGCTAAGGCTTGTTCTTGCACCTGTCATCACTTCCTCTGAACCCTTTTGACTGCTTCTATTTTACCCCTATAGTTGAAAACCCCAAAGCAAAATTTCAAAGGTGGTTTAGGGGTGCTAGGGTCCCATTGTCTACTTTTGCACCTTCCTTCTAATGTCTAGAACACATTAAATGATGGAGTAATCACCTAGCAAAATTTGATCCTTGTAAATGTTTAAATTGCCAACTTAATCTCACACATGCTTTTTTTTTAGTGTTTCATCTTTCACAACCCCCTATGTGACATGCTTTAACTTCTTGGTTTTACCTTTTTCTCTTTCCATTTTGGAATAATTCTATACTTTTAGTGCAAAACTATTTTACCATGAAAAATTCATTTTCATCCAAAAAGATTTTTTTCTTTATCCTTTCCCCCGTTGCCCCCCAAGTGTATTTTCATACCTGCAATATTATATTCTTTCACCTACTTGGTTTCTGCTTGCCTTATTTTTAATTATAAGTTTCTAAATCTAGAAAACAATTATTTTTTTCTTAACAAAATGAAGTGACTTTGAACTTAATGAAAATTAGGGGTGTTGTAGAATATTATTTTAAGATGTGTTATATTTGTTCATGCTGTGGAACATTTGTTTAATTATGTAAAGATATGTAGCATCTTTTATGTTGCATTTGTTTTAACTCTGTGAAGCTGTGTTACTTTGCCTGCCTAAAACATCTGATAGTCTACTAAAGAACTAAACATCCAATAGCAAGGCAGGAGAAAGCATAGGCAGGGCTGGCAGGCAGAGAGAAATAAAAGGAGAAATCTGGGAGGAAAAGAAGAAAGCAAGAGAACAAGGAGAGGAAGATGATAGGGGCCAACTACCCAGCCACACAGCTAGTCACAGAGTAAGAGTGAAAGTAAGATTACAGAAATAAGAAAAGGAAAAAGCTGAGAAGCAAAAGGTAGATGTTATCCCATCTACCTTTAAAGATAAGAAAATCTGGCAAGAAACAAGCCAAGTTAAGGCTGGACATTTATAAGTAATACTAAGTCTCTATGTGTATTTATTTGGGAGCTGGGTGGTGGGCCCCCAAAAGAGTAAAAGAGTAAAAACAACCAACAACAGAGGGGAGCTGTATTTGAAGTGTTTTCTATGTTTTCTACATAGACTGTATTTGAAACATCAGCTATAAATATAAATATAGGCAAAGCGTGTTTCCAGTCCTGGAGACATTTTATTTGCTCTTACTGCCAAAATAGAAATTAACTTATTTGTTAAGGATTTATCCAAGCCCTGTGAGAGAAAAGAATTTTGGCTGATTCTATGGGAGCACTCACACATTGTAAGATCATTTTATATTTTCTGAACAGTATATGAGTGTAACAAACACACATGTAGACAAACAGTACATACACCTACACAACTATGTATAATGTAGATGAAAACACTTAAAGATTCTTTAGCTTTCATGTACATTGATCATTTTTTTTTAGTGTCAGACAGACTATTGATATGAGGACTTCCTCTATAGCAGTAAGCAGTCTTTAATCCTTTATCTGTACATCCAGTGATATGACTTATAGTAGAAACAAAGTAGAAATTTTGCATCTCAAAGACATAGATAGCTTAGTCAGTAAAGTACTTACCACACAACATGAAGACATGAGTTCAATTCCCAGAACCCACATAAAAAGCTGGAGTATATGTGTGTATATTTGTGTGTATGTATTTGTGCATATGTTTCTATGTGTGCATGTTTGTGTGTGTGTAGGCGCTTATGCACAAGTGTGCATACTTGTGAAGTAGCTACTGACCTGATATTTTGGTTTTGGTATGTAGACCACAACGAACTGCTGGGTATCCTGCGATCTTCCCTCCCTCAAACACCAGTTCTGATAATTCTGTGAAAGTGGCTTTTAAATTTAGAGTAAAGCAGATTCCTTCCACGTGTGAGTGGGCCTAATCTATGGATGGATTGAATAAATCCAAGAATGGCTTCCCTCAAGCATGGAGAATTCTATCAGAGCCTCTTTGGACTTAGACTGAAAACCTTCCCTAAGTGTCCAGCTTGCCACAAGCCTATATTAGATATTTTTATTAACCAAACTTCTACAATTGCATAAACCAGTTATTTAATACCTCTCTTCTCTCCATCTCATAGAAAGGGGTATAGTTCTAGTTGTAATCTGTTCATGTAGTTAGTTTTCTTGGTTTTCAACTATACATCTAGTTAGAGAACTCTGAATGGCAAAACCATTAACCAGCAAGAATTAAGCCAAGCTTTTCATTTCTATGTTAAAATCCTTGACACTTTGGAACTGAGTTTTAGTGCTTTGGTAACATAATTTCTGTAAATACTTATATAAAGTGCTCAACAAATATGTATTATACCAGATAGTCGTACAGGTTGTGGAAATGTAATAAAGGAAGAAATCTCTTGAGAAGCAAAGTTGTTTTAAACAGGGCAGGGGAAGATTTCTTAGACAGGGTGGAATTCATGCAGAGGCTGAGGAAAATGCACAAAGCAGTTAACTGAAGGTGTGGGAAGAACTGTCCCAGGCTGAGGGACAAACATTGCAACCTCTGTGACACCTGATAAAATACAAATTCATTTGTCTCTTGTGTCTTCCCACTAGAATGTAAGATCCTTGAAGACAGATTGTGTTTTCCCCTGCTGACTCCACAGCATTTAATACAGTGCTCAGTGCCTGGCTGATACTCCTTCATTCTTTGTTGAGAACTAGATGAATGAATAGTTCCTCTTGTTATAGTATCTGACAAATTAATTGTCATTTATATGTACAACTGAAGTATTATACATCATGTAAAAGTGAAAGAACTATGTTTATAATATGAAAATACAATATTAAAAATAATATATGCTTAATGGTAATATATATAAATATTTAAAATGTTTAAAAATATAATTTTATATTCACTATAGTTAAATATGTATTTAGTACCATACTGTGCATGGAAATCTTATATAGCAACATTTGAGGGATATAATAGGAATTGTATGTTCCAAAAGCATTTCCATCAATAAAATTATAAAAATCATGTGTTCTTTCCATAAGAAATCAGCTGCTGAGTAACTAAAATGCCATGAAAAAAATCAGAAACATAACATGTACTAAAAGGCCAGCATGCAAACACCTACCTTCAGGAGTTTACAATCTTGGGCCAAATCTGTTTTGTGCTTTTGTATGGTTCTAAAAATCTATTCAGTTTGCTTTGTTTGGTGTGTGTGCGTATTCAATGGGAAGGAGAGGAAATGGAAGGAGAAGGGACTAGAGCAGTGGTTCTCAACCTGTAGGTCTCAACCTTTGGGGACTGAATGACCCTTTCACAGGGGTTACATATCAGATATCCTGCTTAACAGATATTTACATTATGATTCATAACAGTAGCAAATTGCAATTATGAAATAGCAACAAAAATAAATTTTTGGTTGGGGATAACCACAGCACAAGCAATTGTATTAAATAGTTATAGCAATAGGAGGGTTGAGGACCACTGGGCTGGAAGATGTAGCAGAGGAGGCTGTATGTGACCAGCAAAGTTTTAAATACTTGCTATGTAACTCTACACACACACACACACAAAAAAAAAACATTTGCTGAGCACTGCTGTAGACACACATGTGTTCATGTGCTAGCATTGGTGTAATAAAGTACCACAAACTAAGAGCTTAAACAACTGACACTTATCTTATAGCTTTAGAAGCTAAAGAGCTGAGCTCAAGATATGACATTGGATGGGAAAGGAGGTAGGGAGGACCTGTGAAGATTTGGAGAGGGGGAAATGTGATTGAAATATATATATATTGTAAGGAAAAAATTTAAAGGATATCGTCAGGATTGGGATTCGCTGAGAGCTGTGAGGTGGGGAATTCACTCCATGACCCTCCCTTACACCATGGTGGTTTGCTTTTCATCTTTGACATTTCTTGGTTTGTACATCGTGGCCTTCATCTTCCCATGACATTCCTTCTTTGTGTCTTTATCCAAACTTTCTTTTTATAAACATGCCAGTCATAATGGCTTAAAGGCACACCCTACTTCACTATGCCCTTCATCTTAACTCATTGCATCTGTAGCAATCATATTTTCAAATAAATTCACATTCTGAGCTACTGGAAGTCATAACTTCAACATGTTAATTGAAGAGGGGAACAGAATTCTATCCATAACCATATGTTCCAAATACAAAAATATAGCTTACACATATGTGAATAGTTAATGAGAGTCCAAAACACCATGGGGATTTTTATATGAGAATTGAGAGTTAGTAATAATCCCTACAAAGTAGGGGAGATAAAGGAAACATCTCAGTAATGGGGCTCCAACAATATCTTTAATTTTGTTTTATTTTATATGTATAGGTATTTTGCCTGCATGTATGTATGTGCACCACCCATATGCCTGGTGCCTGTGGAAAACAGAAAAAAGTATCAGATTCTCTGGAACTGGAGTTCCATGGTTGTGAGCCACCATGTGAGTGCTAGGAATCAAATCTAGATCCTCTTGAAGAGCAGCCCAGTGCTCTTAACCACTGAGTCATCTCTCTATCCCCCTTAACTTGTTTCTTAAATGAGCAACCAAGATAGCAAAATAACTTTAGCTCTTAGTGCTAGGATTACAGGAGTATGTTCTGTTATTTTCTGAACCCTTTTTTTAAATATTTTATGTATCAAACCCATGAGTCATTTCTTCTCTAAGAAGAAGCTACAGTAGGACTGATACACTGTGTCCAATATCACAGGCAGGATGCCAAACCATTAAAGTAGATCACTGTATTTTTTGTTAAAATGAAGAATAGTAGTTGGTTTGCTTTCATTAGACTTGTTATTTGTGGGGTTTTTTTTTACTCTCGCTCTCATTGAATGTGTGTGTGTGTGTGTGTGTGTGTGTGTGTGTGTGTGTGTGTGCGCATATGCACCTGCCATGGTGCATATTGGAGATACAACTTGCAGGAGTCAGTTCTCTCTCTCAACCTTATGTGTCCCAGAGACTGAACTCAAGATGGTCAGGGTTAGTGGAAAGTACCTTTGTCCACTTAGGCCTTGCTTCTGTTATTTATAAAACATCTCTATCAGTATGATCACACTTGGTAGATTCAGATGTGTCTGTGATGTAAGGTAAGTGGGATCTGGGACAGGTCAAAAGAGCGGAACTTTCCAGGTGCACTTTTTGATCTACTTTTCCAATACAATGATGGTAGGGACACACAAGAACTTTAAAACATGTTTCCTCCTCCCTTCTGACTTTCTGTTCTCCCTCTCTTTGAACCTTCTCCTGTCTTGTAAGGTTCAGTTCATTTAAATCCAAGCATTGCATTTGCTTTCTACCCAGTACTAACTGCAAAGACTTATGCAAAGAGACCTGGCGGGGTGGGGGTGGGGGGCACTCAAAGTCCAACCCTGCTTCATCAATAGCTAATTGCTTACTCTTGGACAAATTCCTCAGCCTTTATGTTTTCATCTAAGAAACAAAAGATCTCTCAGATCTAAACGTCTAGAAAGACAAAGGTGATGTGTTGTGGAATATTATTTTAAAGTGTTATGCCCAGATCATGACCCCAAAGAGACCACCGAAGACCAAGGTGTCCAGAATGCAACAGCAAGGTTTATTCTATAGATACAAGTCTAGACAGGGAACTCATTCCTACACCCAATAGAGTGAGGCAGGGAGGAGTTGCTCTTTCTTTGTGAGGCTAGCTTTTTAAAGGCAAAAACCACAAGCTCTTCAAGGTGGTTGGGGGTTTGGCATGGGTACAACTCGGATTGGTTTATTTTTATTTTTGAAGGTCTCTGTTCTCTTTTAATTGGGTGAGACTATGTAACCTTTGAATTTACTGGTTGGGGGTTACAATTATCATTTTAGGGGCAGTCTGGCACGAGTCCCAGGCTTTGTCCTTGAGCTGCCATGGGAGCTGGCTGGCCTAGCACGTACTGACTGTGGGGGCTGGCTCAGTGATCTAGGCTCTGTCCTTGACTCATGCACATAACTCTAAGTTGGTGAGGGGTCCCAGAAAGTAAACACCTGGCTGAACGTTTAGCAGTCAGAGTATATGCAGAAAGGGAGCTACTGCAAAGACTATGTCTTTTGTTCACGGCCCTCCCAGAGACTGCTTGCTCAGTCTCAGGAAACTGAAATTGAGGCCTGATCTCTGAGAGAAGACTGAGCAGCCTGTTATGACATCTGCTTGGTCCTTTCAAAAGTGTGTTGTATTTTATCCTACTGCTTTTGTTAACAATGCAAGGATGTGTTACAGGTTTTGTTTTGTTTTGTTTGATTAAATAAAATTAACCAGTGAGTAGGAGGCTGAGTCAGCAAATAGCTGACAGGAAGTGGTAGGGAGGAACTACATGTAACTAGGGTTCTTAAGTGCGGACTAAACAGAAGGACCATTGGGTTTTTTTGGACGGGCCAGCAAAGGGAGAAGGTTAGATTGCTATTCAGCCTCTCTGAGCAAGCAGAGTTCCACCTTAACCTTTGAAGAGGGAGTTCTTTGGAGGGCTAGAGATCTACATAAAGTTTCCCTTGATAGCTTTGAAAGAGTCTGTGCCTGAGGGAACGGAATTCCCTTGGGCTGTGGTCCTTGCAGCTGTTGGTAGCTGCAGAGTTGCAGTCTCTGATTAGGAAAGCAGTTGCTTAAGGGGCAACCACTGTAAATAACAAAAAACAGCTAAAAACAGTGATGGGTGGAGCAAAATATAGAAATGTTACACAATTAATGAATACAGGAAATTTTTAATTAGACAATGCATGTGTTTTCAATTCTGTGATCTGTTCAGTAGTTGATGTGATTGCCCTTTACTCTGATGGGAACATAATTGCCTGTTTATCCTGGCATCATGTAGATACTATGTTAACTTGACTGATCTATGTAGCCTGCAACATAACATTCTCCACACATTAATACCTTTAAAGGTCCCTTTGGCGATGATGTCACTTGACTCCTAGGAAAAGAAAAACTAAACAAAACATAATGAAAGTGCCAACTGAAGTGCTCATCCCTGAGCCTTGAGTATGGTTCTGGCCTGAGCTTCACTTGATGAACACTTGTCCCCTTACCATATGCCTTCAAGAAACAAAGTCACACCAAGTTGTACAAGTTTTCTGGAGAATTTTGTGGAATCACAGGGAAGAATGAGGTTGGACAACGCACTGGGTCTTATGTAATTGTTCCCAGTTGGAACCATGCCTTCTCTGAGACTTATCTTTGAGTTTCCAACCACTGGTTCTATCTTCCTTCTAAGCCCTTCCTCAATGCTTGTCACTTGTTTTTCTATGGAGTAGATTCCTCCTTTAGTGAGAGATGTATCTTGGAACCCAATCTTCCATGTGTGTATCATTATTCAAGTGATACCTCAACAAAATTGGGTTCTGCCTTTTCTGAAACATCCCTCTTCTAGACACTGAGATAAACCACAGGCAGAGATCTCTAGCCTGTCAAAGGCTTTACCTGATGTACTTCTGGTTTTACTCTAATGTCAATCAAAGGATTGTCTCCAGAAACCATGGTCCTTCTCAGGCACCAAGATTATGAACTGACACCAGAATTGTCCTGGACCCAGGCCCCTAACTCCATCAAAAACCAATCTTCTCAGAAAGCTTTCTTACTCTATCTAAAATTCATTGGGAAAAGCTACTTAATTGAAAGGAAAAATCAGAAAGTGGGTAACATTGTACAAGTATAATTTTCTGAGATTATTAGACACTTTTTCTTTTGAAATGAATAAATAAAGGAGAGAGGGGCAGAATAATACTGGCACAGGTTTTACTTTTTAAGGTTTGAATAAAATTAGCATAATTTCCCTTTTATTAAGCTACAGCAGATAGAAAGCACATTATAGACACTGTAGGTGGAGACGTGGGTGGACACATAGGAGGAAAAATGAGAGAACACTGAAAATACAGCTGAAATAATGAGCAAGTAAGATGAGGCATTGCAGCAAGGATGGGGATAGAGAAGGGAAGTCTCCAACTTTGTTCATAGACAAGGGCATGGAGCAGAGAAAACAGACAGACTATTTGGCTGAGCTAAGAGATTAGGGTAGCCCGGACTAAGGAAGTTGGGTACAGGCAAAAAAAATAATAAAGAACACTTTATTTGCTTGGAATTTTAAAAATTATGCCTATGTTTAAAGGGAGGAAAACACAACAACATTCCTTATTTTTTTTAAAAAAAATCTAGTTTTATTCACATTAATTGTGATGACATTAGAAGCTATACAATTCAGGACATACAACATGCTACCATTTGATGTGGAGCAAACTGATTGCAATAGTGAATATCAGGTTTAATGTTCTTTCTACTCTGCTTCCCCAAAGCTTAGGCAGCAAAACCCTCCATCTACATCCTGACTGCACCACTCATTTTACAAATGAGGAAAGAAAGGCTCAATGAGGTTGTGCAAACACAGTGATTTTTTAAAGCACTTTTTAAAAAATCTTGCGTATGTGTGCTCACATACATATGTGGATGTCAGAGGACAACTTGCTGGTCCTCACCTTTTGTCTTATGGGTCTCAGGGATCAAACTTGGGCTGTCAGGCTTGGCAGCAAGGGCCTTTACCTGCTGAGCTATCTCATTGGCCCTAACAAAGTGCTTAAAGAATATATATTAGAGCCTTGGGAGGTAGACAACAAAATTTCCATATATGATTTCTGTCGAAAGTGCTCTGCTGCATGACACAAAGCAGAGAATGAATCAAGAACCAGGGATTGAGGAAAGCTTTATAGTTTCAAATCTTTGCTTGCTAGTAGATGAATAATTTTTTTTTTTTTAATTTCCTGGCTTAACCTACGTTAGGCACATAATTTAGGTATTACATGCCTCAAAAGCTCAGAGAATTGTCTATGCAACAGTTTCTCTCCCCAAAGCATATGAAATTAAATTCCCAGGTCTTGGCTTTAAAATGAGCCCAAAGATGTCATCTTTCTAGTTGGCTTTCTATCTCCACCTCCCTAGCCCTGGCTCTGTCTGTAGTCTCTCTCTACATTCAAGATCTTTCCCACTTTTCCCCATACCTTTTCAACTCCACTCCACTCCACCTTTTTCCCTCCTGGATATTGCATACACCTTAAACCACTCAGTATATTGTAACAATATACTGTAAACTAGGTAGTTTATGAACAACAGAATTGTGTTGCTTACAGATCTGGAGACAGAGAGGCCCTAAACCAAGGCACTAGAAGATTTGGAGCCTAGTAGGGCCTGATCATCAGACTATGACTTCTGTATGTCCTCATTTGGCATGTAGTGCAATCAAGCTCCCTCGGGCCTCTTTTGTAATGGCACCAATTCCATTCACTAATTAAGTAATTAATCTCCTGAATGTCTCACCTCTTAATGATATTTCACTGGGAAATAAAGTACCATCATATGAATGGTGGGAGAACAAACTTTCAGACCATAGCAATATCTTAGAAGTTTCAGATAGCAATTTGCTGTATGCAGGTTATCCCCTCACTAGCCTCTCTGGAGGAGATCCGGTTGTGTTTAAAATACCCTGCCTGATACTGGGCTTCTCCCAGCCACTTTATCTTTTGAAGCTCATTCATTGTTCATATCAGGACACTATTTCCTTCATAACATGTATTACAGATTAAATCAATTTTTTACCTATTTGTATCTAAATTTTGTTTATGTTCCATCAGGGCGTTGACTATGTTTCTCATGGTTTTTGAGAATTAGTAACTACCTATTTTTAACATATAGTCAGCACTCAATGAGTTCTTGAAGAATGGATATGTAACCTATCATGGAGAGTTAGACCGTTCATAGCAGCCTTCCAGAACCACAAATTGTCTATACTCATAAATCAGAAAGAACATCAATAACCACCTAGATTCAGGATGCTGGCTCAGCCATAATGTTGTCTTGACTATTATCAGGAAAATTTCACTTTCCAACCCATAGCAGAGTAAGTCATAAATGCCAGTTCTTGACATTTTCTATCCTGTATTTTTTGTAACTCTTAATTTTGTACTCAGCCATGTCTTATTTTGGTCAGTGTATGTCCAAGTAATACCACGACTCCTCTGAACCTACGACTTGAGATTTTTTCATGTTTCCCAGTGAAAATAGATGTTTTGATTAATGCAAATATAAGCATTTTTTGGCACAGAAGAGATGAAATAATCACCAGCAATCCTCCAATTTTAAAAATTGTATAGATTCCTGCAAGAAGGGGGAAACTGATACTACCAAATTAATGAAAAACACCTGAACTGATAACTACATGAATGACTATTAAAATGATTAAATATTATATAAATGCCTTTAATAGATAGTTGGTTTCCAAAATAGGAATCAGCAAATTTTCTGTAAAGAGCAAGATCCTACACAATTTATGAGCCAGGCATTGCTGCTCACATCTGCAATCCCAGCACTGTGAAGTAGATGGCAAGTTCTAGGCTACCTGGAGCTACAGTGAGACCCAATGTTATCCCTCATTTTTTTTATACTTTCTGGATCATATGAGCTCTGCCATGCTACTCAATGCACAGAAAAACAACAATAAACAACACATAAGTTCTTTTCTAATAATATTTATTTACCTAAACAATGATCTGGATTTAACTGATGAACTATAGTTTGTCAACCTTGGTATAAAACAAAATTAACAAGAATATATTATAAGGTTCATAATATTCATAAATGGCACAATAGATACCAAGAAGAGTGTTAAGATTGAAGGGAAGAGGCCGGGCGGTGGTGGTGCACGCCTTTAATCCCAGCACTCGGGAGGCAGAGCCAGGCGGATCTCTGTGAGTTCGAGGCCAGCCTGGGCTACCAAGTGAGTTCCAGGAAAGGCGCAAAGCTACACAGAGAAACCCTGTCTCGAAAAACCAAAAAAAAAAAAAAAAAAAAAATTGAAGGGAAGAACTGAAAAGATGCAACAGGGTAGCGCCCACACTACCACCCGTTCACCATGTCCGAGGGTCTAGTCTGGTCCCATGCAGGTTCTATAGTTGTTGGTCTAAACTTCATGAGTTCCTATGAGATTGGTTCAGTTGTCTCTGTAGATTTTCCCATTATGATCTTGACCCCCCTTGCTCATAGAATCCCTCTTCCCTATCTTTGACTGGACTCTTGGAGCTTGGCCTGGTGCTTGACTGTGGAGCTCTGCATCTACTTCCATCAGTTACTGGATGAAGACTCTATGGTGACAGAGTATTCACCAATCTGATTACTGGGGTAGGCCAGTTCAGTCATCCTCACCACTGTTTCTAGTAGTCTAAGCTGGGGTCATCCTTAGGGAATCCTGGGAACTTCCCTAGCACAAGGTTTTCCCCTTGCCCCATTATGTCTCCCTCTATCAAGATATATCTTTCGTTCCTCTCCCACTCCATCCCTCCCAAGCTTGAACATCTTGTTCCCTCATGTTCTCATCCTTTACCCTCTATTGCCCCCCCACGTCCCCAGTTTACTCATCAGAATCTCCTCTGTTTCCCCTTCTCGAGGTGATCTGTACATCCCTCTTAGGGTCCTCCTTGTTTCCTAGCTTCTCTGGAGCTGTGGGTTTGTAGTCTGGTTATCCTTTGCTTTATATCTAGTATCCACTTATGAGTGAGTACATACCATGTTTGTCTTTCTGAGTCTGAGTTACCTCATTCAGGATGATATTTTCTAGTTCCATCAATTTGCCTGCAAATTCCATGATGTCATTGATTTTTACTGCTGAGTAATACTCCATTGTGTATATGTACCACATTTTCTTTATCCATTCTTTGGTTGAGGGGCATCTAGGTTGCTTCCAGGTTCTGGCTATTACAAACAATGATGCTATGAACATAGTTGAGCAAGTGTCCTTGTGGTATGCTTGAACATCCTTTGGGTATATGCCTCATTGGGTCTTGAGGTAGATTGATTCCCAATTTTCTGAGAAACCTCCATACTGATTTCCAAAGTGGCTGTATAAGTTTGCACTCCCACCAATGATGGAAGAGTGTTTCCCTTGCTCCACGTTCTCTCCAACATATGCTGTCCTCCCATCCTGACAGGTGTACGATAGTATCTCAGAGTCATTTTGATTTGCATTTCCCTAATGACTAAGGATGTTGAACAATTGCTTAAATGTCTTTTGGGCATTTGGGATTCTTCTGTTGTGAATTCTTTGTTTAGACCTGTAGCCCATTTTTCAGTTGGATTGTTTGGTATTTTGCTCTCTAGTTTCTTGAGTTCTTTATATATTTTGGAGATCAGCTCTTCATCAGATGTGGGGTTGCTGAAGATCGTTTCCCATTACATAGGCTGTCATTTTGTCTTATTGACAGCGTCCTTTGCCTTACAGAAGCTTCTCATTTTCAGGAGGTCCCATTTATTAATTGTTGCTCTCAGTGTCTGTGCTACTGCTGTTATATTTAGGAAGTGGTCTCCTGTGACAATGCATTCAAGACTACTTCCCACTTTCTGCTCTATCAGATTCAGTATAGTTGGATTTATGTTGGGGTCTTTGATCCACTTGGACTTGAGTTTTGTGCATGGTGATAGACATGGATGTATTTGCAATCTAGGTTTTCTGTTTTTCCATATAAAGTTGAGTATTGTTATTTCAAGGTCTGTGAAGAATTGTGTTGGGATTTTAATAGGGATTGCCTTAAATCTGTAGATTGCTTTTGGTTAGATTGCCATTTTTACTATATTAATCCTACCAATTCATAAGCATGGAAGATCTTTCCATTTTCTGATATCTTCTCCAATTTCTTTCTTCAAAGACTTAAAGTTCTTGTCATACAGGTCTTTCACTTGTTTGGTTAGAGTTACCCCAAGATATTTTATATTATTTGTAGCTATCATAAAGTGGTTTGTTTCCCTGATTTCTTTCTCAGCCCATTTATCATATGTATATAGGAGGGCTACTTTTTTTTTAGTTAACCTTCTATCCATCCATATCACTGAAGGTGCTTATCAGCTGTAAGGAGTTCCCTGGTAGAATGTTTGGGGTCATGTATGTATACTATCATATCATATGCAAGTAGCAAAAGTTTGACTTCTTCATTTCCAATTTGCATCCCCTTGATCTCCTTTTGTTGTTTTATTGCTCTAGCTAGAACATCAAGTACTATATTGAATAGATATGGAGAGAGTGGACAGCCTTGTCTCATTCCAGATTTTGGTAGAATCGCTTTGAGTTTCACTCCATTTAATTTGATGTTAGCTGTCAGATTGCTATATATTGCTTTTATTATGTTGAAGTATATTCCTTGTATCCCTGATCTCTCCAAGACATGTATAATGAAGGGGTGTTAGATTTTCTCAAAGGCTTTTTCAGCAGCTAATGAGATGACCATGTTTTATTTTTATTGTGTTAGAATATTTGATTTTTAAAATGGCTTTTTGAGTTGTTGATTGTACCTTCATAAAGAAAATCATTAAATAAATTTTGGCTTGAGATTAGGACAAAATTTCCTACAATTTCTGAAATATCTCTGGGCATATTTCTGATATTCTGTGCTATGTGGGTTTTTTATTTTTAAAGATTATTGCTTTATTTTTCATTGTGTGTGTTTGAATGTTTCGCCTACATGAATGTCTGTGTACCACTTGTGTGCCTGGAGCTTACAGAGACAAGAAGAGGGCATCTGATACCCTGGGACTGGAGTTACAAACAGTTGTGAGCTACCACAAGAGTACTTGGAATTAAACCCAGTTTGGCTATAAGAGCAGCAAGTACAGTTATCCAGTAAGCCAATTCTCTAGCTTTTCAGTATTTTTTAAGCAACATTCTTGGCATTAGTAATTATAAACTCAAGATATCAGTCAGGTCAGGAAAATGCTGAAGAAATGTAGATGAATTTCTAAATGGTCTTATTAACAGAAAGCATGGAGCCAGATATAGGAGTGAAAATCTGAGAGAGATCAGAGGAATAGGAACAGCCACATGCTAAAATCACCTTACCAACTCCACAGCTTCCTATCTAGCCATGCCTATATGCTATTGTGGTTCTGCCATCTGATTTGATCTCTTTTGTCCAGCTACATCAGTTCTTCTTCCTGCCCAGCTCTGTCACTTCCTGTCTGTCTGTACGGACCTACAGACCTCCATGGTTAACTAGTGTTGGAATTTAAGGTGTGTGCCACTATGCCTGGCCCTGTTCTCAGTGTGCCCTTGAACTCACATAGATCCAGAGAGATCCCTGCCTCCCAAGTGATAGGATTAAAGGCATGTGCTAACATTGCATGACTTTTGTGTTTACTTATAATGGCTGGCTTTTTCCTCTAATCTCCAGACAAGCTTTATTTATTAAAACACAAATAAAATATCACCACATTTCCCCTTTTTTGTCTAATAAATTTTTTTTTAAAGTTATAACTAATATAAGAAAAACTATATTTCTGACCTGAGAAGGAAATAATATTACCTAGTAAAACAGGAAGCCAAACAAGTGACTTCAAAAAAATGTGAGTTATGACAGAAACAGCCAGCTTCCTGGACAGTCATCCAAGGTTTCTCTGCAATGTTGGGGCATCATCTACAGCCTACAGGCTTAGCGTACCTGAGAGACTGATTTGTGAAGTAAGATGTATGCAGACCTACAGCTCGACCCCACATTTGGTGCAAGTATTCCATGTACCAGATAAACCTGAATTCTGCCAGTGTCATATCATGATTCAGAATTTTAAATTCTGGAAATTGCTGGTATTTTTGGAATTCGACTTCCCATTCTTTTCTGCTTGTATGTAGCTTCATCTCAGCACCCCATTCTTCCCAGCTTGTGAGAGGCTTCATCTCCTTTATTAAATGCCAGTCTATCATTGAGAAGCCAGACTCCATCAGCCTAGTTACTCCTCCAAGAATAACTGTTTCAGCTACGATTCCAGGGCACACTAGTAGCCATTGGTCCTCTGCTTGCTCAGGTGCCTTTGAAGAAAGGGGCACTGTACCTTTTCCAGATTGCAAAGCCACTTCAGTGATGTCATCACATTGTCCTGGAATCAGAGGATGCCTATTGCCAAGGCTGCAACCATACTTGTCTTGGCAACAATTGGTAGTCCTTTGTTTTGTGTCCTGCTTGTCCATTTTGAACAGCATACTGTCAGCAATCTATGGGAGGGCACTATCTTGCCCAGTGGCTAACTTTTGCCACAGTGAATGTAACTCCATATTCAGTTTCTTCAATGCCCATATCTTCTCTGAAGTAGTTTGGTGCTGCCAGGAGTAGACATGTCTCATAGGCATAAAAAAAATTATGTTATTAAAATATCTTAAATGCTATATTCTGTAGATCTCTGAAGGGTTTGAAGATGACCTGTCTGTCTAAAATATATCTCTACTTGACTTTGAAAATATACCTAATATGACTGCAAGTTTGATTGCAATGTCTAAATACTAACTTTCATTTCTTTATATCATAATAGTTGTTAAAAAACAAATTGAAGGGTTAGCAAATTGCATTACATTGTTAAATGAACTGTATAGGTACAATATCTTGAACAAGATTAGAAATATACATATAGCATTTTCTAACAAAATCAACCTCAAATTTGTATCAATATATACAATTTGTATACAATATACAAAATCCAATCCAATGCAAAATATTTAAAACTAGTAGTTACCTTTTAAAAGTAGATTCAATAATCTACTTTTTTATCTATAGCATATCTATATCCTCTCTTTTTTCTTTTCAGAGTAGATTAAATAATCTACCATTTATTCTATCATTTCTATATCTTTTTTAGATTAGATTCAATAATCTACCTCTTATCTATATCCTCTTTATTCTTTTTCTTTATTTTTTTAAACAAGAACCTTAAATCAAATCTTTGTTTAGGCTTTTTCCTGACCATTAACCATAACAACTTGTAACCAACCATCCTAGACAATGACAATTATCCAAAACCCATTGAAAGACCAAAAACCACCCGTCCTACCTCTTGGGAATGTGGGCATCATGTTCTTAAAATTGATTCCTGCTGTTGGGGGCAAAGGCATCTTTAGGGGATCCTGAAAAGAAAAATTTTGGGTTAATTGTCAAGTTCTGGGAGAGATAGCCGTATTATTTGTTGTCCAGTCTCTGCATAATGCAAAAGTGCAGGGCTTATCTCAAGTCCTCATTTGAACAGTCTGTGAGGCTGGATCATATCAGCTAGCCATCTCAAAATTGTCCTGAACAGTTTGTAGTCCAAAGCTAATCTTTGGGTGACATTTGTCAGGTTGGTGGTATTATTATTGTCCATATGGAATTGTCATTGTGGGGCCCCATCATCCTTTTTGAGACTTCAAATTTGCTGTTAGGTGTG
This sequence comes from Peromyscus eremicus, assembly GCF_949786415.1. Lineage (NCBI taxonomy): Eukaryota > Metazoa > Chordata > Mammalia > Rodentia > Cricetidae > Peromyscus > Peromyscus eremicus. Next base: position 3,223,660 of record NC_081439.1, on the reverse strand, counting down.
GTCATAATTTCATGCACAAAAATGATAGAGACTCCAACACAAAAATATGTATAGGCAGCTAAATGAAGCCTTTTTTCTAGAATTAGTTAGTACTCTATATGAACATTAGTATCATAACAAAAGCTTACTATATATATAATATATAATATATAATATATAATATATATTAATCTTAAAAATTTTGATATAAAATTCATTTCTTAAGAAAAAATTTAAAGAATCAAAATAGGCCCACAGAATTGAAATTCATGGCAATAAAATAGCCCCTTAATTTTGGTTTTCTTCTGTCCCATATCAGATAGCTCTTCTGACATGTTATAGAGATTTTGTATTTTCTTTTTAACAAATATGGTTGGGCTTAGAGAAAGAGAGAGCCATTCTTCAACTCCAAAGCAGGCTTTAATTTTTAGTTGAACTGGGACTACAAGAAGACCATTTGTGTTAAATTTCTTTAGAGAAGAGCAGAAACAAACATTTAGGAAGACATGAAATTTTATAAATGATATACCAATAAGCCAATTTACTCTTTTTGGGGGGATATTTTTCTGGACCATTTGTCCTTTTTCTACAGTTGTCTCATTTGTCCAGTGTTCTTAACATTCCTTAGCCTTTATTCTCCTGAAAGACAAAAAACAAAAAAAACCAAAAAAAAAAAAAAACAAAACTCTGCCCCAAGCCTAACTTTGGAGAGGTTCTCTTTGGCAAATTATATCTAATTAAATGAAAAGCATTTGTTAGTGGTATAAGTTAATTTAAATTGGATGGTCATGCTGGTTGGTGAACTATCACCTCTTCTAATTAAGAGGTCTCTCTTGTTCATATTTAACCCTTATCAATTTTGATGATATCCACAGCTTTTCTTCTCCTGTAGAAAGAAAAGCAAAACCTCATCCCCAACATAATACATATCCTGGTTTCCATTCTGAGGTCAGCACATCTTTAAAGCACATAGGCTGATTTAATTCTGTAGTTTTTTCTATTATCCAATGTCTCTCCATAGGTGTTGTTCCATTCTCATTAGCACTGAGAAAATTCAAAGTTAACAGATCATTATGTAATCTATTTCTGGTGGGTTTTTTTTTACCCCTTTCTGTTTATTTAGCATATCCTTTAGAGTTCAATTTGATCTTTCTATAACTGCTTGGCCTGTAGGATTATGTGCTATACCCGTAATATGCTTTATATTGTAATAAGCAAAAAACTGTTTCATTTTACCAGAGACATATGCTGGAGCATTGTCAGTTTTAATCTGTGCAGGTATACCTATGATGGCCATAACTTCTAGCAAATCTGTGATTGCTGAATCAGCTTCTTCAGAACTCAAAGCAGTTGCCCATTGAAATCTTGAATAAATATCAATAGTGTGGGGTACATATTTCAATTTTCCAAATTCTGCAGAGTAAAGTACGTCCATCTGCCAGATTTCATTCCTCTGAGTACCCTTTGGGTTACATCCTGCTGGTAGTGGAGTCTGATTGTAAAAAGAACAAGTAGGATATTTTCTTATAATTTCCTTGGCTTATTGCCAGGTTATGGAAAAATCCTTTTTTAAACTTTTAATATTGACATGATTTTTTTTAAAATTCTGAGTCCTCCAGCACATTTCCTATCAATAGTTTATCAATCTCATCATTACCATGTGCTAGAGGGCCTGGCAGACCCATATGGGAGTGATGTGAGTTATATATAGGGATGCTTCCTATTCCTGAATATATCTTGTAACTGAATAAATAACAAAATTAATTCTGACTCATCAGAGATAAATTCTGCAGTCTCAATATGTAAGACCACTCTTTCAGCATACTGAGAGTCAGTAACTATGTTGAGAGGTCCTGAAATAGCCATTAATACCAACAGGATAGGGTACAATTCTGATTTTTGAACTGAATTATAAGGACTTTGAACAACTTTACCTAAATTTTCTGATTTTAACCCACCTTTTCTTGTTTGTTTACATCTGTATAAAGTGTACAAGCTTCAGATATGGGTGTTTCCTGAACAATGTGAGTCAGAATCCAATCAGCTTTCTTTATAAATTGAATTCTATCACTTTTGGGATATTTGCTGTTAACCTCTCCAAAAAAATTATTGCAAACTCTTTGCCTAGGTTCACTTTCTTCCCATAATTTGTCAGTGTCCTCCTTAGTTAAAGTACTACAATTTCTGCTGGGTCTATTCCTGCTAATTGACAAAGTCTCAATTTTCCTTTTAAAATCAAGTCAGAGTTCTTTTCCACATAAGTTTTTAATTTTTTACTCTGTTTATTTGGTAAAAATATCCATTCCAATATAATATCTTCCCTCTGCATTAAAATTCCTGTAGGAGAATGCTTAGAGGGTAAAATAACCAAAATGCAATCAAGCTTTGGATCCACACAATCCACGTGTCCTTCCTGTACTTTCTTTTCCACCAAGGCCAATTTTCTGTCAGCTTCAGCTCTTTGACTATTTAATTCCTTGTCACTTTCTAAGGTTTTGAACAAATTACTCATCATTTTTTACCCCAACAACAGTCCACACATGGGAAATGTCTACAAATAATCTTTGAAAGTCATCAAGAGTCCGTAATCAACCTCCTCTAATTTGCACCTTTTGGGGTGTAATATTTTGTAGACATATTTTATATCCTAAATAATTAATAGAATCTCCTCTTTGTATCTTTTCAGGAGCAATTTGTAATCCCCAACAAAGCAAAAGTTTCTTTACTTCTTCAAACATTCTTTCTAAGTTATCTGCATTTGAGTCAGCTAGTAAAATATCATCCATATAATGATAATTGTAGATTTAGGAAATTGTTTATGTATTACTTCCAATGGCTGTCATACAAAATATTGGCACAGGGTTGGGCTATTTAACATTCCCTGTGGGAGAACACTCCACTGATATCTCTTAACCACTGAGAATTATTTTAAGTAGGCACCTTAAAGGCAAATTTTTCTCTATCTTTTTCTCGTAAAGGTATTGAGAAGAAACAGTTTTTCAAATTGATACCTATAAGAGGCCATCCTTTAGGTAACAGAGTAGGCAAGGGAATTCCAGATTGTAGCAAGCCCATTGGCTGAATTACATTGTTTATTGCTCTTAGGTCTGTTACCATTCTCCATTTACCTGTTTTCTTTTTAATAACAAATTCAGGAGAATTCCAAGGGCTAGTTGATTCTTCAATATGCTGAGGATTTAACTGCCCTTGTACCAGCTCTTCTAAAGCCTGCAGTTTCTCTGTTGTTAAAGGCCATTGCTGAACCCATACAGGTGTGTCTGTTAACCATTTTAAATGTAAAGATATTGGTGTCTTTGAAAGATCAGCAGTTGTCGTGCCCTGTTCTTATAAAATCTGGATGGCTGGTGACTGCTCTTTATAATAGCTCCTAATATTTCTCTTAGAAACATGTGTTAGTTTATAGTTTGTTTCTGAGGTTGGAGGAATTTTAATCTGGGTATTCCATTGTTGTAATAGATAAATTCATAGCTATATTAGCCACAAATAACTTTAATTTTCCTCTCTGTCCTTCTGGCCCTATACATTGTAGCCATCTTGCACTCTGTTTCACTTGAGATAATGTTCCAATCCCTAACAGGTGAACCTGAAGAAGCCAATTTGGATGCCAAAATTCTGGTGCAATTATTGTGACATCTGCATCTGTGTCTACCAAACCTTCCAAGAGAATGCCATTTATTTGTATTTTTAATTTTGGTCTTTGTTCATTTATAGAAATTTACCAAAAAATTCACTTTATGGTTTCTCCTGTATTTTCTGTTCTCTCTGCTATAGCTGTTCTATCACCCCGAGCAGTATGGTTTATTACAATAGGCATTTGGTTATTTAATTGCTCTGGGAAGGGGTTCCTTCTACAATGACAGGAAAGGACTAAACTGAATTTACCATGGGGGCCTGCGAGAGGCCCCTCAGGAAGTTTCCTGATGAAAAAGGCAAAGGATTACCTTGTCTGTCCCTTGTTGATCTACATTCATTAGTCCAGTGTTTGCCTTTACCACACCTTCTGCATAATCCAGAAGGGAGAGACGTCCCATGTTCCTTGAAGAACCATTGTTTCTAGAAATGCCCTGTTTACATTCCCTTTTCAGGTGACATTATTATTTTTCCTCAAAGCTTTTGATATCACCTCTCCTATCCATACATCATCATGGTCATGAGACTCAATATTAATTGTGTCCCTGATCCAATCTTCCAAGGGTGCAGATCTGTCCTTTAAAGGTCTGATCACCCTCTTGTATGCTGCATTTGCATTCTCAAAAGCCAAAGATTCAATTATTATCTGTCTAGCTTCTGAATTTGGTATCATTCTATTTACAGCTGAAGATAGCCTTTGTAAAAAATCCATGAAGGCTTCTCTTGGGCCTTGTATAACTTTTGTATATGATTCAATTTTCTTCCCTGCTTCCTCTATTCTGTCCCACACATTCATGGCTGCCATGTGGCATAGAATTAGGGTTTGGTTATCATATAAACATTGTCTCAGGTACAGACAGATAGAAAGTGATAGAGTTGGGCAGGAAGAGGAAATGATGTAGCTGGACAGAGAGCAAATCAAATGGCAAAACATATAGGCATGGGTAGACAGGAAGTACCTCATCTTTGGAAGCTGCAGAGTTGGTGAGATATGGTTAGCTGTGGCTTTCCCTATTTCCCTGATCTCTCAGGTTTTCACCCCTATATCTGGCTCTGTGTTTTTTTTAAATTCAATAAGACCATTTAGAAATTCATCTACAAAGAAGTTCTACCTTCTGTAGTATCAAATATTCAACCAAAACTTAATTCTACATGTAAAAATAAAGAACATCATAATAGTATGTGAATTGCTTTTCCTTCAATAAGTGGGAAATTATATGTACACTAAAAAATGTTTTTTACAAATTGTGATTTATTGACAGTAAATGTTGGAATTATATATACATATATATATATATATATATATTATATTTATATACTTAGGTCACAAAAAATTCTCAGGTGAAAAGGGCTCATAACTGAAAAAGTGGAAGTCTCAATTTAGCTCATGTTTCTGGAGGTTCTAGTTGACGACCAAGTGTCCCTATTGCTTTGGGCTTCTGCTGAGGGACACCAGATGACAATGGCATGGAGGTAACCATCATATCATGGCCCATGAAGCAAAGAAAGACAGAGGGCTAATAGTGTCCCTTAAGCCCTTGCAATGATATACCTCCTAAAGGTCCCACAAACTCCCAAAACTACCACCTTGGGAACAGAGCCTTAGAAAAAAATAACTTCAAGGGGTATATAAAAATAATATAATAAGGGTGGGACAAATAATCAAGAAAGCAGGTAAACAGGAATGGTACAGAAGAAACATAGGGATAAAACAGATTCAATAAAACATTTTCTGTACAGACTATTCATTAGTAAGTATGAAAAAGACATCAACAGACTTGGCAATCAATAAAGCCACTGGTGACCTTGGAAAAGACAGCCTATGTGGATTATGGATTAGGATTAGGATTGTGGATTAGGGTAAATTGAAGTACAGACATAAAATATCAAGAAGGCTTATTTATTTATTTATTTATTTATTTATTTATTTATCATAGATATGAAAAGACAAAGTAAGATAGGACTAGAACAACAGTAGAATATGTACTGTTAAAAGATTTAGAAGAATAGAAAAAGACCTCAAAAGGAGAAAAGCTGGATATACAGGAGAAATAATCAGTAATATAGAGTCTAATGCCCTGAATCTGTAGGATATAAGAGATGTTATAGGGTTATCTTGAGCAGGAGACACGATAAGGCCTTCACAGCCTATTACTGTTTCCTTTAGCATAAAGAGACACAATAGGACTGATGCACATACGAATCCATAAAGACTGTGGCATGAACAAGGCATGCACAAGTTTAAGCCAGATGGAATCCTAGTACTGAGAGTGGACACAGGCCACGATCCCTAGGCCAGAAACCATATCCAATTGACAAGGGATTGTAAATGAAAATTTTGCTCCCTCCAATGGAGTCTCACTGGGTATATTAACCACAATGAAGGATAGCCCTTATGCCCAGCAGTAGATGCCCAACACAAAATTAACTCAATGATATTTCTGTAGACTTTTTGTCTCATATTATCTTGTTTGGGTATTTTTTTTGTCTCACTGGCCTTTTACTCATATACATCATAGATTCTGATTTTGTGGTTTTATGGAGTATGTGTGTGTGTGTGTGTGTGTGTGTGTGTGTGTGTGTGCGTTTCTTGTGTTTTTTCTTTAATTATGGTTGGTTGGTTGATTTGCCTGTTTCTTTTCCAAAAAGAGAGAGGAGGGAAAGAAAGGGTGAATGGTGTGGTAGGAAGGATCTGGGAGGAGATGGGGAAGAGAACCATAATCAGAATATATTGTATATAAAAATATGAAAAATTTTCCATAAGAAGAAGATTCAAAGAAACACACACACACACACACACACACACGAGAGAGAGAGAGAGAGAGAGAGAGAGAGAGAGAGAGAGAGAGAGAGAGAGAGAGAGAGAGGAGATCACAAATATATGGTGGCTTTAATCCATTCAAGAATGTGGTTTGTTTCCTCAGCATCCAGTAGCCAAGGCAGAAGCAACAAAGGCAGATGATGGATTTATCACTGTAGAAGAGATGTAGCAGCAGTATCATGGTTGAGTGTAGCGGAGGGGGGCGCTAATTTGCATGGAGAAGAATCAAATCCAAACCAGTCTAATGAACAGAGAATAAAATGGCTTTGGGGTATTTCTGTATGAAAATTAATGGGGAGAAAAGACTGAAAAGATAGAATATAATACTTGGAATGATGCATTAAAATATTTGTTCAGGTTCAGTGGGTAAAGATGCCCACTGTCAAGCCTGAGTCACCTGAGTGACCCCTAGTACACAGTAGAGGGAAAATGATTTCCTCATGTTAACTTGTCATCTGACTTACACAGGCATGCACACACACACACACACACACACACACACACACACACACACAAATGTAATAAAAATAAATAATAAATAGAATAGAAGTTCAGAGGCAGAGAGACTCTGAGCAATATCATGATATGGTGAAAGATCACCGAGAAAATTTCAGGTACAGAATCTGGTGCTGATGATTTATTGTTGCTTTTGAAAATTTGTTTAGATACAAACATTACCTATGTGGCATAAATGCAGTACATAAAGAGAAACAGTAAACTGCTATCATAATTTTTGATGGAAAATAAAAGAGGAAGAGATAGGCACTCCAAAGACAAATAGAAGAAGGATTAAATGGAGTATATACAGCTAGCACAGATCTTAATGGTGGAGTATTTCTTGCTCCAGGCTAAAGGGGAATGATAGTCTTCCAGTTGTAATGAAGATCTGGGAAACCCAATCCAACTACACTGGTGTTGAAAGGAAGGAAGGGAGAGAGAGAGAGAGAGAGAGAGAGAGAGAGAGAGAGAGAGAGAGAGAGGAGAGAGGAGAGGAGAGGAGAGGAGAGGAGAGGAGAAGACAAGAGAAGAGAAGAGAAGAAAAAAGAAAGAGAAGAGAAGAGAAAAGAGAAAAATAGTCTCATTCACAGGCATTGCAGGAAAGATATGTTCTGAGAAGAGTGTGCAGATGGAATCCTGTGAAGTGGTTGAGGGCATAAGAAAAGCTATTCACTAGGGAGTAAAGGTTTCTGAGGAAATGGCTGGAAAAATCAGCAGTGTGAGGAACTGAAATGAAATGATGGGTGATAATCATGATACACATACAGCTTACTATATTGAATTTAATCACTGCACTTACTCTGCAATGTAGGTGTCATTTCTCTTGTGTATGTGAATAAATTGGCACTGATTACATTTTGAAACTCCTTTTAAGTCACATATCTAAAAAAATTTTTTTTGTTTCATTTTAAGACCTAAGTCCCTTAACCACTAAACAGGATTGAAATGAGAGGACATAAAAAGTACCAGAAGTACTTTAATGTAGAAAAGCACCTGTGATGATAGAGGGGGAGACCTTATGGATCCATGCAAATCTGAGATCTAGCCACATGCTTAAAGAGTCCTCTTGGTATCAGAGGCCTTGACCAGGGTTAGTTGCCTGCTTTCAGAGTTGCAGAAGGAAAACGGACAGGAGGCTTTTATGTACCTTCAGAGAAATGACAAGAGAATCACGAGGTCAAGAGCAGTTGAGTCTAGGCAAACATCTGCCCCCAGAACTTCACTATAAAGTAAACAGAAATACTTTAGCAAAGGTTTGCTCTCTGAAGGCAGGAAACAAGAAGACTGCAGACACAAAATGATTCTGTCTTTTTTTCTCTCCTTCCCTCCCACCACCAGTCATCCTCCTCTGAATTCTGTTTTCTATGTTCTTTGCCAGCTCCAGTGAGAGTGTTATTGGTACTTAGCTTCCCCCAGCTCTTTCCTGTTTTGCATCCCCCTCTCCTGGTTCCGGTGTGAATTTGCCTCCAAAGACCACATGCCAAACCCCCTCTCATGATGACTGCTCTTTGCCTTGAGACAGCATTTCACTAGAGACTGATGGATGTGTCAGCTCAGCTTCCTTGCCTGAAGTTCAACCAATGTGGATGCATGACTTACATGCCAGCACTCACCCAAGGGCTCAGGCTGCATCCTCCCTTTATTAGATATACTTGAAATTGTACTCTGGTTTGACCTTTTCTTCGTCATGGTTTCCTACTCTTTAGTCTCTCTTTAAACACTTTGAATTTATTTTGTTTGTTTTTATTGTTTGAGAATTTAATATATGCATATAGTGTGCTTTGATTAAATTCACACTACATTTTCTCATCTCTAATCCTCACCTATTCTCCCTACTACTCTTTACTCTCAACTTCATGTGCTCTTTTTGAAACCCACTCACTCTACTATGTGCATGGTGTAAGACTTATCTACTGGAGCATGGATAACTTCTTAGGGACTACATCCCTGAAGAAAATTGATTGTGCTTCCTCCAGCAGCCGCTAACTGCCAATAGCTCTTCAGCTGGGAGTCAGACTTCAGGAGCTCCTCTTCATCCATGCTAGATTTTGGTTGGCTTGATCCTGTGCACATCTTGTGCATGTAGTCACAGCTACTATGAGTTCATTGTGTAGTGGCCCTGGCATGTCCAGCAAACATCACTTGACTATAAATGTCTACTACCTCTTGCTCTTAGAATATTTCTGCCCCCCTCTTCTGCAATAGTCTCTGAGCCTGGGAGGGAGAGGGGCATGATACAGATGTCCCATTTAGATCAGAGTACTGTACAGGCTCTTACTCTCTGCATGTTGACCAGTCATGGGTCTCTGTGTTAATAGGCATTTACTAAAAAAAGAAGCTGAAAAACCTTTTAAATGAGCCACATTCCTATGATGCCTTAGGGTAGGGTGTGTTTCTGAGAACTCAGCTTAAAACAGAGAAGATTGTTTAGTTAGACATTTTTGAGAAGAAAAATTTAAAAGTATTTTTAAATGAAAATATATGTGCAATCATTAAGTACTAAAAGAAAGCATGAGTCAGGAATAGTGGCCTTTAATCCTAGCACTCAGGAAACCAAGGCAGGCTATGAGTTCGAGGCCACCTTAGTCTACATGATGACTTATAGTCCAGCCTGAACTACACAGTGAGACCTTGTCTTAACACACACACACACACACACACACACACACACACACACACACACACACACTAAAAAGAACAAAACAAAACTACTACTGCAAAAATATGCAAAATGTTTGTAATATGAAAGTATAGAAAATCTAACTGTGGCTTAAAATCAAGAAGCAATGAAAAGAACAAAGATCAATAAATTTACATAAAAACAAAAATAACATTTTCTTGAAATAGGATGATGGTTTCCAGGGCTGGAGGGCAGGAACAATGGGGAAATGTTGATCAAAGGTAGAAAGCTTTAGGTATGCACAACAAATAAGATCTGGAAATCTGGAAATTTAGTGCATAACATGATATTTACCAGTCCTGGACCATGCAGTTGAAATTTACTAAGAAGGTGGATGTTATCTCTCTAAAAGAAAAACAATAAAACAAAACAGTAATGACATGACATGATGGATGGACTGATTGTCTTATTGTGTCAATCATTTCAGAATGTACATGTAAATTTAAAAACAACCAATTACATACCTTAAATATATACAATTTGTATTTGACAATTATTTCCTTAATCAAGTCAGAATTTTTTTGCCTAAAAATATGACAAGGTTGGAAAAACTGACAAAGTAAAACAAAAAATCCTTTCAATCACAAATGGAGAGCTATATATAAAGTGCCATCAAAACTTGAGAGGAAAAATACCAAAGCCCACTAAGGAAATGTGAAAAAAGATTTAAGAAAGTGAAATGGCCCATAAACATATGGGAATCTGTCTAAAAATCACTCATAATAGAAATGCAAGCTACCGTCACTCAGAGGTATTTTATACTTATCAAACTGACAAAAATGAAATGTTCCACTAAACACCCCATTGGCAAGGCTGGGCAGAAACATATGCTCTCATGTACTGCTGGTGGGCAGTGTAAATGGCACAATCCTTTTGGAAGTGAATTTGGCAATACTGAACAAAACTTAAAATGTATTTATTCTTTTGCTAAGCAATGCTGAACACACAACTCCATAAAATAAAATGATTTATGTATAGGTCTGTTAGTCATGTGTTATTCATAATAATAATAAGGTTTAAAATAATGCCATGTCTGTTAATACAGAAATGAACTGGGCACAGTTAAGTACTATTCAATCATGAAGAATGAAAGCAATTGGATGAAAAAATATGGAGGGATTACTGATATAAGTTAAAGATTAAGACACAGAATAGTTTAGATGGTTTCCTAAATTTTGCATATGGAAAAAGTAGGAAATAATAATCTATACACGTACATATACAGATGTTCCTTTCCTTACAATGGAGCTACATTCCTATAATTTCACTATAGTGTTAACGTATTGTAAGCTGAAAATGCCTGGACCATTGAACATCCTAGCTTAGCTCCTTACACCAGGTCACAAACTCATCTTGGCTGGGGTGACTGAATACAGTAACTGTGAAAGATTTGGCAATATTAAAAGGTTTCTGAACATTTAATAACTAGAATTTTGAGAATAAAATCAAATATGTAATTAATCTAAGGTATTTCTGGCAGCACTCACCCATGTTGCATTGTGAAACTTCACTGCTACCTTGGTTCTGAAACCACGGCATACACACTTTTCATTGTTCGTACTGTCGCATCTTACAATGCCAATGAGCACTGAATGAAAAATATCTCAGTTCATATTCAAGACAATTGTGCTATGAATTGCCATGTTTACCCTGCACATATAAAGCTTTTCACTCTTATGGGAGCATAATTGTTTAATCTTTGAAAGAAGACTTCATATTCTCCTACCACTATTCCTCAAAACATAAAGATCAAATTAGTATATCTTTGGATTATAACATGTTAAAATGTTTGTTTTTTAAAATTGTTTGAGGTTCTGACTTGAGTTTCATAAAAATATTTTTGTTAAGTTTGGCTTGGGATTAGAACAGAATTTCTAACAATTTTTAAACTGGCTTCTGCTATTTTGTACTATGAATTTATGCAAAGCAGCATCCTCAATATTGACCATCAAAAAATCAAAATGCCAATCAACTATGAAGATGTTCTACTTCTGCAGCATTAAGCAGTCAACCAAAAATCATTTATTTTCAAATAAATAAGCACATCCTTCTCATTATTATGTCAATTTGCTTTTATCTTTAATAAGTGATAAAAATCTTTGATAAACCAGATTTGTGTTAAAATAAATTTATGATTTATTAACAGTAAATTATTGAATACTTAGTTTTATCTTTATACACCCAGTGTTCTGGGGCTGCTCTCTCCATTTTGTGTCTTCTAGGATTAGTGAATAGCATGTCTTCTGCCTTCCCATTGTAGAGGATTAAGTTTTACACAGTGTACCCACTTTAGCATCATAATTCCCCCTAGGTTTAAAATTCCTTCATCAACACTAAGCCAAGGGATAACAGATATCTCCATCTCCTTTTCAGTAGGTCATCGTTTGACAAATGCTTCAGACAGCCAGTCAAATAAACTTTAGAAACCCTTTTTTAACTGTGAGAGCTTCCATATTAAACCTAGATTCTTCAATCAGTGGATGCATATCAATAAACTCATCTGGTCCAGTTTTATGTTCCTTCCACCATTATCCCACACCTAAAAATCCATTCCCACACATATTCTTCAGACCTCTGCTTGAATGAATTATGAAGCTCATCAACATCTTTAGTGGAGTAGTATACCTCCTCATGGACTACACTTTATATCTCCCTTCCAAGTGCCTACTTAGCCTGAAGTCTGGTATTTATAACTACCTTCCTCTACTACCCATTCTGTATTTTCTCTACCCCCAGTAAGTACCTCAGCAGGTCTTGATTGTTTTCCTGGAAGAGTGACCCATGTCTTCATTTCTGAAGAGTCTATGCCCTTTATCATCCTATCTGGATTGGGCTGTTGTAGTTGACTTTAATCACATGATATGGTAGCACCTGGAGGATCTCTTGCACTCCAGACATAAGCCTTCTCACCTCCATTGTGGAGAAGCAATCCAATTTCCCCATGGTAAACTAGATCAATCACCCCACCTACCACTGTTATTCCTTTCTTAGAATAAGCCAAAAGTGGCCAGGGGGAAGTCTGAGTTTCCAGTTGAATGGCATGTTTGTTGTGGCTACTGGCAAGAATACTGTCTTATCTGGAACCAAAATTTCTAGGCCTGCAGAACTTAAAGTTACAGGACCAGGAAGCAAAATTTTCCTAGTGGGTCACTAAGGATGATAGTGAATGGAACCATTTACTTTTCTAACTCTTGATTCCCTGGACCTTTGAATACTGACTATGGGAGAAACTGAACAATATATGGTGATTCAAAGCATCTACTCCTATCTGTAGAGTCTTTCTCTGGCTACATTCTCCAGGCTACTGTCACCTAATTGGTTCTGTAAATGTGTCTTCAAAAGGCCATTCCACCATCCTATCAAGCTAGCTGCTTCAGGATGTTGGGGAACTTTTAAATGTTTGAATTTTTAAAGACTGTGTAACTCAAGTTCATATTATGCTTTACATTGTAATATTAATATGAGATCTAGGGCATAACAAGAAAGGAAAAGTTATGTCTTAATAAGTGATGTGTTGTGTGTCAAGCTGACAAAGGGATAATTTTGCTGGCTAGTTTTATTGTCAACTTGACCAAGCTAGAGTCATCTGAAAGGGGTAAACCTCAACTGAAAAAATGCCACCATAAGATCTGGCTGTAGGCATTTTCTTAATTAGTGATTGATATGGGAGGGCCCAGCACATTGTAGGTGGTGCCATCCCTGAGCTAGTGGTTCTGGGTTCTATAAGAAAGCAGGCTGAGCAAGCTATGAGGAGCAAGTCAGTAAGAAACACTCAGGCATGGCTTCTACATCAGCTCCTGCCTCTAGGTTCCTTCCCTGCTTGTGTTTCTGCCATGGCATCAATCAGAATAACTGACTTTTATTCAAATATTTTATAATAATTAATTATGCATAATTATTAAGGGTTTCAAAATGTTTGGGGGATATATATATCTTAGTTGTTCAGGCTAAGGCACACTTTTTTCTTTTGTAAGGAAATTTTTTATTTAATACATATTTTAAATGCTTTTAATTGAAATAGAATTACATAATTTCCCTCACTTTCTTCCTTCTGGCCCCTCCCAGCTAACCTCCCTTGAATACCTCATGTCCCCTACTCTCAAAAGTTAATATCCTCTTTCTCTTTGATTATATTTATTACATATGTATGTGTATGTATATATGTTATCTATATATTATTGAGTCCTTTGTTGTTGTTTGCGTGTATACTGTTTCAAGGCTGACCACTCTACATTGGACAACCAATAAAAGGGCTCATCCCCAGGGAAAGGCTAATTCTCTTTCTTCCAGCAATCATTGGTTGTCTGTAGTTCTTTCTCTAGGGGTATTACCCTGTGAACTCTTCCTTTAAGGCAAGAAAAGTATCTAAGCACATAAGGATTCTAAAGAGAGGAAGGCAGGAAGAGAAGGAGCAAGGAAAAGAGGGAAGACAGTTCTTCTGTAGATTAAAAAATACACTTAATAACTATGGAAGAAATTACATCATTATGAAAAACCACCATTTCATGTCTTCCAAGTAACAATTAGTTCAAATAAAGAACACCAACAGACATTTAAAAAGTCAGGCAAACATTCAATAAGAGATAGGCCATTCATACAATGGCAAAGCATCAGCTACAGGTTTCTCACCTATTGAAAAATAGAAACCTATATTTACAATGGAAGGACCTGATGCTAGGCATCTTAACTAAATAATCAAACACAGTATAGCCAACAGGGACACAACTTGGCATATCACTCCTTACATGATTTAATGTAAAGTACACAATATTATCATTTTTTAACATAGTGTATGCAACACAAGTTGGCCTCGAACTTGGGATCCTTCTGTTTTAGTTTCCAGAGTATTGTACTAAAACACTCTGCAATTACTTATGAACTCTTAAGAAATATTTTTACCAAATGTTTAATTTGAATCTCAATGAGTCTCTAATTTAAACAATACAGGTTGTAGAGAAAGAATAAATTAAATGATCCCAAGAGGTCAGACAAATCCAACAGACAAAATGAAGGGACTGCCCTGGGCTCTTCAATAAGTTAATGTTATAAAAATATGTAAATGGGGAACCATTCTACTCTAAAAGATACCAACAAGATGTGACAACCATATTGCAAAGGTACAGTGTTTCTTGGTTTTAAAACAATAGCTAAATGTGACACTAATTAAATATGGTATTAGTTCTCTATTGCTGCCACATTGTGGCTTAAAACCACAAACAGTTATGAGGTTTTGTGTGCAAGAATTTGGTTGGTGTTAACTCAGCATCTTTCACATGATTGAAGTCAAGATGATATTAAGGACTACTATCATCTAATATCTTGCATAGGGATAAAAGATGTGTTCACAGATTCGCTCACATAGCCATTGACTGGAGAGCTCATTCCTTTGAGTGGAGATCCTTTTCTTGTGTTTGTACATGTATGGCATGAAGAATTGAACCTAAGGTCTTTTACAAGCTATGTGTATTAGTTGGGGTTCTCTAGAGCAGTATTTTGGGTAGTGACCCTTTGGGGGGTCTAATGATCCTTTCACATGGGGTCACCTAAAACCATCAGAAAACACAGATATTTACATTATAATTCATAACAGTAACAATATTACAGTTATAAAGTAGCAATGAAAGTAATTTTATTTTGTGGAGTCACCACAGCATGATGAACTTTATTAAAGGGTCACAGTATTAGGAATGTTGAGATCCACTGCTCTAGAGTAATAGAACTTATAGAAGGAATATTTAGAAAGAGGATTTATTAGAATGTCTTACACTTATGTGGTCCAGCTTATCTGATGATGGCTGCCTATGAACTGAAGGTCCAATAATCCAGTACTTTCTCATTTCACAAGGCTAGATGTCTCAGCTGGTCTTCAATATATACTGTATTCCCCAAAGACGTAGGCTCTAATGCCAGTGAATGAAATTGCTAGCAAGGTGAGAGCAAGCAGGTTGTCTTAGGGTTTGTTGCTGTGAAGAGACAACATGACCATGACAACTCTTATAAAAGAAAATATTTAATTGGAGTGGCTTATAGTTCAGAGGTTTAGTCCATTATTATCATGGTGGGACATGGTGACATGAAGGCGGATGTGATGCTAGAAAAGCAGCTAAGAGTTCTACATCTTGATCAATAAGCAATGGGAAGTAACTGAGACACTGGGTATACCTTGAGAAAGGGAGACTTCAAAGCCCACCCCTAAAGTGACACACTTCCTCAAACAAGGCCACACCTACTCCAACAAAGCCACACATCTTTTTTATATATAACTTAATTTAATTCTACATATCAGCCATGGATTCCGTTGTTCTCCCCCTCCCTCCCCCCCCGCCTCCCCCCCAGCCCACCCCCCATTTCCATCTCCTCCAGGGCAAAGACTCCCCTGAGGATTGAGTTCAACCTAGTAGATTCAATCCTGGCAGGTCCAGTCCCCTCCTCCCAGGCTGAGCCAAGTGTCTTTGCATAAGCCCCAGGTTTCAAAGAGCCAACTCATGAACTGAGTATAAGACCCAGTCCCACTGCCTGGATGCCTCCCAAACAGATCAAGCTAATCAACTGTCTCACTTATCCAGAGGGCCTGATCCAGTTGGGAGCTCCTCAGCTATTGGTTCATACTTCATGTGTTTCTATTCGTTTGCCTATTTGTCTCTGTGCTTTTTCCAACCTTGGTCTCAACAATTCTCGCTCATACAAACCCTCCTCTTTCTGACCAATTGGACTCCTGGAGCTCCACCTGGGGCCTGGCCGTGGATCTCTGCATCCGGTTCCCTCAGTCATTGGATGGGGTTTCTAGCACGACAATTAGGGTGTTTGGCCATCCTATCACCAGAGTAGGTCAGTTCAGGCTGTCTCTCAACCACTGCCAGTAGTCTATTGTGGAGGTATCTTTGTGGATTTCTGTGGGCCTCTCTAGCACTTCGCTTCTTCCTATTCTCATGTGGTCTTCATTTATCATGGTCTCTTATTCCTTGTTCTCCCTCTCTGTTCTTGA
This sequence comes from Peromyscus eremicus, assembly GCF_949786415.1. Taxonomy (NCBI): domain Eukaryota; kingdom Metazoa; phylum Chordata; class Mammalia; order Rodentia; family Cricetidae; genus Peromyscus; species Peromyscus eremicus. Next base: position 3,207,046 of record NC_081439.1, on the reverse strand, counting down.
TCCAGCTGAGATCTCCTGCTCCTCTAAGCTCTCTTTCCCTTGAACTTTGCCCTTCATTACCCCCAATCACGTCCATGCTGTTCATGTAGATCTCATCCATTTCTCTGTCTTTCTTGGGGTCCTGTTTTCTAGGTAGCCTCCCTGGTGTTGTAAGTAGCAGTCCAGTCATCCTTGTTCCACATCTGGTATCTTCCTATGAGTGAGTATATACCATGTTTGTCTTTCTGAGTCTGGGTGACCTCACTCAGGATGATTTTTTTTCTAGATGCATCCATTTGCCTGCAAACCTCATGATGTCATTGTTTTTCTCTGCTGAGTAGTATTCCATTTGTGTATATGTACCACATTTTATTTACCCATTCTTCAGTTGAAGGGCATCTAGGTTGTTTCCAGGTTCTGGCTATTACAAACAATGCTGATATGAACATAGCTGAGCAAGTGTCCTTGTGGTATGATTGAGCATTCCTTGGGTATATGCCCAAGAGTGGTATAGCTGGGTCTTGGGGGACATTGATTCCCAATTTTGTAAGAAAGTGCCATATTGATTTCTAAAGTGGTTGTACAAGCTTGCATTCCCACCAACAGTGGAGGAGAGTTCCCCTAGCTCCACATCTCTCCAGCATAAGCTGTCTTCAGTGTTTTTGATCTTAGCCATTCTGACAGGCATAAGGTGATATCTCAGAGTTGTTTTGATTTGCATTTCCCGGATGATTAGGGATGTTGAGCAATTCCTTAAATGTCTTTCAGCCATTTGAGTTTCCTCTGTTGAGAATTCTCTGTTTAGCTCTATAGCCCATTTCTTAATTGGCTGTTGGGCATTTTGATGTCTAATTTTTTGAGTTACTTATATATTCTGGATATCAGTCCTCTGTCAGATATGGGGTTGGTGAAGATCTTTTCCCTTTCTGTAGGCTGTCGCTTTGCCTTGTTGACCATATCCTTTGCTCTACAAAAGCTTCTCAGTTTCAAGAGGTCCCATTGATTGATTGTTTCTCTCAGTGTCTGTGCTACTGGTGTTATATTTAGGAAGTGGTCTCCTATGCCAATGCGTTCAAGACTACTTCCTACTTTCTCTTCTATCAGGTTCAGAGTAGCTGGATTTATGTTGAGGTCCTTGATCCACTTGGACTTAAGTTTTGTGCACGGTGATAGATATGGATCTATTTGCAGCCTTCTACATGTTAATATCCAGTTATGCCAGCACCATTTGTTGAAGATGCTTTCTTTTTTCCATTGTGCACTTTTGGCTTCTTTGTCAAAAACTATATGTTCATAGGTGTGCGGATTAATGTCAGGGTCTTCAATTCGATTCCATTGGTCCACATGTAGGTTTTTATGCCAGTACCAAGCTGTTTTTATTACTGTAGCTCTATAGTACAGCTTGAAGTCAGGGATCATAATGCCTCCAGAGGTTGTTTTATTGTACAGGATTGTTTTGGCTATCCTGGGTTTTTTGTTTTTCCATATCAAGTTGAGTATTATTCTTTCCAGGTCTGTGAAGAATTGGTATTTTGATGGGGATTGCATTGAATCTGTAGATTGCTTTTGGTAAGATTGCCATTTTTACTATGTTAGTCATGCCTATCCATGAGCATGGAAGATCTTTCCATTTTCTGACATCTTCTTCAATTTCTTTTTTCAGGGACTTAAGTTCTTGTCATATAGGTCCTTCACTTGCTTGGTTAGTGTTACCCCAAAGTATTTTATGTCATTTGTGGCTATAGTAAAGGGTGATGTATCTCTGATTTCCTTCTCAGCTTCTTTGTTCATTGTATATAGGAGGGCTACTGATTTTTTTGAGTTGATCTTGTATCCTGCTATGTTGCTGAAGGTGTTTATAAGCTGTATCAGTTCCTTGGTGGAATCTTTGGGGTCGCTCAAGTATACTATCATGTCATCTGCAGATAGGGAAAGCTTGACTTCTTCCTTTCCAATTTGTATCCCCTTAATCTCCTTATGTTGTCTTATTGCTCTGGCTAGAACTTCAAGTACTATATTGAATAAGTATGGGGAGAGCGGACAGCCTTGCCTCGTTCCTGATTTTAGTGGAATTGCTTTGAGTTTCTCTCCATTTAATTTGATGTTGGCTGTTGGCTTGCTGTAAATTGCCTTTATTATGTTTAGGTATGTTCCCTGTATTCCTGATCGCTCCAAGACCTTTATCATGAAGGGGTGTTGGATTTTGTCAAATGCCTTTTCAGCATCTAGTGAGATGATCATGTGGTTTTTTTCTTTGAGTTTGTTTACATTGACAGACTTTCATATGTTGAACCACCCTTGCATCCCTGGGATGAAGCCTATATGATCATGGTGGATAATTGTTTTGATGTGGTCTTGGAGTCTGTTTGCCAGTATTTTATTGAGTATTTTTGCATCAATGTTCATGAGGGAGATTGGTCTGTAGTTCTCTTTCTTTGTTGTAACCTTGTTTGGTTTAGGAATCAGGGTAATTGTAGCCTCATAGAGGAGTTTGGTAATGTTCCTTCTGTTTCTATTGTGTGGAACAATTTAGAGAGTATTGGTATTAACTCTTCTTTGAAGATCTGGTAGAATTCTGCTCTGAAACCATCTGGTCCTGGGCTTTTTTTGGTTGGGAGACTTTTAATGACTGTTTCTATTTCGTTAGGGGTTATTGGACTATTTAAATAGTTTATCTGGTCTTGATTTAACTTAGGTATGTGGTACCTATCCAGAAAGTTATCCGTTTCTTTTAGGTTTTCCAGTTTTGTGGAATAGAGGTTTTTGAAGTATGACCTGATGATTCTCTAGATTTCCTCAATGTCTGTTGTTATGTCCCCCTTTTCATTTTTGATTTTGTTGATTTGGATGCTCTCTCTCTGTCTTTTGGTTAGTTTGGATAAGGGCTTGTCTATCTTGTTGATTTTCTCAAAGAACCAACTCTTTGTTTCATTAATTTTTTTGTATTGTTCTCTTTGTTTCTATTTTATTGATTTCAGCTCTCACTTTGATAATTTCCTGGCATCTATTCTTCCTGGGAGACTTTGCTTCTTCTTGTTCTAGAGCTTTCAGGTGTGCTGTTAAGTCACTAGTGTAAGATTTCTCCAACTTATTTATGTGGGCATTTAGTGCTATGAATTTCCCTCTTAGTACTGCTTTCATAGTGTCCCATAGGTTTGGATATGTGGTGTCTTCATTTTTGTTGATCTCTAGGAAGTCTTTAATTTCTTTCTTTATTTCTTCCTTAACCCATTGGTGATTCAGTTGGGTATTATTCAGTTTCCATGAGATTGTAGGTTTTCTGTAGTTTTTGTTGTTGTTGAAATCCAACTTTAGACCATGGTGGTCTGATAGAACACAGGAGGTTATTCCAATTGTTTTGTATCTGTTTAGATTTGTTTTGTGGCCAAGTATGTGGTTGATTTTAGAGAAGGTTCCATGGGGTGCTGAGAAGAAGGTATATTCTTTTTTGTTAGGATGGAATGTTCTATAGATATCGATTAAGTCCATTTGAGTCATGACATTAGTTAAGTCCTTTATTTCTCTGTTAAGTTTCAATCTGGGAGATCTGTCCAGTGGTGAAAGTGGGGTGTTGAGGTCTCCCACTACTAATGTGTGGGGTTTTATATGTGATTTAAGCTTTAGTAATGTTTCTTTTACATATGTGGGTGCCCTTGTGTTTGGGGCATAAATGTTCAGAATTGAGACTTCATCTTGGTTGATCTTTCCTGTGATGAGTATGTAATGCCCTTCTTGATCTCTTTTGATTAATTTTAGTTTGAAGTCTATTTTGCTGGATATCAGGATGACTACACCCGCTTGTTTCTTAAGACTGTTTGATTGGAAAGTCTTTTCCCAGCCTTTTATTTTTAGTTAGTGTCTATCTTTGAATTTGTGATGTGTTTCTTGTATGCAGCAGAAAGATGGGTCCTGCTTTCGTATCCATTCTGTAAGCCTATGTCTTTTTATAGGTGAATTAAGTTCATTGCTGTTGAGGGATATTAATGACCAGTGATTGTTCATTCCTGTTATTTTTTGGTGGTGATGTGTGTGTACTTCTCTTTGTTGGGGTTTACTGCTGTGGCTTTATCTATTGCCTGTGTTTTCGAGAGTGTATCTGACTTCCTTAGGTTGGAATTTTCCTTCTAGTGCTTTCTGTAGGGCTGGGTTTGTGGATAAATATTGTTTAAATCTGGCTTTGTCATGGAATGTCTTGTTCACTCCATCTATGATGATTGAAAGTTTTGCTAGGTATATTAGTCTAGGATGGCATCCATGGTCTCTTAGTGTCTGCATTACATCTGTCCAGGTCCTTCTGGCTTTCAAAGTCTCCATTGAGAAATCGGGTGTTATTCTGATTGGTTTGCCTTTATATATCACTTGGCCTTTTTCCTTTGCTGCTCTTAATATTCTCTCTTTATTCTGTACATTTAGTTGTTTATTTATTATGTGGCGAGGGGACTTTTTTGGGGGGTCTAGTCTGTTTAGTGTTCTATAGGCTTCTTGTATCTTCATAGGCATTTCCTTCTTTAAGTTGGGAAAATTTTCTTCTATGATCTTGTTGAATATATTTTCTGTGCCCTTGAGTTGGTATTCTTCTCCTTCTTCTACCCCTATTATTCGTAGGTTTGGTCTTTTCATGGTGTCCCAAATTTCTTGGACATTTTAGTTCATGACTTTGTTGGATTTAGTGTTTTCTTTGACTGTTGAATCTATTTCTTCTACTGTATCTTCAACGCCAGAAAGCCTCTCTTCCATCTCTTGCATTCTGTTGATTATACGTGCATCTGAAGTTCCTGATCATTTACTCAGATTTTCTATTTCCAGCATTCCCTGTCTTTGTGTCTTCTTCATTTTTTCTATTTCCCTTTTCAGGTCTTGGACTGTTTCCTTCATTTGTTTCATTGATTTTTCTTCATTTTCTTTCAGTACTTTGTTGTTTTCTTCCAGGACTTTATTGATTTCTTCTAATTTGTTTGCCCTTTCTTCTAGTTGTTTACAGTGTTCTTCCCATTTTTTTGTCTTTCCTCTACACAAGCCTCTACCTTCTTCATGATGTCATTCATAAGGCTGTTTTCTTTTGCTTCTTCCAATTTCTGATGTTCAGGTCTAGGTGTTGGAGGAGGGCTAGGTCCTTGTGATGCTGTATTGCTATTCATTTTGTTGTATGTGTTTCTGCCTTGATGTCTGCCCATCTCCTTGTGGTTTGTTCTTGGCCTTATCCACACACTTGGTTCAGACAGAGCTGACAGATTCAGGAAGTCTCTCTCTCTTATCCAGATGGGAGCTCTCTTGTCTAAATTGGAAGTCCAGGGCAGGATGGGAGCTCTTCGCTCTTCTCTCTCTCTCTCTCTCTCTCTCTCTCTCTCTCTGCTCCAGAAGGGAAGTCTGGGGCAGGATGGGAGCTGGAGGCCAGCCTCTAAGTCTCAGGAAGTGGCTGGGTCTCAGGCAGATGGGTGTGGGGGCAGGGCGTGGAGATTGCAGGGTCTGCCGGGGGTCTTGGAGAAGGGGATCCTTCCCAGTGGGGCTAGAAGGGAACCTGCCTAGTGGCCAGAACCTGGGGCCAAGTTGGACAGGTCTTCCCCGGAGTGGCTGGTGCCCAGGGATGGGGTCCGGGCCGAGCTAGGGCACTCACCTGTGCTCCAGAAGGGAAGTCCAGGGCAGGATGGGAGCTGGGGGCCGGCCTCTAAGTCTCAGGAAGTGGCTGGGGTCTGTGCTCCAGAAGGGAAGTCCGGGGCAAGATGAGAGCTGTGCTCCAGAAGGGAAGTCCGGGGCAGGATGGGAGCTGGGGGCCAGCCTCTAAGTCTCAGGAAGTGGCTGGGGTCTCAGGCGGATGGGCATGGGGGCAGGGCGTGGAGATTGCAGGGTCTGCCGGGGGTCTTGGAGAAGGGGATCCTTCCCAGTGGGGCTAGAAGGGAACCTGCCCGGTGGCCAGAACCTGGGGCCAAGTTGGGCTGGTCTTCCCCGGAGTGGCTGGTGCACAGGGATCTAGTGCCACTTCTTATGAGCTTATCGGAGCGATTATATTCAAATTACCACACAGGTAAAGAGTAAACGCTTCTTTCTTCCAACAGAGGGTGTGGCCCAGATTAGAGATGAGTTTTCCTAGCTCAAAACATTTATATTAAAGGTGTGTATTCCTACCTCAAAGATCTGGATTAGAAGTAACTTTTCCCACTTCAAATTAAGCAAAAATTCCTTACTGGTATGCCACTCCATTTTAGGGTTTTAGTTAATTCCAGATATAGACAAGGTGACAACCAAAAAGAGTCATCACACTAGGCAAACCCTTAAGCAATTAAGCTTTTGGACCTTATGAAAGCTTTATGGTTTTAAGCCCTCTTTATAATACACTTGACAGTTCCCCCAACACAAGACAGCTATCTTCAGAATGAACAAGCTTAGACATAAAGAGGAAGGAAGATTCAGACTCCAAAGTCACATGTTGTTGCCTTATTGTGTTTATTCAAAACAATAGACTATAAATAGGATCTGTCCCTTAAAGGGAGAAATATCAAATTATTTAGGGTATATTTTTAAACAACCACAATATGGACTGGACACATGAAGATGTGTAATTACTGCTACTCTTCCTAAGGATGATCACTTAGAAGTGAGGTGATTAAAAAAATCTGTCATTTTAAAGACAGAGATAAATGGATTCTCCTTAGCTTTTATTGAGGAATGATCTTAATAATGAAGAAGTACTTGGAGCAAAATGGCCTAATACCCAAGCAAGAGAAAGAAATAATGACAATATACTATTTGTACTTATTTGTTATGGGGGGACCATATAAATATTCACTTAATGATTTTTCTCAACTTCTTCCTAAGACTGGAAACTCTAGAGAAAAAAAATGTGAGGTAAATGTTGCACATTAAGTTTTCACAAAATATCTTGCCTGACACATGCTAGGTATTGTGGATAGGAGGCAAGACTTGGAATAGGTACAAATTAGGCAAAAGGCACAAACTCCTGTATAGTAAGAAAACAGAGGTAATGAATAAAAGGAAACAAGCAGGTAGGCTGAGAGGTTGAATTACAGGGAAGCAAAGGGGAAGACTAAAAGTGTGAGAAGTATTGTTACTGATGGGATATAGAAAAGGCCACTTTATACAGAGAAAGGAAAGCCCACATCCATTGTGGTGGGAATGTAACTTGCTGTGGCTATTATGCAAAGCAGTACAGAGGGTCTTCAAAAGCAATCACATCACTGAATATAAGTTCCAGGGTTTAAATTGATCTTTTAGTTAGTTGAGTGTTTTGTTTTGTTTTAAGGAGTGCCTCAATATATATCCCAGCTGAGACTTGTTGTGGTAGCGTCCGCACTACCACCACCCATTTACCATGTCCGAGCAAGGGGCTGTGGATTAAAAAATAGAGAAAAGAAACAGTGAGTCATTCGCCACAGCAGAATGCCGAATGCCATTTATTGAAGGAGAGAGGAAACCTTAAATACAGTCTTATAGCACAATGGAGGATTCCCAGAGGGCAGAAGTTTGCTACCCAATGTTCTAAATTCTTGCATCTAAGCTGTTTACACCAAATGCAGGATACATGAACAAAGAACCTCAGTTGAGCATTCAGGAAGAAGGAAACCAGCAGGGAATCAGCATAGGGAGGGCATCTGGTCGAGGTCAGCAAGCAAGGCGGCAGCTACTCACATTGGGGGGCCAGGGCCCTACAGGTCCCCCCATTTTACTAAAAAATGAGCTTCTCACTTAGGTTTCATGGGACGTCAGCAGGTCACCTTACCCATCATGGAGACACCTGCACAGGCCACACAGGTGCTCTCTGCCTTAGGTTGGTAACCACCCCCCAGGCATTACCCATCTCTGCATACTCATTATCATACAGACTGAACCACGTGAGCTGTAGAGTTAACTGCTGCCAAAGATCTCAAAGTGGTGCTGGGCTTGCAATCTGTGCAACACAGAAAGACCAACAGATGTCCTAACCTACCCATAGCTGGTAGGCTAAAGGCAATTGAACCATTCCCTTCCTTCATGAGCCTTACTGCAAATTGGAGTCCTTGTAAGGTGGTATCCCATAGGCAAGTGGAACTTGAGTTTTATAAATTTTATAACTTTCAAAGCCAATCAAAATGTATATAACTGTTGAATTAAATTTATCATGCCCAATAGAATGAAAGATTAATTAACTGTGGTAGCTGCTTTTGCTGCCAGGGTCTCCATTGTGCTAGCTGTAGTAACCAATTATGAAATAGCAATCCCAGAAACAGTAGCAGCATTGGCCACCACAGCTATAACAGCAACAACGGCAACAGCGATGTCAAATTCTCTGCTGGAGTGTATGAGCATCATCTGTGTCTAACTGCCATGGTCCACTGGCATGAGCACAGCTCCAGGAACACGAACCACCAAGGCCCATTTTTCTTGATCCCAGCACGACTTAAGCTGGCAGCTCTGCAAAAGAACAACTAAGAACCATAAAGAAAAAACAGACAGCACACAAGGAGCAGAACTAATGGTCTCATAATGGCTACATTCAGGTAGCTCACAAATTTTAAGGTATCTTCAAAGGAGGCTAGATGAATTTCAAGAGGCCAATAAAAGTTGCACAGAGCCACTCCTGAAAAGTAGGTACTACACCAGTTTGAAGAGAACTGCAAAAATGAAAAAGGCTTAGCTGGCATGCTATTGTTAACAAATGAAGGTCAGTGACCTTCAGAGTTATCCTTAATCTCCAAGGTGTCTGGGTGACACATTCTCAACATTTTTGAAAAAAGTTACCATACATTACCTTCTGAAGAATCCAACTGCATGGGTACAGTTCCTAGCCTTACATTAATGATTGCCAAGGCTGGCCGTTTTGGGTTCTCAATCCCCATTGGCATCAGAAGGGGAGAGTTTTTCACGAAGGCCCAATAGGTCTCTGCCATGTTTGGATTCAGCAGCAGCCACAGGGTGCACACAGCACTTAGGAACCCAAAGAGACTGTCCTGTGGAAAGACACAAACAAATCCCCAGGCCCATACCAACACCAGATCAGGTCCCCTCCAAGTGCCAGTAGAAAGATCCTTCTATCACACCAGAAGATGATTTGCAACAGGAGCCCTCCAGTGCTTATCTGCATTGGATACTCCAGCAGAATCCACTGATAAAAAATTTAAAATATATAAAACAAGGGAAAGAATAGAATGGGAGAGGAGAGATGAATCCCTAGCTCCCCCCTTTTTACTTTAGCAAAATATGTTTTTAAGGTATGATGGCAGCATTCTACTATAGCCTGTTCTTGAGGAATATAAGGAATACCAGTCTTATTAACAATAGAAAAATCTTGGCAGAATTTTGAAAATCCCGTACTGCTGTAGGCAGGACCAATATCAGTCTTTATGCATTTTGGCACTCCCATATAAGCAAAAGCATGAAGACAATGATTCTTTACATCCTTAACCTTTTCCCCTGAATGGGCAGATGCAAAAATTAGAGAAGAACATGTATCAATAGACACATGGACATATTGTAATTTTCCAAAGGAAGGCACGTGTGTGACGTCCATCTGCCACACATGATTAGGTAAAAGTCCACAGGGATTAACTCCCAAATGAGGAACAGGTAAAAATACAACACAAATAGGACATGGTTTAACTATCTGGATGGCTTGTTCCTGAGTTATGCCCATATGATGGCGAAGAGATCCAGCATTAAGATGATAACATTGATGCAACTGAGTAGCCTTTTCAAAGGCAGAACAAATTAATGTGACAGCTATACAAGTAATGGCATCAGCCCTCTGATTACCTTCGCTTAGAGGTCCAGGCAATTGGGTATGAGCTTAATATGGCCCACATGTGAGCGGGACCTTATAAGTCCTTGCACTTGCAATAAATATTCAAAGGCATAATGGCATGTGCCACATATTGGCTATCAGTATAAATATTTACACTCTCATCAGAAAGCATTTATAAAGCAAGCAACAGTGCCTGTACCCCTGCCATCTGGGCAGAAGTGCCCTGGACTTTCATTCTCTTCACTATATTACCAGAAACTACCACAGCAAAACCACGTGAAGTGCCATCAGTAAATATCACATGGGCCTGAGGAATAGGAGTCATCTGTACTATCTTGGGAAATATAACAGGATGCAATTTAAAAAATTTAACACACATCATTGGAGGGGTAGTGAGTATCAAACTGACCCTGCATGGAGCATGTCAGTCTGGTCCAATCATTATCATTAGCTTGCAACCATGCTGTTTGAGACTGGGTGTATGGGGTCACCACAATATCTGGCTCCTTACCAAAGGTTTGAACACTGATCTTGATTCATTTAAATATAATCTGAGCAACAGCCTGAGGATAAGGAGTAATAGTTTTTGCTAGAGAAGCTGGGGAATGTACCCATAGAATAGGACCTGTTTGCCAAAACACTCCAATAGGTGAATGAGTAAAACAAAATAGTCATGACCTAAATAATGATAGGGAAAAGATACTTGTACTTTTTGGGGGCTATTTGTAAATTAGCCAGGCTAAGAACCTCTTGTAATTTAGAAAAGGCATCAAAAACAAGTTTTTTTATCTTTAGCAGCCATAAAATATAGTCAATCACAATTAAATGTCAATGTTTAGGAATTGCCACAGGGGCAGGCAAGCCAGGCTGTGTTGCTCCCATGAGAAGCATGGTTTTATTTACAGCTCTAAGATCCTGTAACAGCCTCCATTTTCCTGACTTCTTTTTAATAACAAATATAGGTGAGTTCCAAGGTGAACTGGAAGAAATGATATGACCAGCATCTAACTGTTCCTTAACTAATGTGTTCGCAGCCTCCAATTTTTCTTTAGTAAGGGGCCACTGTTCCACTCATACAGGGTCATCACTTTTCTAAGTGATTTTTATTGGTTGTATTATTGAAGGCTGCTGTGCAGTGACCCCTATGGAAAGACCCTAATCCTCTAGTATCCCCAGGACATCTAGTGACACAGTTTTTGTCTGCCACAGGTAGTGGATCTCCTTGCAACATTTTCCCTAAGCCTCTGCCCGGGCAGTAGCCCTGACTCTTCAGCATCTGTTGTACAGGCTGTGTAGTAAGCATTGCTCCCATACCATATAACACATCCTGTCCCCACAAGTTCACTGGAATGTCAGGTAGCACAAAGGGTTGAAAAGTTCCTGCATGACCTTCCTCATCCTTCCAATTTAAGAGTAGCCTGCTCTGTAATGGCATCTGAGCTGTGCCAATACCTTGTAGGTTAGAGGTGGAATTTTTAAGGGGCCAATTGGGATCTCAGGATTCTTGTGAAATTATAGATATATCCAGCACCGGAATCCAATAATCTTCCAATCTCAATCCCATATAATTTTATTTTTAATTTAGGCTGTTTATCATTGATAACTGTTTGTCAAAACACCTTTTTTTTCCTGTACTTCCAAAGCCTCCAGTTCTATATATCGGTGCCATTTTGCATTTAAAATATGAAAGCAATAATAATTGAGCAATTCTATCACCAGCTTCTATTTCCATGGTCCCTTTTACATATGCTAATTATAAAAGCATTAAATACAATCTCTATAGGATCTGAAGAGGTAACTTTAGGTAATACTTTTGAGTATTTTTATAAAATCTTAAAAAGAGGATCCTTCTTTAAAGATTTCAAGTAACACATTAGCACAAATAGCCAGTTATTAACAATGTGGACCAAACAATTTATCTGTATTTTATTTACTGGAAAAATAATTTTGTAACCTCTTTATCAGTAAGAAATTATTTTTTATGGGTTTATCTTAGCAACATTATTTAATAAGCTAACAACCCAATCCATTTCAGATGTTATATTTCTATAGAATTCTAGAAAGCAACTTAAAGAGCAGAGGCCAATTTCCAGTAACGATCAACAGACAAGAGCATACCTAATATATAGTTCAAAATTATGAATCCTGTTCCTCTAGTTTATCTACCATGAAAATCAACCATTCATCCAAACATTTATTAAGACAATCAAAAGAACAGAACATCCTTTATTGAAACAGCATTGACTTAGCATTCCATGTCCTGACCAAAACCATTTTTCACCAGAAGTTGGGCCCATTTAAACTTTTAGCGCTAGTCCCTCTCCTGGCCTCTACTCGCTTGCCCGCCTGCGAGTCTGTTCCCCTTGTTGGCCTCGCGGTCCTGCCTGCATTTACCTGCCCACCCACTGTTCTGGGCAATCTTGTGCACTGCTGCATCATGCTCCTTTGTTCACTATGCAGGCCTGCACACGTGCATTTCAGTTTAAACTTCCTCTTACTCCCATGAAGGGATTACCTAATAATGAGTTATTTCCACCTTAAGGGAAAAACAGGAAAACATTTCCCACGAAGGGATCCTAACTATTGAAGTATTCCCACTCTGAGAGAAAAATAAAAAACATTTAAACCAAAATAAGCAAACAGACAGCAAAACTTGAACCTCTGGGCTTGTTAGCTTGTTCATCCAGCAACAGTGAGGCCTACCTGCTGATTCTTTGTAATTCAGATGCTGCCGCTCTGTGCTGGCAGGCAGAAAGAGTTCAGAGTTTCAGCTATCATGAGAATTCTAAAATTGGAAAGAGTCTTTTCTTTCTCCATTACTACTGGGAAGAGGCTTTTCTCTTTTGCTCATCCTTTCTCTACAGGGCCCCAATCTTTAGGCCTAGTTTCAACATTTTTCCCCTTTTTACCTGGAAAATCCTTTTTACTTGATTAAAATTTTTCTCCCTTTTCTAACGGGAAATTTCCTTTCCTTCCCTCTTCTCTATTGGGAAGATTTCCTTTTTCATTTAAAATCTTTAGCCCTTTCTTAACTGCGGTGGTGCCCTATTTGCACCCATGACAATTCACCCTTACCTTTTCTTTTTTCTTTAAAATGCTGGCCAGCCTTACCTTTTGGGTGTCCATCAATGACATCCCTTCTTTCTCAGATCTCGGTAGAAACTCCATTTGTTGCAATAGCACCCACGCTACCACCACCCATTCACCATGTGTGAGCAAGGGGCTGTGGATTAAAAAATAGAGAAAAGAAACAGTGAATCATTCGCCACAGCAGAATGCCATTTATTGAAGGAAGGAGGAAACTTTAAATACAGGCTTATAGCACAATGGAGGAACCCTGGAGGGCAGAAGTTTGCTACCCAATGTTCTACATTCTTGCATCTAAGCTGTTTACACCAAATGCAGGATATACAAACAAAGAACCTCCAGTGAGCACTCAGTAAGAAGGAAACTGGCAGGGAATCAGCATAAGGAGGGCATCTGGTCGAGGTCAGCAAGCAAGGTGGCAGCTACTCACAGTGGGGGGCCAGGGCCCTACAGAGACTGGCCTTAAACTCATGATACTCCTGTCTCAGCCTCTTGAGTGTTAAGATTACAGACATGTGCCACAATGTCCACATGAAATTAGTATGCTGGAAAGACACCTTTTTTCACATGTTTACTGCAGTACTCTCCACAATAGCCAGCTTACAGGACTATGCTATGTGCCTACAGATGGATGAATGAATAAAGAATTTGTGGTACATATAAATAATGGAATATTACTTACTTATAAAAAGGAATGAAATTATTTAATTGACAACAACACAAACGGAAAAGAAAGACAAATACCATGCATTGCATAAGCTACAAAGTTCAACACAAAGCAGTAAAGAGTAGACTAGTAGCTACCAGACTGTGTAAAATACACAGAGAAATTGAAGATGGTTAGTAGATACAGAGGAGCAGTTGAATAGTAAAAACAACATAATGATCTAAAGCACAGTAATAGAACAGTATATAATAATAGTTAATTGAATAGTTTTAATTAGCTAGGAGAGAAGATTTTGAATGTTTCTATCACTCAATAATTATATGCCTGAGGTAATAGATACACTAATTACCCTGATTTGATCATTACACATTGTACACATGTATCGAAATGTCACACTGTACCCCATAATTATGTACAATCACCATGTGTATGTTAAAAATAAAAGCATATTTTAAAATGAAATAGCCATTCTCAATACTCAAAATTGGACTCCAATTTTAAGGGCCATTTAGAAATCCCAATTTGTTGAAATTTTGATGAGGAATAGGCCACTTACACAGCTTCAAAATATGTTTTCAAAATTACTTTTTTTTCTCCAAAGAGAAAAAATGATGACTTTAAAGTTGACAAACCTGCAAGATGGCAATTTAATTGAATAGTCAAAGTCTAACATCATTAAAATTGTGACCAAAATTATCATGTGCCTCTCTAATCCAACATTACTGGCAGACATTCTGACCAATGTTTTGGACAGCCTATAAACGAACTGGCATGTACTCTGCTATATGACACAGAGACAACAGACCAAAGCATGCTGAGGAACTATTCCAGACCAAAGGTGACTAAGAGGACACAATGACCAAAAGCAATGTGCAACACAGAATATAATCAGGATTTCAAAACAAACCAAAGTAGCACTGAAGGTCATTATTGGAACAACTGTGATATTTGAATGAGGAATGTAGATTAAGTAACAACATTATATTAGCATTGATTTTCTGATTTCAGATTGTTTTACTGTGATTAGGAAAATTTCATCCAGGTAAATTTCCATCAGTTTACCTGAATGAAATGGAATCTAAGGGTAGCCAAGTGTACCTCTGTGGCACCATTTCAAGAGATTATTGATATGTAGGACAGCAACTGAAGAGGACAGACATGCCTTGCATGGGGTTACACCATCCAACAGGCTGAGAGCCCAAGTGGAAAAGGTTTGAAGAGGAGGCCAATGTGTATGGAAGCAAGCCCCTTTTCTTCGTGAGTGAGTTCTCTACTTCCCCAGTATACAATCAGCCATTTCTGGACTACACAGTCCTTATTGTGTAAGCAGAATTTCTCTTTAAAAATTTCTTGGTTCTGTTCCTCTGGAGAACCCTGACTAATAAAAAAAAATAATGGGAATGGGGTATAGAGACTGAGAGCGAGAGAGAAAACAGAAAGAGAGACACAGACAGAAAAATAGATGAGGCAAAATGTGAGCAACTTGCAACTCTGTGCAAAGAGGGGGGGCTTACATTATGAAGCATAAAATTTTATCAAGACAAATGACCAAAATTTATAGTTTAGATTAGTGTCCTCCAATGGTTTGGATCCCAGAATGTGGCACTGTAAGATGATGGAGCCTTTAGGAGATGGTGCCTCATAGGTTTCAGGTCACTAGGAATGTGCACATAGGAGGGGATTATGGAACACAAATATCTTCTTCTGTATATTTCTCAGTGTCCATGAGATAAGCAGTTTCCTATGGTGATATTTTATTTGTACTGAAATGTGATTTTATTTGTATTTTAATAAATAAAGTTGCCTGGGGATCAGAGCTAATAGCAAGCCATAGCAGAGCTGGGCATTCATGGTGCACGCCTTTAATCCCAGCACTTGGTAGGCAAAGCTAGATAGATCTCTGTGTGGTCAAGATACAGCCAGCATTGGAGACACACGCCTTTAATCTCAATACCAACCATAGAAGACCTGGAGGTCTGTTCAGACAGGCAGTGATGAGGCGGTCATGTGGTTGGGTTTACAACCAATGAGAAGGCAGAACAGAAAGTCTATATAAGGACAAACACACAGGAAGTACGTCTCTCTTGGCTGAAGAGGATCGCTGAAGCAGGAAGGGTAAGGCTCTTAGCTCTGACCTCTTGAGCTTTTATCTTTACATTGGCTCTGTGTTTCTTATTTAATAAGATGGTTACTTCTACAGTTTCCTCCAGTCTGAGTGCCCACTATAGTGTGCTGCACAACCACAGGTCCAAAGGCAATAGAACCATATAAGCATGGACTAAAATCTCTGCATTATGAACTATAACCTTTCCTTCTTACAATTTGATTTTCATGGGTGTCTTGTTAACTAAAAATCGACTAAGGCAGGAAACAAAAAGTTATACAAAAAAATCAGACTTTCTCATCCTGTGTAATTTCTGAAAAGCAGATCAAATGGAATGTGTTCAGATATCAGCCTGGTGCAGGATACAAGACAATCAGTAGGCAAAAGAGAATCTCACGCCAAACAAATAAATTCTTTAATCATTGAACACATTATCCATATAAACAAAATACCTGTAGTTTTTTTTTTTTACTATTAAAAAAAAAATCATAAGTCTGCCAGGCAGTGGTGCCGCATGCCTTTAATCCCAGCATTCAGGAGGCAGAGGCAGGTGGATCTCTGTGAGTTCCAGGCCCACCTGGTCTACCGAGTGAGTTCCAGGAAAGGTGCAAAGTTACACAGAGAAACCCTGTCTCGAAAAACCAAAAAAAAAAAAATCGTAAGTCCATAAAAACACACAAAACCAGAATATGTGCACAAAAGACCTGTAAAATATGTGTGTCACTGCATCTATGTGTTTCTTGTACCTTTTCTTGGCTCTTTCTCTTCCATTTGTTTGTTTGTTTGTTTTGTCCTATTCTTATTTGTGTGTTTTTATTTTATCTTATTTTTCTAGGTGTCTGTATTTTAAGGAGAGAAAGAAAGAAAGGGTGTGGATTTGGATAGGAGTGGAGGTTGGGGAGGATCTGGGAGGAGTTGGGGAAAGGGAAATCACCATCAGAATATATTGTATGAATAGAAATCTATTTTCAACTTAAAAATAGAAACAAAATCAAAACATTCCCAATTTAAAATTATCACAAATTTAGTCAAATATTTGGAATAAATTCTGTGATAAATCCAGAGAAAAACACTTTATTGTCTTCTCATTTCTTCTAGTCTCTGTGAGAGATCAAGAAGGAAAGTTTTACAGATATCCTTTTCACTTGGAAATCTAACTTAGAAGGGCCATTTCCATAATGTCAGCATATTAAATACCATGTGTTGTGTTGAGCTGCTTGACTAAAAATATTGAATATCTTTAATATTTTCAAATAAAATACGGATGGGCTTTACAGTCTAGTTAAGCAGGGAAAATGCAGACATTGCAAGTGGGTATGTGTATGACTTTGTGTTCCAAATAAAGCAGATAGTGTCACACATGCCCACTACTGTGTGGTTTGAGTTTAAGTGTTGATAAATGTATGTTAAAGATTTAAGAACAAGTCTAAGCCTGAATATTCTGAACTAACAATTGATACTACCTGTTTTTTAAGAACTATCACACAGCTATTAGCCTCAGGGCAGTGGGTGGCATTGTGTGAGAAAGTGTCCTTATAACTATCATTACTATTTCTATATGTGAAAATATAGCCAGCATTCAAATCAATATTCTCACCCTTGTGATTTTTAGATATAATTATTATATCTGCTTTCAAATGTTCAAAAGATCTTTGCCATTTGAGAATTTGTTTTGGAGGCAAATGTAGATTCAGAATTGACAATAAATTATTTCTAAAAGAAATCTAAAAGTAGGAAGAATATTTCATTTTATAAGATGAGTTGCTATTCATAAAGAGTATAACTTTTGTCCCTTAATATTATAATTTTTTTGTAAAAATTACTGACATTCACTAAACATTTATAAGTGAAAGTATCATAAACACTTTAACTGGACAAAATGGATGGGGTTTTAAGAGGTGGATAATAAATATACAGACTAGCCAAGCATGATGGTGTACAACTATAATCCCAGCACTGGGGAGGCAGAGGCAGGATGATCATGAAATCAAGGCCTTGGCTACACAATAAGTCCTTATCTAAATCAATAAGTCACTCAATTCGTCCTAATACAAGATAAGAAAGTAGACTTCTCTTTAGGTTGACTGGTCCCTAGAGCAGGGGGGACATTTGTTCCCATGCTCAATTTTGGAGGGAGATACTCTATAGCTACACAGAGAAGTCAGAGCCTAAAGGGAAGTAGAGGAGAAAATACTAGTGACACAGTAAGCAGGGGCATTCTTTCTCCTTGAAAGGTGAAGGGCCTACTGGGGTCACTCAGAGGTAGAACACTTGCCTAGCATGTGAGAGGTGCTGCTCCCATCCACAGTAACAGGAGGAGGGGAAAAAAAGAGGCCACTGCCCTCTCAGTCTGGCAAGCAGCAGTAGGGCTTTGCAGCTGCTTCATTAACACATCATTAAGAAGACTGGCCCATTGTATGTTTGTGAGTACTTCCCAGAAAATGGATTATTTCTGTCCCCTCAAAATTTATAAATGCTGCTCAGAACACTCCCAGGTTTCCTGTAATATCTGTTAAAATGCCAGATATTGTAACAACAATGTCCAATCTATTTCCACTAAGTGAAATAAGACAAAATATTACAATATTGTTATATCGTCCGGCCCAGGCTGGCTCTTCCTCAGATGATGTACACAGCTGAAAGGAGCTGTGACATCTGATTGGATATTGAGATCATTACTGAAACACCTATGGTCTCTTAAAAATTACAACATCACTTCTTATAAAATCAAAATGCAGAAAAGTCATTTTGATTACTAGATTTGGGGATATTTTTCTTTGCAAAATAATGAATCTCAAAGAGTTTAATGTAGTAGACTATGCAAGATTTGTTCACTTTGATAATTTGTATTTTCCTCTTATTGAAAATAGATGTTTTTTCATATAGTATATCCTGATTATGGCTTCCCCTTCCTCTATTTTTTCCAGTTCCTGCCTATCATCCCTTATATGGATCTAACTCCTTTCTGTCTCTCATTAGAAAACAAAGAGGTGGGAAGAGGGAGGACAGAGGAAGCTGTGGTTGGTATGTAAAATGAGTAGAAAATCTCTTAATAAAAAAAGAAAACAAACAGGCTTTTATGGGATTATAATGTAATGTGATATGATAAAACAAAAACTAACACATCAGAACTGGACAAAACAAAAGGAAGGAAAAGAGCCCAAGAAACAGAGACCCATTCCTTTGCACATTCAAGAGTCCTATAAAGCACTAAACTGGAAGCCATAATGCAAGTGCAAAGTATTTGTACAGTAAAAAGTGAGAAGAAAATTATATATAAATTGTAACACAAACTTCTAAATAGTCTTTTTAAATAAAAAACTTAGGAGCCAGGTATTGCGGTGATAGCTGAGAGATCAGAGAGACAGAATAAACCACAGCTAACCTCACCTCGCCAACTTCTCAGCCAATCCTGTTTTCTCAAACTGAAAGCCTCTGAGTCCTCATCCAAATTGACCTCAGCTGAACTCCTGCTAAAAAGCTAAAAGCTTAAAAAGCCTCTAGTTCCTGGTCCTCATGCCTTATATACCTTTCTGCTTCCTGCCATCACTTCCTGGGATTAAAGGCATGTGTTTTTCTCAAGCAAGACATGAGATCGCAAGTGCTGGGTTTAAAGGTGTGTGCCACCATTTTTTGGCCTCTATGTCTAATCTAGTGGCTGTTCTGTTCTCTGACCCTCAGATAAGTTTATTGAGGTACACAATATATCAACCACAATAAATAAAATAAAAATAATAAAGTAAATTTTAAAAAAGAAGGAGCTCTGACGTTACATTGTGAGACAAGGAATCTCCAAAGATGCCTTTGAGTTTGTTTTCTGTTGGCCATCTGAGCATGAAGCCTACTCTTAAGAGAAGTTTATTTTCCCAGTGGGACTGCCTTGAAGGAAACTAAATTTTCATTTGCAAGTGTTATCAAATTGGAGATTGGTTCTGGATTAAGGATGAGGGCATGTGTCACTTCTTTTAGCTCTAGGACTTCCACCAGTGCAGACCCGTTCAGGCTCTGTGCATGCTGCCTCAGTCTCTGGGAGTTCATATGTATCTCAATCCTATCTTGTTGATTTAGAAGGCCTTGTTTTCTTGAACCCACAGGCCAGGGAATCAAGTAGGCTAATTGCAGATGCCTCCATGCCTCCAAATCCAATCCCCCAGTCACATCCCAAGCTCTTCAACAAGCCACCTGCTGCAGCCTCCCTTTCCTACCTGCCCTCATCTCCAGTGGATTACACAGATCTTTCCAAACTTCCTTCCCACCACTCATTGCCTTATTCCAGCCCCAACTCCAGGCGGCATTCCCCAGAAGCCCACAGGCCACTCCCCCAAGGGAAGCAGGTAGGCCAGCTTCAGACCTCTGTCCCCATTCCTCCAAATCCACATTCCCCCAGTCGCATCTCCAGCTCTGTAGCAGAACACCTGCTGTGGTCTTCCCTTTCCTCTCTAACCCCATCTCCAACAGATCACATTGACCTTCTCCGCCAACCTTCCTCCCCACCACTCATTCACTTATCTCAGCATCTACAACCAGCAGGCATTCCCTGCAAACACAAAGGCCAGGGAAACAAGTAGGCTAACTGAAGATCTTCACTCTCCCACCTCTCTTCCATATCCAATGCCCCAGTCTCATCCCCAGCTCTGTAGCAGACTATCTGCTGTGTCCTCTCTTCACTCTCCACCCCACCCCCAATTCCCTGGGGACTAAGCAAATCACCTAGAATCACAATCTTCCCAAGCCCAGATACTGAGATAACGTTATGCCCAGATCTCAAGACCCCCAAAAGACCACCACGGAGACCTAATTTCATATGTAAAAGCAAAGAGCCTTTATTTCAAGCTCCAGGGCTCAGTCCCTCTGTCTGTCCAATGCAGCGGTGAGAGCAGAGAGCCCTGAGCCCAGGCAGGGTGGGATTTTTATCATAGCAGATGTTAGTTATTTTGCGGCGCTCTTACCCTGTGAGGAAATGTCATGAAACATGACAGAATCTGCTAACAAGAGCTTTATTAAGATGAAAGGGACAGACGAGTGCCCAGGCCTGTGGAAAAGACACGTGTGTAGAGAAGAAGAGGAAGAGAAAGCTGGGAATTATTACCGGCTTATAAAGGCTGGGTGGTGTACGTGCATACACAGGTCGATGTAACTACTCCATGCCTGCACAGATCACATGGCTGTGTTGCGCGCTCTTATGCAACCATGCCTGGAACTGGCTATGCGGAAGTGTCCAGATCCGCCGGGCATGCGCAAACACGCCCAACCATGGGGGCGTGTTGTGAACCCATCAGCAGAGGTTGGGGTGAGGGGATTTTCAGGGTTCAGGACCCTGATTGGCTGACATTTGTCTAGCTGTATCTGTAAAACAAAAATAGGTGTGTGCTAGACTCAAGGACATCTGGTCACCTTATCTAATGGTTAGAATGTTAGGTATTTCCTTATCCCTGGGTGGATCCCTGGGTGGTATCAGCTTGAGGCTTTTTCTGGATCTGGGTGTTGCCTGCCAGTAAGCCTGTCTCAGAAGCTATGTCTAGGCCCCTAAGCCTGTCATGGCTGCTGTGTGGTCAAGCTATTTTGGGACCCCTTCACAATACCAGGGTAAAAGCACTATTGTGTTGGTTCTTGAACTGTTTCTTTAGAGCCATAAAGCTACTTTCATTTGAGAGTATCTTTGTTTTCACGGAGAGGAAGAAAAATGCCAGTCATTGTGCCATTTAATTCAACCCATGATTCAGAGCATTCTGAACTTGAGAAAAATTTGGGGGAGGGAGTATATATATATTATTAGCAAGGAGCAATTTCAATGCTTTGTTTCTGTTTTCTATGGCTACAGATCTGGACCCACACATAGTCTAAGCATCCATATTCCCTTGGTTATTTGTGTCAATCAAAACATTTCTGGTTACCACTCTTCCCTGCTGCCATTTGTCATAGTTTCTTCTTTTCACAGATAGAATACTTACAATATTATACCAATGAGGCCAATTATGTTGTATTTCTTTGTCCACTTAAAGATAGAATGAAAGCTTTTCAGGAAATTTGGCAAAAAAAAAAAATGGGGATAAAACACCTAAATCTCACCATCCTCAATCAATATTTATTTTCAACTCTATCAACTGTCTTTCAGTCTTTATCCACAGCTGTATATTTTCACATAGTTGCAATAAATGCATATTCATGAATGTAAATCATCTGCTTACTATCTATAGATCTTATCATGAAAATATATTTTTCAATATTACAAGTCAATGCTTGATAGTCTATCAATTGAGTATACTATAATTTCTTTGAGCCTACCATTGAATAGCCAAATTGCTTCTTAATTTTCAACATTAGGAAAATTAGGTCAAAACAGTCTTCATATGTATGGCATTTGCTTTCTTTCTGGATTATTTCCTTAGGATAAATTCCTAGTAGATATAAACATTTTTACAGTAAGCTGAAAATCCCTCTGGTCAAATTGCTTTTTAAGAACAGTATATCCAAACAATATCCACCAGCATCAAGAATGTTCCAAAGCTGCACGTTCTGCTCTGCTGTCCTTCAATAGCATATGATGTCTATTGTGGTACATTTTATTCATTTAGTAGATAGTATTTAGTACCTGGTGGTATCTCCTATTTGATTTTTGTTTGCAGGTCTTAAGTTACAACCAGAAATGAATAATTAATTTTCTATACATTTACTGAAAAAGTAAAATTTCTTTTTTCCATTTATCTATTGATCAATGAATGTTGTACTTTTGGCTACTTTTTTGCAATTTCTTTTTTATTATTTAAACAGTATTGAAATTAAAACATATTTGATCATGTTCTCCACCCCCTCCAATCCTTTCAGATGCTCTCTTGATCCCTACCAACCCAATTGTAAGTTCTTTCTCTAAAACCCAACAAAATACAACAACAAAATGAAGAAAAAAAAACACTCAAAAAGAAAAACAAACACCAAACTGTGACCAATTAAAAGCACACAAAAATCGTGGAATCCATTATATATTGGTCAATGACTTCTGAACACAAGGCCAGCCCTGGAATATACCCAGTGTCACTCCATTGCAGAAAACTGACTTTCCCTCTCCAAGCAGGTACAAATGACAGTTAAGTTGTTAACATTTACTCTATTTGATAGGTTTTTATTCATCCATTCACTCATTCATTCACTTTTTACATATAACAAAATAAAATATAAAGATTTTAAAAAGCCTATCATATCAAAGTTGGACAAGGCAAATCAGCAAACAGAAAAAAGCCCAAGAAGAGGAAAAAGATTCAGAGACCCACTTGTTTGCACACTCAGGAATCCCATAAAAACACTGAACTGGAAGCCTTAATATATCCACAGAGGACCTGGTGAAGACCTGTGCAGGCCATGTGTAATGCTGCCTCAATCTCTGTGAGTTTATATGAGCTTTGCTCATGGTGATTTAGAGGGTCTCATTTTCTTGTTGTCCTCCACCCCCTCTGACTCTTACACTCTGCCTCCTCTTCTACAGGGTTCCCTGAGCTCTAAAGTGAGGGATTTGAGGGAGACATCCCATTTGGACTGTGTTCCAAGGTCTCTTAGTCTGAACACTGTCAGGCTGTGGGTCTCCGTATTTGTTCCCATATGTTGCAGGAGAAAGCTTCTCTGATGATGGCTGACTAAGGCACTGATCTATGAGTATAGTAGAATGTAATTGGGATTAATTTTATCACTACATTTTTTTTTCTTTTTTAGACCAGTAGTATTTGGTTTTACCCTAGGTTCCTGGGCTATCTAGTCTCAAATTCTTGGTCACCCAAATACTTCTGGGTTCCATCTCATGGAGTGGGCCTTAAGTCAAATCAGTTATTGGATGGTTGCTCCTACAAGCTTTGTGTCACCATTTCCCTAGCATATCTTATAGGCAGGATGGAATTGTAATTCAAAGGGTTTGGAACTGTCTTGATGTTTATACTTCTCTTTTGGTAGCCTGCAGAGTACCTTCCTGTACCATAGATACTGCATGAAGGCTTTATGTAGGCACCAGCTCAACATCTCCATGTTGAATGAATTATGTAGGTGTTGTCTTCAGCAATGGGGCCTTGCTGTCAGTTTGTGGAAAGCAACCTATAATCTTGGCAACAGCCTGAATTGTTTGGGGCGTTCCATGAGACCCCTTTGGCCAATAACTCAATTAGATGTAACACTATGCTGATACTGGAAGTTTTGTTGGTGACAAGAGATGGCCTTTTGGGACTCCTTCTCATCCATTATCTGGTAATTTCATTTAGATTGCCTTCATATCTGTACCTATTTTAGGAAGTTTCTACTGCATTAGGTTTCCATGCTACCCCTCAAATGGCCTTAATTTTAGCTGTCTCTCCTAAGTATTTTATTCTACAACCCCATGTCTCCTCCCCCATCCCACTTGATTTTCCTGTTCTGAGCCCTGCCCCTATCCATCCATAACTGTCTATCCTATTTCCTTTTCCTAGGGAGAGCTATCTGTCCCTCCTTAGCCATTACTCTATATCTAACCTCTGTGGTTCTATAGATTATAGTTTGGTTATCATTGACCTAAAAACTAATAACCACATATAAGAAAACACATGCCATATTTGTCTTTCTGGGTCTAGGATACCTCACTCAGGATTGTTTTTTCTAGTTCCAACCATTTGCTTGCAAATTTCAGGACGTATTTTTTTAACAGCTTAGTATTACTCCAGTGTATAAATGTACCACATTTTCTTTATCCATTATTTTGTTGAGGGACATCTAGGTTGTTTCTGGTTTCTGGATATTATGAATAGAGAACAGTGAACATGGTTTAGCAAGTGTCTTTGTGGTAAGTTATAGCACCCTTTGGGTATATGGCCAAAAGTGGTAAAGCTAGATCTTGTGGTAGCTCTATTCCCAGCTTCCCAAGGCACTGCCACACTGATTTCCATAGTTGCTATACAGTTTTCACTCCCACCAGCAATGGATGAGTGTTTCCTTTACTCCACTTCCTCACCAGCATGAGCTCTCACTTGTTTTGTTCATCTTGGCCATTGTGAGAGGTGTAATGTAGATGTAATTCAGTGTAGATGTAGCCAACGGTTTTATCAGACAGAAAACACAGAGCCGATTCAGAGAAGAAAGCCAAGAGGTCAGAGCCAAGAGCCTCACCCTTCCTGATTCAGGGATCCTCCTCAGCCAAGAGAGCTCTCCGAAAGAGGAGCCCTCCTTCCTGTGTGTCTGTCTCTATAGTCTCTCTGTTCTGGCTTCTGATTGGTTGTAAACCCAACCATGTGACTACCTCGTCACTGCCTGTATGTACCGCCCTCCAGGTCCTTAAAGGCGTATACCACCACTGCCACGCACTTGCTATGGCTCTAATAGCTCTGACCCCAGGCAACTTTATTTATTAACATAAAATACCACCACATTGTAAGATGAAATCTCAAAGTAGTTTGCATTTACATTACCCTGATAGCTAAAGATGTTGAACATTCTTTTAATTCTTTCTCAGCCATTTGACTTTCCTCTTTTGAAAATTCTCTGTTTAGACCTGTACCCCATTTTTAATTGGATTATTTGTCTTACTGATATCTAGTTTCTTGAGTTCTTTATATATTTTGGATATTTTAGATACTTTCTATGTCTTCTTTTAGTAGTAACAGTCCTGAAAATAATTACTTCAAAAATTCTCCTGACTACGTTCCCTGATATGCGTTTAGTTTGTCAAAGTAGTGCTTTTGATGTCTTCACATTTGCTTATCTTTTTTATTTCCTCTAATTCTTTTAAGTTGTACTGTTATCTCCCTCTTCAAATATAATACATTTTCAACTACACATACTTGTGTAACTTGTTAAGGTATTGACAATTTATTTTGATGAATTCTGTGAAGTGCACCCATAAATTATAGTTCTGAATTGCCAATCTTTATCCAAACCACATAGTTTTGTATGCTTCCTTTACAAGATATGTAATCAAGTCTACTTCTTCATTCTGTTCTATTCCATTGACCAATGTCTGATCTTCTCTACTATCTTAACTTTTATGCGACCATTGATTTTAAATGGGAATCTTCTCTTTGTAATTAAATATAATTTTGACTATTTCTGCAATAGAGTGTGATAGGTTGTATTGCCATAAAAAATATCAAAAAATGTGTGACTTAAACAACATAAAATTGTTTTCTTGCAGTTGTAGAACCAAAGAAGTCCAAAGCCAAGATGCCAGGCAATTTTCTTCAGAAATAGTGTTGTTTGTGACATGCAGACCATTACTTTCTTGCTGTATCCTCACATGAGATAGAAGAGAGCAAGGTCTTTGGCTTCTCCTTTTATAATGGTGCTAATCCTATAGGATGCTAACCTTATGATGAATTCATTCAAACTTAATTATTTTCTTACTCCAAATAGAGTCACACCAGGTATTAGGATTTCAACACATTAATTATGGAGTACACAAGCTCTTCTTTAAAGTTTTAAGGAAAAGCAGGATCCTGTCTTAGAATGACAAGCTTTCTTCAAAAATTCATTCACTCCCCAAAGTATTCCTTTGTCTTTGATGTTTGTTTGCTTTGTGATGTTTGTCTATTTGATAGAAACTGAGTTTTACTTTGTGGTTCAGGCTAACTTCTTAGAATGCACTGCATAGCCTAGATTGGGCTTCAACTCATGGACAAGCTCTTTCCTTGTACCTACATGCCCATCTTGGTACTTGTTTTCTTTGTATATGGCCAATGACTGTCTCCTATGTCTTTCTAATTCCAATACTTAATGCAGTTCTTGGCATATAGCAGATGTTCTGTAAGCACATGAAGGTAAGAAAGAGGAGATAAATTTTAAGCTATAAGCTAAGGTCAGCTTTTAATTTTACTGTATTCAGCTGTTTGTTGTTTTCTTGACAGCGAACCCGTTATCTGAGACATACTAGATGCTATTCATAGGGACGATATTTTAAATCCAAGAGTCATTTCTCCAGAGATTTGGCAAAAGAAACATGCTTCATAGTAGAAATGTCTACTTGACACATCTGCCTGAGATGTAGCAGAAGGAAGAGACTTATTTATTCATCCTGTCTGGAGACATTTATTATAGTTCCAGTGATAGAAAGAAGCATTTCAATCCATAAAAACAGGGGTAGCAGTGTGGGCGTTGAAATAAAGAAAACATTAATACTGGTGTAGAGTGGGCCTGTATTTTCAAAGGTGTAATATCCTTAGTGGTTGTTCCATATGGTAGCTGTATTTTTAGTTTCAAGTTGTTATGTTTATTAAGTATTTAACAAGCAAAAGTAGAATAATTGGCTGGGCGGTGGTGGCGCACACCTTTAATCCCAGCACTCGGGAGGCAGAGCCAGGCGAATCTCTGTGAGTTTGAGGCCAGCCTGGGCTACCAAGTGAGTTCCAGGAGAGGCTCAAAGCTACACAGAAAAACCCTGTCTCGAAAAACCAAAAAAAAAAAGTAGAATAATTGATAGACATCAGATAGACAAAAGCAGCAAATAATAAAACACCATCAAACCCAGAGTTTACAACATCCAGCAGAAATGATTGAATTAGTCTAATTGGGAAGCAAGCAAAAAGTACTGTCAAATAAAGTGCTTATAACATCCAGAAAAGATGATTGTGGAAACACTATTAAAACATCCACACTGGAGTTCTAGGTTGAGAAATTTCAAGGCTGAGCAATGCTATCCCCATGAATGAGCTTTGAGCTACTCCTTCCCACCAAAGGCATTCTTTTTTTTTTTAATTATTGAAAATAGATTATTCTCTCATACAATATATGCTGATTTTGGTTTCCTGTCCCTCTACTCCTCCCAGTTACTTCCCACCTCTTAGTAAACAACAGTAGCAGCTATCAGAAATGTTTTTCTCCTGGCCATTCTCACGGGTTCAAAGTTTTGAATACTCTTAGGTATTTGCTGTTTTTCTTTCTCTCTGCCAGAGTTGGGGACTAGCTTGACCCCGAACAGAGAATTTTGGAGGACATTTGAAATATGTAATACTTAACTAAAGTCAATGCTATTTGTATGTAATCTTGCTTCCTGTGTGACTCTAGCAGTACTCTCTTGCTTTAGATGCTCTTCCTTATCCTATTTTAGAGAGGCTGGTATTCTTACTGTTTGGTTTCCATGTAGTTGAGCAGGCATGAAAGTCCTGCTGGGCATGGCATGCCAGGGACACAGGCCCTTCCTGTAATCTCCACACTTTTGAATCTGAGTAAACGGAAGGAGTCCTCACTCCCAATAAGCTTAAGCAGCACATGAAATTTGCTAATATACAGTATTTTACAACAGGCATGAAAATACTAGTGATTAGTGATTAATTTACTTTTATCTCCTATCTCTACAAATTTGCATTTTAAATTTTGGGGAGATTAATATCCTTTCTTACACTTTTTGTCCCTAACATTTCTTACTCTTTTGTAGTCACTTTTGAAAGCAACACCATGTTCCTCATGCCCATCACTCAGCAATTATAATTTATGGAGTAGAGATTCAAGAGTTTCACCGTTTCTTATTTCAAGAACTTTCTGTTTTACAAGCAAGCCCTATCATCTGGAATAGTGGTTTTGTGCCCCTCTGCTGTATTGCTTCTCATTTGATATTTTTTTCTTGTGCCCTTTAGATATTTTTTTATAATTTCTTATTATTTTCCCATTAGTTGTAGAGCTTAGGAAGCCCCAAATCAAGATGTCAGCCAGTTTTCTTCAGGAATAGTGCCATCTTCTTCTGGATTCTCACATGACCTAGAAGTTCTATGCAATCTATGTCCTCTGTTGCCACTGACCACATTAAATCTGTGTGTTGTGAAGAAGCATACTTCAAAGGTGTTTAAAATATTTTTTGGGATTTGGGAAGGTGGGTAAAGAGCCTTCCATACAAGCTGAGGACCTGAGTTCAGATCACCAGAATCTTCATAAAATTCGGATGCAGAAGCAGATGACTACAAGTCCAACATGGATGAGGCAGAGACAGGCAGATCCCTGAAACTCTCTGGCCAGCCTAGCCAACCAGTGAGTTCAAGGTTTGGTGAAAGGCCTTGTCTCAAAAACTAATGGGATGTCTTTAACAACAACATGAGGGGAGTTATCCCACACCTGGCACTAAACTTTTTATTGGGCAATATATGTCTTCTGGGGTTCACATACTCTCTGTGTATGCTAATTCAAATTAAACTCTTTCATATAAAGATACATCTATATATTTAGAATGCTTATAAAATAGTAGATTTCCATATGGCTTTTTCAAACATTCTCAAGTTCTCTCCAGCTCCCACCCCACTCTTATCTTCCCATCCATCTCCCCACTTTAAACCTCCATCTAAATTATTCCTCCTTTGCCCTTTCATATTTTCTGTGTCCAACTATCCCTCTGTGATAGCTAGTTTTATGTCAACTTGACACAGGCTAGAGTCATCAGAGAGGAATGAGCCTCAATTAAGAAAATGTCTCCAGTAAGATCAGGCTACAGGCAAACCTGTAAGGCATTTTCTTAATTAGTGATTGATACGAGAGGGCCCAATCCATTGTATGTGGGACCATTTCTGGGCTGGTGGTCCCAGGTTCTATAAGAAAGCAGGTTGAGCAAGCCATGGGGAGCAAGCCAGTGATCAGCACCCCTCCATGACCTCCAGGTTCCTGCCTTGAGTTCCTATCCTGACTTCCTTCAATGATGAACAGCAATATGGAAATGTAAGCCAAATAACACCCCCCCTCCCAAACTTGCTTTTGGTCATGTTGTTTCATCACAGGAATAGAAACCCTAACTAACATACATGCCTACCTTAAGATCTTTCTTCCTTCTCCCTACTAATGGTCCCTTTCTAGTTTACTGAATTCTATTGGTATTTCAAGACAAACATAAATTAAATGTTAGGATTCATATATGAGTGAAAGCATGTGACATTTGCCTTTCTGGATCTGAGTTAGCTAACTCAGGATGTTTTCCAGTACCATCCATTTACTTGCAAGTTTCATTTTTCTTTACAGATGAATAAATTTCCATTATATGTATATAGCACATTTTCATTATTCATTCATCAGTTGATGAATATCTAAGCTATTTTCATGTCCTGCTATTGTGAATAGAACATCTATGAACATGTGAGTATATATCTCTGTAGTAGGAAATAAAGTCCTTTGGTTATATAGACAGCAGTGATATAGTTGAGTTACATAATAGATCTAAGTCTAGTTTCCTGAGAATCCACCAATACTGATTTCCATAGTGGTGCACCCATTTGTATACCCCCACTAACAGTGTATCACACACATTGGTCACAGAACATGGAGAAATCAACTTGGTACTAACCAGAAAAACTTCTTTACTCCATGCTGGCTAGCTTTCTCAGTACTAGAAGGTGTTATGCAGGTTGCTAGGGAGAAAGATGTCAAGAGCTTTACACAGCTTTGAACCCTGTGAACAAGAATAATGTCAGCATGGCAAAATCAGCCAATGGGTACAATAGTGTCATGAATGTTATAGGATGTGGAGACCCACAGAGGTTTCCTAGTGAGAACTTACTCAGGGTCAGAGAATCTGAGCTTGCTTTACCCATCAGGACTACACAATGGGATGATTTGACCATGGGCGTGGTTACCAGGTGTTTGGAATGGTCTACACTTGGCTGTACAGTGTGCTTTGATCTTGCAAGGGGGAGGCCCTTTGCTCCTCCCCTTGGCATATTATAAAATGCCCTTGTGAATAAAGCCTCGAGGCTGTTGGGTATTGATCCAGGCCCTCCCGAAAGCTATCCTGTGTTTCTACCTTTCTTCTCATTGGCTAGGTCTCTCTTTCTATGTATCATTTCTTAATTCCTCTCTCCTCCACCTAAGAACCCTTCAAAAGGTGGGGGTAGATCAAAGCTGGTCTCTCCCAGACCCCCACAGATGGCAACCTGAATGTGCAGCTTAGGTATGGAGGATAAAGAGTAGGAACACCGCGTGTGTGTGGGGGATTCCTGGTAATGAATTAAAGAAGGTGGTGATATTCTAATCTTCAAGAGTAAACTTGTAAATATAAAGCAGAGTGGTTAAAGTTAAGCTGAAGAAAGTAGTTAAAGTTAGGCTGCAGCAAGTATCTGTCTCTGTCTCTGTTTCTCTCTCTCTCTCTCTCTCTCTCTCTCTCTCTCTCTCTCTCTCTCTTTATCTATTTAGTAAATTAGGTTTAAAGGGTAAAAAGTTTTGATAAAGGTGGAGAATATAGGCTTTAAGTCTAGGAATGTGGTGAAGGTTTAATATAAAGTAATTTAGAGTAGAGTAGCTTTTCCCCAGCATATATGGGACCTGGGACACACAAAGCAGCTTTGGGGACTGAGCAGACATCGAGAACCTAGCAGTCCAAGAATAAAAAGCCACTTTTGAAACTACTGGCTTCAGAAAGCAAGGATGTGAACGACTGCCCCAGCCAGGCATCAATGGCTGAAACCCTTGGGACATCATCTCAGAGGCAGCAGACACCAAGAACCAGTGTGGGCGGAGGGGTTCTACATGCTTTCTGCCACAAAAGAGCTGTGGCAGGAGAATGAAGTCAGCCAACCTGAGAGACATGGCTGGAGGCTACACTCAACCTTGAGCCCAGCAGAAACTCTTCAGGATAGGCAAATGGCAGGCAGTGACAGTAAGTTCGCAGAGTGCAGCAGAGACTTTGGATCTCAGCTACTGGAGCAGGTCTGTCAGTGGGCAGCTGGAGGGAGTGTGAGGGGCACCTTTGCTGTTGCTTGACAGACAAAGCCTCCAGAGAAAGATGACCCCGGAGCACACACTAGGAGGGCCAGGAAATAGGTGCCTTTGAGTCTGCGTGTGTGCCTTGGGGAACACAGAGTTAGGTCTGACTACCATGAGCAGTGGTGAACAGGGGACTCCCTGCAGAGGCCAGGCAGCACCTCCAAGGGTGGAACAGTGGAAATGGTGGAAACGACTGGGGTAGGATGAGCCTTAGTGTGGAGAGAGCAGTGAAGGTTTCGAAATCTTCCCTGAAATGAAATGTACAGGGTCTGAGTCCCTAGCAGCATCATGCAGCAGCAGTGCTCCAAGCTGAACAGCGGAGACACTGAAACTCAGGCCAGCCTGGGCTCCCAGTGACATAGTGAAGCAAAACAGTATGGCTGTCCTGAGGTCAGCATTCAGCCGTGCAAGCAGGGCAGTGCACAGAGGCTTCCGGGACTGGGGTGCTGAGAATGGGGGTGCTGGTGGAGCAGGTAATGGGACCCAATGAAGCTGCAGCTAGAAGTGGCTAGGTTTCCTCCCTTGAGCTCCTGCAGTGTGAAGTGATTGAGAGCCCTCAGGCCTCAGGACTGGGACTGTAACAAAGCTGTGCAGCTTCTGTTTGCTGGCTGCACAGAGAATGTTTTTGAAGAGCTCTGCAACAGCTCAGTTACTGTGACAGTCACCTTCTCCCTAAGGCAGAGTTCCTAGGGTAAGACTTCCATAAAATGCTACTGTAACTGAAAGTGAAGTTTCAGAGACTGGTGTTTGAACTGAATTGTTGTATTCAGGGGAACTGCGAAAAGTTTTGGTTATGGGAC
This sequence comes from Peromyscus eremicus, assembly GCF_949786415.1. Lineage (NCBI taxonomy): Eukaryota > Metazoa > Chordata > Mammalia > Rodentia > Cricetidae > Peromyscus > Peromyscus eremicus. The sequence continues at coordinate 3,175,004 of NC_081439.1, read as the reverse complement.
TCATATTTGGAGCTGCTTGTTTCAGAGTCTTTATGACTTAGACAGTTGTGTAAAGACTTCAGGGCAGCTGACAAGCCTGTCCCTGATTTCAAGTTTTCAATGGAACATTAAGACTGGTATGAGAACTGTCTTTTTGAATTTTTCAGACTTAAGAAATTGGATGGACAGGAGTGATTCAATTACAATGGGACAATTTTTATTTCACCTACAACTCTATTAACTGCGATAACTTATGAACTGTTTTGTGTATGCATATATGGTTTATTAATTGATGTAACTCATGAACTGTGTGTGTAGAAATGAAACTTTTGTGTAAAAATGGAACTGTTTGGTGTAGGAATAGAGAAGTTTGTTTTTTCTACCCAGGCTCAAATTATATAGAAAAGGAGGAGTTAATATTCCTCAGACTCTTTAATTTTGAAAAAAAATTACTTTTCCCTTGAGTGGACTAATGTTAACTTGTATTAATGTACCTTATTTTTTGTTAACAATAAATGTAAAAAGTTCTATTAACAGATTGCTTTTGGATGTTTGCTAAAGTTTGTAAAGTGTAAATAGTTATAATGAGAGTGCTTTTGGATGTAAGTTTGTGAGAATTGTAATTATATATAGTAATATTTATGTTAGAATTATGTTAACCTGTTTTAATGTTAATGATGATGCTAAGAATTCTTTAGATTTGATGTGGTTGCATCAGGAGATTACTGGTTTATTTGATGAGGTTGCATCAGGAGTTCATAGATTTTAAAAAGGGCTTGGTGCAGCAAAGACTGTTGTAGTCATCTTAAACCCATTTTAAAAGGTCATTCTATCTTTATCATCCTCTTCTTCCTTACTGGGAGCTGTGCTAGTCATAGGGAGCAGGAGTATTGCTGTGGTAATTCCAGCTACTTGCAAACTCTTAGTGGAAAGCTGATTCAGAGCTGCATAGAGTTACACTCTGCACTGTCACTTTATATTATTAAGAAGGGGGAGCTGTGGAGACCCACAGAGGTTTTCTAGTGAGAACTTACTCAGAGTCCAATAATCTGAGCAGGGCTGCATTATGGGATGATTTGACCACAGGCATGGTTACCAGGTATTTGGAAGGGTCTACACTTGGCTGCGTAGTGTGCTTTGATCTTGCGGGGGGGGGGGGTCTTTTGCTCCTTGGCATATTATAAAAAGTCCTTTTAAATAAAACCTCAAGGCTGTTGGGTATTGATCCAGGCCCTCCTGAAGCTATCCTATATTTCTGTCTTTTTCCTTGTTGGCTAGATCTCTCTATGTATCATTTCTTAATTCCTCTCTCCTCCACCTAAGAACCCTTCAAAAGGTGGGAGTAGGTTAGAGCTCGTCTCCCACGGACCCCCACAATTTAAGTAACAAATCACTTTCTAGTTGGCCTTAAGGCTTACTCCACAGGAAGAAAGATATGCCTGGTACTGAAAATATAGCCAAGAATCCATGGTTGTGGAACTCATATGCCCCAGGAGTGAATTCTCTACTACTAAATGGACATAGTATCAAACTATCCTCTAAATTTGTATCACCTCTCTACCTGTAGATTAGTGCTGCTATCAGACATCATCATAGAATTTTTTGTGCAGTGGCAGGTAGTTCATGCAGAAACTTACCACTGGTCAAAATGTAGAGAACAAATGATTAAGTAGTATGGTGATTTGAATTAGAATGGCTCCCATTGGCTCATATATTTGAATGCTTATTCGTCACAAGTGGCAATACTTGAGAAAGATTAGGGGGTGTGGTCTTATTGTAGTAGGTGTGGCCTTGTTGGAGGAAGTATGTCACTGGGGATGGGCTTTGAAGTTTCAAAAGCCCAAGCTGGTCGTGGTACATACCTTTAGTCCCAGGAGCACTCAGGAGGCAGAGGAAGAAAGATCTCTGAGTTTGAGGCCAGCCTGATCTATAGAGTGATTTCCAGGAGAGCCAGGGCTACACAGAGAAATCCTGTTTGGGGGTAGGAGCCCAATCCAGGCTCTTCTCCTACTGATTGTGGATCAGGATGTAGAACTCTGAGATACGTTTCCAGCACCATGTCTGCCTGTGTACCACCATGCTCCTTGCCATGATGACAATGGACTAAATAAACCTCTGAACCTGTAATCCAGGCCCAGTTAAATATTTTTCCATGGACTAAATAAACCTCTGAACCTGTAATCCAGGCCCAGTTAAATATTTTTCCTTTATAAGAGCTGCCATGGTCATGATGTCTAATCACAGCAATAGAAACCCTAACTAAGATAGAAGTTGGTAACAGGGAATGGGGTATTGTGACAGGACTGACCATGCTGCTTGTTGGTAAAAGTGGACTTTGGGATTTTGGATTAGGAAAGCACTTGAATGCTTTAAGCAGGGCTTAATGAGTCATACTAGTATGAAGATAGAAGACAGTGCTGAGGGTAATTTGAACTGTGGGAGCCCAGCTCAAGAAATTTCAGAGGGGAAGAATATCAGTAAATGGCCTAGAGACCTTTATTGTAATATTTTGGCAAAGAATGTGGCTGCTTTCTGCCCTTGTCCAAAAAAGTCTGCCTGAGGATAAATATTTTTGGTTTTGGATTAGTGGCAGTAATGGAGGGGATTTCAAGACAGCTTAATACTGTGGTTATATTAGTGGTCACTCTTATGCAGCTCTATAATGAAAAGCAGCAAGCCAGTAAGCAGCACTGCTCTATGGCCTCTGCATCAGTTCCTACCTCCAGGTTCCTGCTGTGTTTGAGTTCCTGCCCCAACTTCCTTCAATGATGAACAGTGCTGTGGAAGTGTAAGTCAAATAAACCCTTTCCTCCCCAAGTTGTTTTGCTCATGGTGTTTTGTCAGAGCAACAGAAACCTTTACTAAAACAAGAGTGCTCAGACACAAATGAGATATTGATGTCACACCACTCCCCAAGGCTTAGGGATCATAGTAGAAGAAGGAGCAGAAATATTTTAAGAGCTAAAGGTTGGAGAGGACCAAATAAAGTGATGTCTATTGGATATTACAAAATTGCTGCATTAATGAACTCATGGCAGCTGTGGTTGCCTGCACAAGACCCATAGAAGATCAAGCTAGTCAACAATTTAGCACAGAGTAGGAAGGGGTTCATGAGCCCCCATATACATACTAGCTGAGGATTTAGGAGAGCTGATGGATAATGAAAGAGAATAAGTTTTCTTTAAAGGTGTGGCTTGTGGTAGGTTGAATATGTTCTAATGGTTGACCTTATAGAGTATATGAATAGCAAGAATTAGAGCTGGTGATTAAACATAAAGTTAAAAGCAAATATGAAGTTGAGGGGAGGGATAGGAAGGTGGAGTGAATCTGGGAAGAGTTAAGAGAAAGAGTTCAAATAAATATTATCAAAATACATTGTACAATGTTCTCAAATTTAATTTTAAAAGTTAATAAAATATTTATTTAAAAAGATAGAGAGGGGCTGGAGAAATTGCTCAGTGGTTAATAGCACTGGCTGCTCTTCCTGAGGACCCAGGTTCGATTACCAGCACCCACATGGTAGCTCCTAACTGTCTGTAACTCCAGTTTCAGGGGATCTGACACCTTCACACAGGCATACACGCAGACAAAACATAAATGCACATGAAATAAAATCAATAAATTATTTTTTTTTTTAAAAAAGATGGAGAACAAATCAGGAAAGCACCCTAAATCAAGCTCTGGTCTCCATACACAGCCACAGGGACACAAGCACCCATGCCTTCATCCACACAAACATGTACAGATACATACACACCCAAACACATGTCTTTTGGCCAAAGAAGCATATTTTTGGTTGAAAACTAACCCATGCTAGCTACCCACTAGATTATATAGAATACTCTCCATTATTCACTTGGGATTCTTGGGGATTTTGCAGGGCCTTTCTCTAAGCAGACAGTTATTTCCAGGGATGAAGAGGAAAGCAAAAATTAATAGGTATAGAACATGCACTCAGACATGTAAATATACTTCAGTTTATCCTTGGAGACTCTGAAGGACAAAGCAAGGGAGTGTACTGTAACAGAGCTTTTCAAGCATCCGTGAACAAGAATCACCTGATGACGTGTTAAATGTAGATTCTGATCCAGTAAACACAGAGTAGTACCTGAGATTCTGCATTTCTAGCAAGCTCCCAAATGATACAAGTGTAACTGACTCAAGGGTCATGCTTTTCAAATCCAATAGCTAATAAAACTTACTTCCTAATTTACTTATTCACATCCTCTTTGTTCTAATAATAATTTTCCTGCTGAGGTAGACCAATTCCCAGTTTTCTGAGGAACTGTCATATTGATTTCCATAGAGGCTGTACAAGTCTTCACTCCTACTAGCAATGGAGGAGTGTTCCTCTTGTTCCACATCCTGGCCACTAGGAGCTGTCACTTGTGTAATAGATCTTAGCCATTCTCACAGATGCAAGATGAAATCTCAAAGTAGTTTTGATTTGCATTTTCCTAATGGCTAAGGGTGTTGAACCTTTAAGTGTTTCTCGGCCATTTGAGATTCCTCTGTTGAGAATTCTGTTTAGATCTGTGCCACATTTTGTATTTGGTTTGTTGGTGTCTAGTGTCCTGAGTTCCATATATATATTTTGGATATGAGCCCTCTGTTACATGTGAAGTTGGTGAAAATCTTTTCCAATTCTGTAGGCTGCTGTTTTGTCCTAATTGATGATGTTCTTTGCCTTACCAAAGCTTTTCAGTTTCACAATTCCCATCTATTGATTGATGATTTTAGTACCTGCCCTATCAGTGTTCTGTTCAGGCAGTTATGTCCTGTGACAATGTGTTCAAGCTATTCCACACTTTCTCTTCTATCAGGTCCAGTGTGTCTGGTTTTATATTGAGGTCTTTGGTCCACTTGGACTGAAGTTTTGTGCAGGGTGATAGATATGGATCTATTTGCATTCTTCTACATGCTGGCATCCAGTTAGACTAGCACCATTTGTTGAAGAAGCTTTCTTTTACTATTTTGTATTTCTGGTTTCTTTATAAAAAATCAAGTGTCCATATACATATGGAATTATATCTGGGTCTTCTTTCATTTGATTCCATTGACCAATGTGTCTGTTGTTATGCCAATAAAATGTGGTTTTTATTGCTATAGCTCTGTAGTATAGCTTGATATCAGGAATGGTGATACCTCAGGATGTTCTCTTATTGTTCAGGATTATTTTAGCTACCCTGGGATTTTTGTTTTTCCATATAAAGCTGAGTATTGTCCTTTCAAGGTTTGCAAAGGATTGTGTTGAAATTTTGATGAGGATTGCATTGAATCTGTGGATTGCTTTTGGTAGGATGGCCATTTTTACTAAGTTAATCCTATGGAACCATGAACATGGTAGATCTTTCCATCTTCTAATACCTTCTTCAATTTCTTTCTTTAAAAACTTGAAGTTTTTATCATACAAATCTTTGATTTGCTTGGTTAGAGTTACCCATAAAATATTGTATACTATTTGTGGCTATTGCGTGCCGCGGCCAGCGGGGTCTTCAATGGGGACCTGAAGGAAGGGCTGGCGAATCAGATGGACAAGAGACACAAAGAATGAGAGCAAGACAGGATGTCTGATCATGCTCCAAAATTTTATTTTACTCTTAAGGCATATATAGGAAGGGGGCAAAGGAAGGTGCAAGCAGGGAGGAGACTTTAATCATGGGTTGTTCAGCTAGCAGGGAATGTTGTTCTGGGGGTTATCTATCTACTCTTGCCTAACTGCCTAATTGCCTAACTGCAGCTTGGTCACCTGATTTCTGATAAGAGGTTCTGGTATTTGTGAGAAGAGGTTCTGGTTCTATGGAGACTTTAAGACCTAGATCTAAGAAACAGGAGGAGAGAAGCCGAAATATGGTGGCATGTGTGTCAAGGGTCATTTAGGCTTATGGCTCTCATCAGTGTTGTTTCCCTGATTTATTTCTCAGTCTTTTTGTCAAGTGTATATAGGAGGGCTATATATAAACTGATTTTTTTTAGTTAATCTTGAATCCAGCCATTTTAATGAAGGTGTTTATCAGCTATAGGAGTTCCCTGGTAGAATTTTTGGTGTCACTTACATATACTATCCTTGAATAATATTTTGACTTATTCCTTTCTAATTTGTATCTGCTCAATCTCCTCTACTTCTCTCATTGGTCTAGCTAGAACCTCAAGTACTATATTGAATAGCTATGAAGAGAGTGGACAACCTTGCCTTGTTCCTGATTTTAGTGGAATTGCTTTGTGTTTCTCTCCATTTAATTTGAGATTGGCTATAGGCTTGCTTTAAGTTGCCTTTAGTATGTTGAGCTATGTTCCTTGTATCCCTACTCTCTCCAAGACTTTTATCATGAAGGGGTGTTGGATTTTTTCAAAGGCTCTTTTCAAAGGCTCTTCCTTAGTTTGTTCATATGGTGGATTTTACTTACTGATATTCTTATGTTGAACCATCATGCATCTCAGGGATGAAGCCTACTTGATCATAGTGGATGATCTTTTTGATATGTTTTTGGATTAGGTTTGTGAGTATTTTTTCATGTTCATGGCCTATAATTCTTTCTTTGTTGAGTCTTTGTGTGGTTTGGGTATCAGAATGACTCTGGCCTCATGAAATAAACTTGGCAATGTTTCTTTTGCTGTATTTTGTGAAATATTTTGAGGAGTATTGGTGTTAGTGCTTCTTTGAAAGTATGGTAAAATTCTATGCTGGCCCTGTTTTTTTTTTTTTTTTTTTTTTTTTTTGGTTGGGAGGCTTTTAATGACTGCTTCTATTTCCTTATGGATTATAAACCTATTTGAACTGTTTATCTGATCTGCTTGTTTGTTTGTTTTCTAAGAAAGAATGTCTTTGTGTAGCCTTGGCTGTCCTGGAACTAGCTCTGTAGACCAGGCTAGCCTCAAACTCATAGCGATCTGCCTGCCTCTGCCTCCTGAGTACTGGAATTAAAGGTGTGTACCACCACTACCTGGCTTATCTGATCTTGATTTAACTTGGTAAAATAATATCTATGGAGAAAATTATCCATTTTTTTATTTTCCAATTTTGTGGAGTACAAGTTTTCAAAGTATAACCTAATTAATTTTTTGGATTCCTTGGTATATGTTGTTTTCTCCCCCTTTTTATTTCTAATTTTGTCAATTTAAATAGTCTCTCTGTCTTTTAGTTAGTTTGCATAAGAGTTTGTCTATTTTGTTGATTTTTCTCAAGGAACCAACTCTTTGTTTCATTGATTCTTCGTACTGTTCTCTTTGTTTCTATTTCATTGATTTCCAACCCTCACTTTGATTATTTCCTGCTGTCTACTCCTCATAAGTGACCTTGCTTCTTTTTGTTCTAGAGTTTATGTGTGCTGATAAGTTGCTAGGATGAGATTTCTCCAATTTCTTTAAGTAGGCACTTGGTGCTATGAACTTGCCTCTTAGCACTACTTTCATTTTGTCCCATAGGTTTGGCTATGTTGTGCATTCATTTCTATTGAATTCTAGGAAGTCTTTATTTTTTTCTTTATTTCGGCCTTGACCTGGTAGTCATTCAGTGCAGAATTGTTCAATTTCCATGAGTTTGTACACTTTCTGTTGTTATTGAAATCCAGCTTTAATCCATGGTGGTTGTTAGTATTCTGACACGCTCCTTGACATTATCTTACATTAAAGACCCCTTAAGAGGAAAAAACTATCCTTGGTTTCTGTTTCCTCTGGCTGGAATGGCCTGTGGTTGAGTAGAGGCTCTCCACTTGAGTTGGGGCAGACTTCTGGTAGGTAGGGTGACCTCTGGTCAGGCACAGGACCTCTGTCCAAGTTGGTGGCTGGAATACAGTGAGAATGAGGGGAAAGATGATTGGGGATACGGTGGTCAGACACTGAGAGTTGAGGTGTTTGTGAGTGGGTGGCCTACCTGGAGTTTGAAGGCCAGCATGACCTCTGGTCAAGCAGGGGGCCTTTGTCCAAGTCAGGGGCTGGGACATGGCCAATTCAATTATTCTTACCTGCCAGATCTGAATCCCACTTGCTCAAGGTGAGTGATCTTTTAAATGTGCTACTGAATTCATCTTGTTACCTTTGTTCACTTTTGTATTTATATTCATCAGGGAAATTGACCCATAGTTTTTTATTTGATCTGGTGGTGGTGGTGGTAGTGCTGGTGCGTGTACACATGTGGAAGTAAGAGAATAATTTTCAGAACTGGGTTATTGCCTTCTGCTTTGTTAAGACAGGGTTTCTTGTTTCTGCTGCATTGGCACTGCATTCTCCAGGCTGCTTGGCTTTTGTGCTTCCACCAACTTTCCTGTTTCTACTTCCCATCTCCCTGTAGAGGCATGCTGGTGTTACAGATGCTTACACTGCTTCATCTGGCTTTTTAATAGGGGTTCCAGGCTGCCAACATAGGTCCTCAGACTTTTCTGGAAAGGGGCAGCAAGTGCATTTATTGCTGAGTCATCTGACTAGTTCTGTTATTTGTTTCCTTAATGACTGCCATTCTGACTAGAGTAAGATGGATTTATATTTTTTCTGATGTCTAATGAAATTAAAGATCTTTGTTATTGGTCATTTTTATTTTATCTTTAGCCCTTTTTTCTTGTTGTTTAGTTTTTGTATTCTTTGTATATTCTAAATATTGATTCTCAGTAAAAACATATGGCTAGAAAATATTTTTTCCCATTTTCTAGGATGTTTGTTTACTTCATTAACTATTTCCTGACCTTTCCTTTGATGGGAGACTGTTTATAACTGATTCAATCTCCTCACCCATTCTTGGTATAATCGTATGTTCTATTTCTTCATAATTCAGTCTTGGAAGGTAGGTTGTGTGTGCATCAAAGAATTAACACATTTTTTTTCTAGGTTGTCCAACTTATTAGGAAATGTTCATAACAATCTCATAACTTTTACTATTCCTAGAGTATTAATTGTAATGTCTCTATTTTCATTTCTGATTTTATTTATTTGAATGTTTTTCCTTGAATGTGACAATTGATTTCTTCTTTATTGGTAAACAAAATTTGTATTATGTACCACTTTCATATATTGATGCACACCTAGGTTGATTCCGTAATTTATCTATTGTTAATAGTGACACACTAAACATCAGTGTGCAGGTAACTCTGTATTGTACTGACTTAGTTCCTTTATAGGCCTAGGAGAGCTACAGCAAGACCATACCACATTCCTAGTTTTAGCTTTTTGAGAAGTCTCTCTAATGTTTTCCACAGTGACTTAACTGCCTTACATTTCCCTGGATGGCTTATAAGAGCATCCCCATTAGCAACCTTGTTCATTAATTTTATAGTACTAGTATCACTAAAGATGTTGCTTTTACATACTTCTTCAGAAAGCCACCTCAGTTTCACTGATGTTTCCAATTGACTTTCAAGTCTCTAATTTATTTCTTCTTTGATTTCATAATTTCTGTGTTCCTACTGACTGTGGGTGCCATTTATTGTTTTTTCCAATTTCTCTTTCTTTCTTTTTTTTGGTGAAGGATTGCTTGAACTCTTTATTAAAATTTCAATATGTTTCACTCAATAGAGATTCAGGACTTTTATCACTAAGAAAGAAATTAAAAAATAATAGAGGGTACAATTTATTTTAATTGGACTTTTTTCCAATTCATAATGTACATTGTTACATTGGTAATTGGTGATTTGTGTGTGTGGGGTATTTATTGCTATACATTTCTCTTTGAGAATTGCCTTTCCTGTATGTATCCCATAGGTTTGGGTAGGTTTTGCATTTCCATTCCCATTTCCATTAGAAATTTTCTAAAGTCTATTTTAATTTCTTTATTGACCTGGGTTTTTTCTTATTCTGTTTAGTTACTAATTTTCTAATGTTCCTCTGCTGCTGACTTCTAGATTTATAACATTGTGGCCAGAAAAGGGGATTTGATAGGATATTATTTGAATCTTCTCAAGTTTGATAAAACTTGAGAGTCTTGTTTATTCTGTGATTTACTGAAGCAGACCTAGACTCCTAGTACAGGACAAAACCTTGTACTCACTTGCCTTTCTTTTCCCCAAGGAATCAGTATCTACATGCATGCTACCTGGGAGAAGAGACAACATAGTGATTTAAAACTGCTATTCCTACTGTCTTCAAAGATCTTTTTAATGTTATTATTTATTCTTTTTCCTAGTTTCCTCATATGTTATGGAGATATTTTTGTTGTGTGGATAGTTGTTCAAATCAAAGTTTCTTCCAGGGAGGTGTGGTCACTAAAGAGAGAGTTTTGCCATCTTGCTTTGTCCCTTCATCCACTCTGTGTGTTTTTAGTGTCCAGAACAAAATACAAAATTTGATGTGCTACAGGTATCACAGGTCTGTGGGAGAAGACCTTCTCAGTGCTTAGTAGAAGCAATTGTCACTGAGCACCAGGAAATTACATCCTGTGGGTAAAACAGGGGATGGCCAGGTGAAGCAATGGGCCATATCCTTCAGCCCATTTTGAAAGTAGAATAGCAAGCTCTGCTTTACAAAAAATAGCATAGACAACCATGTAGGCTGATAGCATAGCTCCAAGCTTAGATGTAGAGCACTCTGTTTCTTTGGATAGTTTCAAGAATAGGACTTAGGGAATGTAGGATATATGGATTGTATACCTTTCAGCATGGGTTACTTACATAAAAATAAATCAAATATATTTGTTCAAATCAGGAAAAAACAGGGCATGTGAGAGGATGTGGAATAAGATGAACTGACAGTAAGTCCAGATTGACAGAGAATGAAGGTAGGCCTTCCATAAAGCATAGCTCTACCCCAACTCCTATAAGATAAGATAAGGTGGAGAATTGGAGAACAGTCTATCAGTTATGTGCCCTCTCAACTGTCTTCAGACTGTAGCAAGAAATCTAGAGTGATTTAACAGTAGCATGCTTAGAAATGTTTATATATTTGTTCTCTAGAAGTGGGAGTGGAACTAATTTGTGGCATTTGATGATTTCTGTGCTTTGAATGTTTCTGTTATGGCCCATTTCAAGCTACAACCCTGAAGTTACTGTGAACACCATCTTGTTATGCTGTGGGATGTCTTTCTGTATGCTGTGAATATATGTTGCTCTCATTAGTTGATAAATAAAGCTGTTTGTCCAATGGTGAGGCAGAATAAGGTTAGGTGGTACATTCAAACTGAGGACAGAGATGAGGAAGGGTGGAGTCAGAGGAGACACCAGTCTGCCACTGAAGGAGCAACAAGATGTCAGCAGACCGGTAATGTAAAGGCCACATGGCAACATATAGATTAATAGAAATGGGTTAATTTAAGTTATAAGAGCTGGCTAGCAAAAATCCTGAGCCATAGACCAAACAATTTGTAACTAATATTAATCCTCTGAGTAATTATTTTATAAGTGGCTCTGGGACCGTGGTGGGAGAGATTTGTCTAGACCATGGGGCCAGGCAGGACCAGAGAAACTTCTGCCTATATAGTTCCTTACAGACTGTTCCTATACTGACTCTGAGATTAATTGGGTGTTCTTCTTTCATACATGAGGAATAAGAAACTATAACAGAAGCAGAGGCTTAAAATTCTAAGGATAAAACAATACTGCCCCAACACGGAACTGTACTTCTCAAAAGGGTTGTACAGACCTATTCCCCTATCACTCAATTAGCTATATGAATGTTCTTTCTGGTTATAGCATTCTCTCAGCCTTCTCTAGAGCAGTCTAGCCTTCCATTCTTGGAATGCTGCACCATAGGATGAAGCCTGAGCTAACCTCCTGAAAGATTAGGGGTCACTTGGCTGTTTTGTGCAGTTGGCATCTAAAATCACCTTCAGATGTGCAAGCAAGGCCATCTTGGGCTGCTTAATTACAATTGACCCATCAAATGACAGCTGTAGAAGCTACCATTGGCCAGAGTATCAGAAAATCCATTTTAGCCCATTCTGAATCACTGCCCCACAAAAATTTGAGCAAATAAAGCAGTTGCTGTTTCAGCCTATTATGTTCAGAAGTGTGTTGATCTGTCAAGTTTGCATGCAACAGCACACAACTGATGGACACTGAAGTGTCCTCAGGAGTTGAGAAATGCATGAGAAAATTGATGCCAATTGACTAGTCTATAAGGGTGCAGACTACTCAATTGATGCCAAGAAAGAAGTGTCAATATTGGTCCAAACCACACGGCCACCTTCTGGTAAAGTAATATTCTGTCCTTACCATGAAGGAGATTCTCGAAGGGACCCCACTCCAAAAGACTACCTGCTAAGCAAAGGTACACTGTAAGAAAGCAGAATGTGGGCAGCTTTCTGGAGGCAGGAGATGAGATGTGATAATGTAATAAGAGATAATGACCAATAAAGTTGTCATCAGAAGGAGAATTTATTGTGGTATATTCTGCCAGTACGCTTCATGGGAGAGTCAGTGTTTCAATGTTTAACAAGACAGAAAATATTCAGTGGCCAATGAAAAACATTAATAGCAATAGTAAGCTGGTCTTTTCTCCATTTACTCTTTAGAGAAGATATTGATGGTGAGATAAAGGTGGTCATTACTTGTAAAGTATCAAATCCTGCCAGTTCCCTAAATTGGTTGCATTTGCATTTAAGAGATTGAAATGATAGTGTATGCATTATGAATGGCTTATGAACACTCAACCAAATTAAATAACACTATTTTATTTATTCAGTCATTCATTTGATAAATATGAATTGAGAGATAGTGTCTGTCAGGCAAGATTTAGTATACAATAAGTCAGCAATAAATGATATTACACTATTGTTCTACCTCCTAGAAATTGTATTCTAACATTGGGAATAGAGAACAGACAGAGCAGTTTTATACACAGGGACCAGTCAAAGTTGCTCAGCACAGATGACATTGATAGAAAGCCGGGTGGTGGTGGCGCACGACTTTAATCCCAGCACTCGGGAGGCAGAGCCAGGAGGATCTCTGTGAGTTCGAGGCCAGCCTGGGCTACCAAGTGAGTTCCAGGACAGGCGCAAAGCTACACAGAGAAACCCTGTCTCGAAAAACAAAAAAAAAACAAAAAACAAAAACAAACAAACAAACAACAACAAAAAAAGACATTGATAGAAAACTCCATTGTGAGATATTTATTTATTTATTTATTTATTTATTTATTTATTTATTTATTTATTTTTGTTTGATATATTTTTAAAATATTTTAATTTTATAATTAATTTAATTTTACATATCAGCCATGCATTCCCCTGTCCTCTCTCCTCCCTCCTCCCACCCCCCAGCTTCCTCCCCCAAACCACCCCCCATTCCCACCTCCTCCAAGGCAAGATCTCCCCTGGGGAGTCAGCCCAGACTGGTAGATTCAGTTGAGGCAGATCCAGTCCCCTCCTCCCTACACCAAGGCTGAGCAAAGTATCTCAGCATAGGCCCTAGGTTCCAAAAAGCCAGCTCATGCACCAAGGACAGGTCCTGGTCCCATTGCCTGGGGGCCTCCTAAAAGTTCAAGCTAATCAACTGTCTCACTTATCCAGAGGGCCTGGTCCAGTTCCATGGGGGCTCCTCAGATATTGGTTCACTGTTCATGTATTTCTGCTTGTTTGGCTATTTGTCCCTGTGATTTTACCTACAGACCGATCTCCCTCATGAACATTGATGCAAAAATACTCAATAAAATATTGGCAAACAGACTCCAAGAACACATCAAACAATTATCCCCATGTTCAAGTAGACTTCATTCCAGGGATGCAAGGGTGGTTCAACATATGAAAGTCTGTCAATGTAATACACCATATAAACAAACTGAAAGAAAAAAAACCACATGATCATCTCACTAGATGCTGAAAAGGCATTTGACAAAATACAATATCCCTTCATGATAAAGGTCTTGGAAAGATCAGAAATACAGGGAACATACCTAAATATAATAAAGGCAATTTACAGCAAGCTAACAGCCAACATCAAAGTAAATGGAGAGAAACTCAAAGCGATTCCACTAAAGTCAGGAACAAGACAAGGCTGTCCGCTCTCCCCATACTTATTCAATATAGTACTTGAAGTTCTAGCCAGAGCAATAAGACAACACAAGAAGATCAAGGGGATACAAATTGGAAAGGAAGAAGTCAAGCTTTCCCTATTTGCAGATGACATGATAGTATACATAAATGACCCCAAAAATTTGACCAACGAACTCATACAGCTTATAAACACCTTCAGCAATGTAGCAGAATACAAGATTAACTAAAAAAAATCAGTAGCCCTCCTATATACAAATGACAAATGGGCTGAGAAAGAAATCAGAGAAACATCACCCTTTACAATAGCCACAAATGATATAAAATACCTTGGGGTAACTCTAAGCAAGCGAAGGACCTGTATGACAAGAACTTAAGTCCCTGAAGAAAGAAATTGAAGAAGGTGTCAGAAAAAAGTAAGATATTAATAATTACAGAAATGGAGCACACTTCAGGTGACACAAGTTCTCATACGTATTTCCTTACATGTCCCTTGCAATAGTCCTGGGGATGAGCAAGAGTACTGACTGAGAAGCTGCCGCTTTTACATTTAAAAATGCAGATCTGAGGGCATTTCTAATGTATCTCTGTCAGATGACTAGAAAATGGTGAAGCCAGGGTTGGAACCCAAGTCCCCCAGATCATTGCTCTTTAAGCTGCTGAAGGATGAAGCTGTCTCCAGAGAATTGCTATCAATGAAATCTATGATCACTAAGAGCTGCCAATAGAACTCAGGGACCAAATGCTTTACGTCCAGCCTTTTATCTAGCATTCAACTGATACCATCACATATATTCTGCCATGGCCTCCCTGTGGAGGGCTAATACAATACAATTATAGCCAGTGGGAACATCAATTATATGGTAGGGGAACTGGCCTGTAAAGTCCTTTTCAGAAATAAAGTTCCATGCTGGGCAGCATTGTTTCACCTTTAGAATTTTAGGTAAATCTGATTTTAACTCTTTATAATTGTAGAGACTCTAACTGGCCAGCATACTTAAAAAAATCTTTTGTCTAAGCAAAAGACTCCTGGTGCTAATGAAAGGGATATAGAAAATCCATCTCCTGAAATTATCCCTCAGTATAATAGATCTCTGGCACTGAATGGTACTCAGTCAATGTGTGGGTGGATTTCAATGATTCTGATAATGAACTTTGCTTTGATGTTCCCTATTTCACACAGTTATTTGAGCACCTGATAAAAGCAAAGGAAAGTTTTTTAATTTAGATTTTTACAATTGCTAAATCTAAGAGGATCTGCCATATGAATACTTTATTATCTTAATCCAAATACACTTACCAGGAACTGGTATCATAGATTTATTTTTGTGATGAAGCTTAAGTTTTAAAGAAAAGGAATAAATACTAAGAGTAACTAAATATTAATATTTTGATTGAATGCAGAGGAGCTGGAGATATGGTTTAGTGGTTAAGAGCACATGAAGTTCTTGCAAGGACCAGAGTTCAGTTCCTAGTACCCACATCATGTGGCTCACAACCATCTATAACTCCAGATGTCATGCCATCTTCTGGCCTTCTCAGTCACCCAAACTCATGCACATAACCACACATAGACACACACTCATACATATAATTAAAAATAAACTAAATCTTACTTTTTAAAGTTTACAGAAAAACATATAAACAGCCTTCATCCAACATTCATTATCATGTTGCAGCTAATTAATATCAGTTTACTAGAGGTGATTATTACGTTTCAGATATGTTACATACCAATTGAAAATCACATTGGTAAATTGACATTGGTCACAGTGCAATTATTTACATTGTGGAAATAGGTAAACATCTCAAATCAGGGCCTCTTTGCCCAACAAATATTATTGTTTAATATTCACTAACACTCTATTAGTTATGGTTCCAGAATAGTACCCAAACCTAAAAATCCACTTGTCTATATCTATACTTTTATTTCTATGATATTGGTCAAAGAAACCAACACAGAGGAGTTGAACAGATGGCTCAACAGTAAAGAACACTCTCTGATCTTGCAGAAGAGTATAGTCTCCAACACCCACATCAGGCATCTCACAACCACAGGTAACTCCACTTCTAGGGGGTCTGATGCTCTCTTCTGGCCTCCAACAGCACATGAATATATGTGGTATATATAAATTCACAGAAGTATTCACATACATACAAATAAATAGTCTTCTTTTTTAAAAAAGAAACAACAAAAACTAACATAGAATAAATTCAGGAGGACATTGTAAGACAGTAAGTTAAAAATTATTTGGTTTTCTATATCTTATAAAATAAGATGATTTCTGATTTTTTAATAGTTTTTACTTTTTATATTCAGATAACTGCAGATTGATAGGTAGTTGTAGTGTAAAGGAGTCTTATGTAACCTTCATTTAGTTTCTCCTTGGACACATATATAGTACATTATCAAAAACAGGAATATAACAATAGTACAATCTTTATATATATAAATTTATATTGTTTAACTAAGAAATTATGTTTAACTAAGAAATTGCCAGGCTATTTTCTACAATGGCTTTATAACTTTGTATTCTTGCTAGCCAAGTATAAAGGATCTAGTTTCTTTATATTTGCTTTAGAATTTGGAATTTCTACTATTTTAGCTTTTTTAATAGATGTGTAAGAACAGCTCTTATGATCTTAATTGCATTTCCTTTACAGGTAGTGTGGTGGTTTGAATAAGATTGGCCCCTATAGGCTCATGTGTATGAATGCTTAGTCATCAGGAAATGACACTACTTGGGAAAGGTTAGGAGATGTGGCCTTGTTGGAGTAGGTGTAGCCTTGTTGGAGGAAGTGTGTCAATGGGGGTAAGCTTTGAGGTTTCAAAATCTTAAGCTAGGCTCAGTGGCTCTCTTTTTCTGTTGCCTGTGAATCCAGATGTAGAACTCTCCAGCACCATATCTGCCTGTGTGCTGCTGTGCTCCCTGCCATGATGATAAAGACTAGGCCTCTGAAACTGTAAGCCAGTCCCAATTAAATCTGTTCCTTCATAAGAGTTGCTGTGGTCATGGTGTCTCTTCACAGCAATAGAACATTGACTAAGACAGTAGTGATGTTAAATCTCTCTCTCTCTCTCTCTCTCTCTCTCTCTCTCTCTCTCTCTCTCTGTGTGTGTGTGTGTGTGTGTGTGCATGTGTGCATGTGTGTATGTCCATTTGTGTGGGTTCATGTGAGTATGTATGCATGCATGTATGCATATAGAGGTGAGAAGTGGATGTTTGATACCTTCCTCAACTTTCTACTATATTTTGAGACAGTATCTTTTCCTGAAGACCAGCTAGCCAGCAAGCCCAGGGAGCCTTATGTCTTGAACTCTCCAGCTCTGGAACTACAAGCATGTGCTACCATTCCTGGCTTTTATGTAGGTGCTGGTGATTACCATAGGTCTTACTATTAATTTCAAAGACTTTATTGACTAAGCCATCTTCCTAGCCCTTGAATTTCTTTGCATGTATTCATTTGCCACCCATATATCCAATTCGACAAAATCAGTTTTCTTGCCATACCAATTGGGTTTTGATTATTGATTTGGAGACTTTAAAATATTCTAGATACTAATTTGTTGTCAGAAATGAAATTTATAAAAATTTATAATTTAGTGTGTAGCCTTTTGTTTAGTGCTCTTAACAAGTTCTCATATGGAACATTATATTTTAACTTCAATGAAAACTAATTTATCGAATTTTCTTTTTCTTAATCTTTGTCATCTAATTTAAGCCCTCTTTGCCTTGATTTAAAAATTTTAGTTTCTTTCTTATTATCTAGTAACGGGGTTACAGTTATAGTTTATATTATAGTCTTCTTGGAAGTAGTTTTTGCATTTTTACATAAGGCATGATCCTTGGGCCGAGGTCCATTGTTTCCAGCAGCATCATTTGTTGAAAAGATCTTTTTCTGTTCTTGTTATTGAACTGCTTTTGCAACTTTTCTTTACAAAAACAACAAACAAACAAACAAAAAAACTGGGCCATACTTGTGGGGGAATGGTTCTGACTTCTCTGTTCAGTTTTACTGATCTATTTGTTAATTCTGCGTTTTATAGTTTTCAGCACATAGTCATGTTCTGTAGATTTACATGTAACACAAAGGGGCTTTCTTTTAACAATTGTGTGTACTTTATTTTGAATTTATTTTCACATATTCATTGTTGATATCTAGAAAATAATTTCATATGATAATCTTGCATTGCCTAAAGTTATTAAAATCATCTATTAATTCTAGGAGTAAGGTCTTTCTGTTTTTGGCTTTCAGTTGATTTGGGGCTTTCCTATATAGACCATTATGTCATTTATATGAAAAAGAGGGGTAGTTTTATTCTTTTTTTTTCTTTTGGAATTTGATTTCCTTTCTTATATCATTGTAGTTCTTAGAACTTGTAGTACTATGTTGAAGAGTAGAGGAAAAAATACTCATCTTGCTTTGCTTACAATATTAGAGTGGAAGCATCAATATTTAAATTTAACATCAGTTCTAAGATTTTGTTTGCTTGCTTCTTTGAAACTGACTATAATCATGGGTTCACATATTTCTTCTTGCAATGTTTGCATCTTATATTCTGCAGCTTTTATTTTTGGGGTCTACACAATTAGGATGAAGGACTGGGTTAACCCTCTTATCATTATATAGTGTTCCTCTGTGTCTCTGGTAACTTCCTTTGTTCCCAAGTCTACTTTATCTTGCATAACTCCAGCCAATCCCACTCTCTTTTGGTTGCTGTTTGTGTTATCCACTCAATAAATATTTTTCTACAATTGATGCATTCAGGCAGCTTCTATTTGCTATAATTATTGGTATGTTAAAACTTAAGTCTGTCATTTTAGTTTTTGTGTTCTGGGCTTTTTCTTTTATTTTGCTGTTTTCATTTTCCTGCATTTTACTTAAAACATAGCTTTGTAGATGAAGTTTTCCTGCCTGACCAATGGTCAGGATAAATGTCTCTCACCCACCAGAACCGCAGCCACTCAGACCCAAGTAAACACACAGAGACTTATATTGATTACCAACTGTATGGCTGTGGCAGGCTTCTTGCGAACTGTTCTTATATCTTAAATTAACCCATTCCTATTAATCTATAAGTTGCCACGTGGCTTGTGGCTTACTGATACCTTACATCTCACTTGTCATGGCGGTGGCTGGCAGTGTCTCTCTGCCTCAGCCTTCCACCTCCCAGAATTCTCTTCTCTCCTTGTCCTACCTATACTTCCTGCCTGGTTACTGGCCAATCAGTGTTTTATTTATTAACCAATCAGAGCAACACATTTAACATACAGAACATCCCACAGCATAGCTTAGAATTCCATTTGACTTATCTACAGTGATTTTGTGTTAATATCTTTGTTTGACACTTTTACTGGTTGTTATAGGTTTCATGGTACATGTAAATAATGTATTTCTATACTAGTGTCAACTTTTCACCAGTTTAAGTGAAATACCAAAATATCATCTTTTAAAGCCCTTTACTCTCCTTTAAATATTTAGTCTATATACATTGAAAACCACATTAGTGGCCATTATAATTTTATTCAAATTTCAAGCACCATTTAGAAAACTCAGGAAAGGAAGGAAATTCTGTAAGATAACTTCCTTTAGCAATTATTTGGGGGTAGAATTTTCTGACAATAAAAATTTCCCAGTTTCTACCATCTTAGAATGTCTTTCTTTTTGTTCCTGCAGAATATTTTCACTAGACACAAACTTCCAGTTGACCTTCTCTTTCAGCACTTAAAATATATTGTGGCACTTCCTGATATCTATTGTGTTTTGTGAGAATATACAGTTATTGAAATTGAATCCCTCTCAGAAGAAATTTTTCATTTGCCTCCAGTTGCTTTCAAGACTTTTTATTTGCCTCTCATTTATAGATATGTGACTATGATATGTCTGAACATAAAATCCTTTGCATTTATCCTGTTTTGAGTTTGATCATCTTCATGAATCTGTAGCCTTTGGGATTAGTTTTTTTATTTTTTTCTAACTTTGGGGGATTTTCAGCATTTATTTCTTTAAATACTTTTTCTGCCAAACCTTATTTCTACTTTTAAGACTCGACATGAAAGTTGCACACATCTTAGATGCTGCGGCTTGTTTTTCAGTTCATTTTCTCTTTGTTGCTCAAATTAAATAATTTCTCTTTTTCTAGCTCCAAGTTCACTGATTCTTTCATCTGTCCTGCTGGCTATTCTCCTGTAGAATGCATCTATTGAGTGTTTTATTTCAGTTGTTTTATCTTTACCTCTAAAATATTCATTTAGTTCTTCATATCTTTTATATCTTTGCTTCATTTTTGTTCTTCTTTATATTTTCTATATTTTTTCTAAGATGTTTCATCTACTTGCTAAAACTTTCCAGGGTTTCCCTTGTTGTTCATATCTATTCATAATTTCTCATTATTAGTGAGTCACTGAAGCATTTTTATGTTTGGAACATTAAAATCATTGTTACATAATTATAACAGCTTATCCCTTTTTGGTGTTGGCACCTTTTGGCTGTCTTTTTATGGAGTCTGAGATCTTCCTGGGACCTAGTGTGCCAAGTGATTTTTTTCAACTGAAACTTGAATATTTTGGACATTATATTACAAGTATCTGGTTCTCATTTGAATTTTGTGTTTTAGATACCCTCTCACACCTGTAGTAGCACAGGACTCACATGGCCAGTTTTGTCATAACAAAACCCCACTTCTCAGTAATAGTTTTCTATATTTGTTCCTCCCCTTACCAGTGTGACAAAATGCATGACAGAAGCAACTTAATTGAAGGAACATCTACTTTGGTTCATGGTGTCACAGGTCCACCCAGGCAGAAAAAGCATGAAGAAGGAATTCTGACATCAAGAGTATGTGTCCAGCTTTCCTTAAGACTAGCTTTCATGGTACTAGAAAGTGCCATGCAAGCTTCCAAAGAAGGAAGGTAACCAACACTCCTACCCAGCTATGACACCTAGGAACCACATCAATAACCAGCTTGGCATGTTAACCCTAAAGATGAAGTAGAGGCACGCATATCTTAGCCATAACCAACAGTTCTCTAATTAAACTTAAGACCTGCTCAACAAGAGGGAGACTATGCCTGATGCTGGAAATCTATCTAACTACTCAGTGCTAATAAACTCAGAGATCTTGGAGAACCTACAACTGCCACTTTACTAAACCAGCATAATCCCTAACAATAATCTAAACACTTGTCCTTATACCCCCAGATAAGTATACGTTTTGTCCCTCATAAAGGAAACTTCTCTTTGCAAAACACAGAGACCATTTACAGAACACGACAACCAATCAAAATGCAAAGTTGTGGAGCCAAACCCCAATGGATGCATCTATAAAACACTCCCCCACCTAAGGCTTAGGGAACATTGCAGAAGAGGGGGCAGAAAGACTGTAACAGCCAGAGGACCAGCGACTTTGCTCTGAGGTTGTGTCTATTAGAAATGTCAGAATCTACACCCATGAAGTATCACCAGTATGAGTGCCCAATCATAAGCTGAACAGGGACAACACCAATGGACATGCCAAAGTGGATAGGGAAAAGCCCATGAAGCCTCACCTAAACCTTACACAAAAGACTATACGCAACTGAGGAAAGCTGAGAATGGGAGAGGCAGCCTTCCCTAGGGAAGAACATACCAATTGGTTGTCCAATACCAAATGGTCAGTCCTGAAAACATACATACAAATAACATTTTACAGACTCAACAAGTTATATTTAGGAATATATATCTATTTATATATACATATATGCATACAATAACAATTAGTTTTTTAAAATACAGGAATTTGAAGGAGAATGGCAAAGGGCATATGGGAAAAAGAGAAAGAGAGAAATACTGCATTCAAATTATAGTATAAAAAAGGAGTATGTGGCCAAAGTTCTTCACATGAGTGCAGACTGAGATCAAAAAGTGTGTTAGGAAGGAGCCTAGAACCCACCCCTGTGATGTACTTCTAGGCTATACATCCCAAAGGTTCCGCAACCCCCAAAAGAATGCCACTAGTTTGGGAACAAATGTTGAAATACATAAGCCTATGGAGAACATTCAAACTCAAGTCATAAGAACATTATTGCCCAATTTATGAATTCTTTAGACTAGAAGCCTCAGATAGAAACATGGAGGTATAGTTGACAGAGTTCACTTTTCTACCATCAAATCTCCCTCTGTTAGTTATTATACTTAAGTCACCACCACCATCTGCCACCGATGTTGCTGATATGTACTAGTCCATCCATCCTCTTCACCTTTGCACTCCCTACTAGTTCTTATTTCTATAGCAACCTCAGTGATAGTTGTGTAACCCTTTGGAGTTTATCTGACAGAAAGGTCAAAGAAATGGTATGAGTATATCCTTCCCCTCATTCTGTTTTCACTAATTGTTAGTACCTTATGTAACCTTATAAACTTGTAGTACCCTTATCAAAAAACAGGAATTTTACATTAGTACAATATTCTTAAGTAAACTTGTTCTAATTTCAATAGTTTTTTTTTAACTGTCCTTTTCTTGTTCTAGGAACCTAGCCAGGATCACACATCACATTTGCTTGTTATTTCTGTTCAATTTCATCTCTTATGATCTATAAAAATCCCTCCTGCTCTTAGCATTCCTTAGTTGCCTATAGTTCTTTATGTAAGGTTGAGACCTCATGAGTTTTCCCCCCATCTACTTTAGAATGCCTACTGTTGTTGTCCTTGTTCAGCTCATGTTTAGGCAGCCATGTCGGTGAGAATTTATGGGTATAGCACTGACATTGCTAGCAGACATAAGGAGGAGGCCACCAACATTTTATCCAATACCAAATGGTCAGCCCTGAAAACATAGATACGAATAACATAATATACACTAAGCAGGTTGTATTCATGTATTTGTGAATATATATATTTATACATATATGCATATAACAACAATGAGAAGAGAGGTCATGAAATTGCAAGAGAGCAAGGAAGGATATATGGTAAGTCTTGGAGGAAGAAAAGGTAAGAGGTAAATGATGTAATTATATTATGATCTCAAAAAAACAAATAAGTATAAAATAAATAAATAAATAAACCTCTCACTCTTTCCTTATCTTTTATGACCTTGACACTTTTGAGGGGTTTTGATCAGTTATTTTGTCAGATGCCCATCCATTTAAGGTTTTCAGGTGTTTTCTCATGAGTAGAGTGTCATATTCCTTTATGTAGAAATCTTTTAGTGGCTTCTAGCAAGCTAAAACTAAAATTAAATGTAATGAATGTTCCAAGCTTGACATAATCTTGTCTTCAGTTTAGAGTATTTAGTAAAATGCCATTTGATAAAGGGAAAGGAAAGGGAAGAGAGGGGAAGGGAAGGGAGGGTAGAGGAGGGGAAAGAAAAAAGAAAGTTCAAAATTGACTCAGAGACAATATTCTTTTTTTCCAAGAGAGACCTCAAACATGGATGTTAAAAAATAAATGAGAGTTATACTTACTTGAGGCCAGAATATGACCTTTGAGTTTATCAGCACTCCTTTCTCATCCCTAAATCTGACTAATGCATCTCAGAACAAAGACCTTACAATTTTCTTTGCAAAAACAAAGTTCTTTAAGAGAAATAAGTAAAGTGGTTCATACTTTTGACTTAGTTTTTAAACTTTTCTTCATCTTTGAACCTATTTATATGTTACATGCTTTGAGCAATATAACGTCAAAAGCCATAAAATCACATATGGCTATTGTTAAGATCTGTTAGGATGACTTGCTCTCAAGAAGCCTACATCAATGCTGTAGGTATATGCTATTCTCTGTCATCTCTGTATCTCTGTCTCTGTTTCTGTCTCTGTCTCTGTCTCTCTCTCTCTCTCTCTCTCTCTCTCACACACACACACACACACACACACACACACACACTAACGACATCTAAAGCTGAATCATGTGCCATCTCTTTTCTTTAGTCAATAAACTAACTGCTCACTCAAATTGCTTCAGTAAAGTCAATAACCTGGCTTTAGCTGAGTGGAGGTTCCTTAAGTAGGGACCACCTCAAACTGTCACTGACAATGTTGGGTTAAATCTCCTGGAAGCCATTGACACTTTGACAGAGCAATTTTAAAATGTTCCTGTAAATGGAAATTTCCTGGAATTTGGTTAAAATGCAAATTCCTTGACTCCATAATGGCACTTCTGCTTTGGCAAATGTGGAGTAGGAATCTGCCCTTTTAATCAGAGCTCCAGACAGATGTGCTGAAAATAAGAAAAATAAGGACTGTACTTTGAAGAATATTTGGCTGGGTAGTTTGTTAATAACTTATTATGAGTTTAACTGTCTGCTTCCCTGTCTCTAGAATGACAGGCAGGAGATAAGGCTATCACAGTGAATGAGGCTATCTGGTGAGTATTTATGGCTATGCTAGGTAATAAAACAATAGAAGATGCTTTGTACAGCTAAACTCCATTGCCCTCACATCATCTCATCACACGTTCATTTTCCTCTAAAAGGGGAAAATAAGCTGGATGTGGTGGTTCACCTTTTATTCCAGCATTCATGGAGGCAGAGGTAGGTGAATCTCTGTGAGTTTGAGGCTAGTCTGGTCTACAAAAAAAGTTCTAAGACAGCTGGAAACTTGCCTGAAACTCTGTGTCAGGGAAAAAAAGAATAAAAGAAAAAAAATATTTAAAATACTTCTAGAAAACCAAAATAAAAGCCAAAAAGTGTATATATATATATGTGTGTGTGTGTGTGTGTGTGTGTGTGTGTGTGTGTGTGTGTATTATTAAAATATATATCTAAAAGAAAAAATTTAAGTAAAAAATTGTGGTATCAAATGTTTGGGGTGGGGCCAGGGCTTTGCTACAGCATGCAGTTTTCTAACTCTTTACACGAGGAATGTCCTACCATTCTTTCTGACCCCACAGGAAAAGGTTTGGTTTTATTAATCTACTTTCACTCTCATTTACCAATCACAAGTCTCCATTGGTTTTTTGTTTGTTTGTTTGGTTGGTTGGTTGGTTGGTTGTTTGGTTGGTTAATTATGTTTTTGGTTTGGTTTGGTTTGGTTTGGTTTGGTTTGGTTTTTCAAGACAGGGTTTTTCTGTGTAGCCATCGCTGTCCTGGAACATGCTCTATAGACCAGGCTGGCCTCAAGCTCTAAATTATGCCTCTGGAGTGTTGGGCTTAAAGGTGTGGACCACCATCTCTTGGCTCACATTGATACATTTACTTCTGATCAACTAGCTATCAATTGGGAATTTACATAGACTATCTCCTTATCTCTGACAGTTTGGAGAAAGATTTATATTTACTGGTTTATACTAAAGGTTATTGCAAAGGAGCTGCCAGATAAAGAGACAGATGAGGAGAAGTAAGAAGGGTGCAGGACTCCCCGCCTTTTCCAGGTATGCCATGCCTTCAGAACTTGGATGTGTTCACCAACTTTGAAATTCTCTGAACTCTGTTGTCTGGAGTTTTTATAGACGCTTCATTAACATAAGCAGGATTAACCAAATCATTGGTAATTGGTGATCCTTTTAAACTCAAGCTCTTTCTTTCTCCCCCTCAAGTTTAAAAGCGGGTCTGAAACTTTCAATCCTTTAGGTTTTTTTCTGGTGATCAGTTCCCATCCTGAGGCTAGGGAACTCCAGTCATTAGTCATATTATTAGCATACAAGAGATTCTCCTAATTCCACAGAGTCTAGAAGTTTTCATGTCAAGATCCAGGTACCAAGATCAAATGTTATAACAAAAAATACCCCTAAAGGCAGGTGTGGTGGCACAGCTTATGATCTCAGCACTTAAGAACTTGAGGCATGATGATCATGAGTTTGAAATCATCCTGGACTGAACAATAAGATGATGTCAGAAAAAAATATTCTTATCACCTTCATCACTCATAAAATTATAAGGGTTTTAGGAGCTCTATGTCTTAGAATAGGAACACACACATCTATCTATCTATCTATCTATCTATCTATCTATCTATCTATCTATCTATAGAGATGAATATGATTATGTAATATAGCAATCCTCCCCTTTGGTTAAAAATTACCAGTCTGCCTATTGAAAGCTCCAGACTTCTTGAAGATGCATTCGTTTGTTGAGGAATATCCTCACATCACAGGTATGGAAGCATGTTTCTAAGGGTTCCTTGATTTGGTCCAAAGGTTTCCAGTATGTATCTAGGGTATCATTTGCAATGAAAGAAGTAGCACAAAGAGATTTATTTTGATTATTGTGGGAGCTCCCATCATAATGGGCAGGTCTGAAAGATACAGGAGATGTATGACTGTTACTCATAGGGTAAGCATAATAATCTTAAATGGATAGAGGAAGGCAGTGAAATAAATTTATTTTTGTAATCTGGTTTGCCCAGTCCTAGCATAATCCAGGCTCTTAAAAATAAATAGTACTTTGAAAATAGAATTTGTATCTCCTTTCTATATTTAACAGGCTTCATTTCTTTTCCTGCCAAAGAATATTCATGAAATGAAGAGGTAAGCACTGCTAACTCAAGAATGTTATTTAATTCTTATAAATATTTAAAGAACTCCCATAGATACTATATGCAATGCAGAGGAGTAGAACAAGTGAAAACCCTCTTTTGACCTCTGTTTGGTTTACACCATAGGAGAGATATATTTCTTTTTCTTATTGTTGTTCAAGTATTGATAAGAGTTTTAAAATTCAGTGTAATCTAGTAATGGAGTTGACCACAGAAAGGTAAATTACTTATTTTCTCAGTTTACCTATTGATATTAATGGCTAAAATGATATCTGTTTAACTAAGCTTTTAAATAGGTGTGAAGTGGTATTAATTGTTTATAAACCTGGAGGGGTGTGTGTTAAAAAGAAAGTACTTTATTTTATATTCATCACTTAACTATTTTTTTCAGTTCATTTTCATGGAAAAACACAGAGTTCTTTATTTTCCCCTCCACTGTGATTTCACTGAAGGTTGAATACTAACAAATGAGTAGTTTCTGTGTTTCTTTTGTGAAAACAACTTTTTATTTTAAGAAACTGTTGCATAAATTTTCTTATAGAAAGGACAAATAAAATTAAATCTACTGATTATATTTTGGCAACAGTTGTTTGTGAAACTTAAGACCATATAAAAACAAGTATACAATTATTCATCTAATCTAAACTTTAAATTTTTCTGTTTTCAGGTCAAACTCCAAGTGTGAGGTCGAATTTTGATGTTGCACCCAGATGTCCTCAGCTGTGAGGGAGAATACTCAACATTCTTGCTTGCATATTTTCCTATTGTATTGGCAGATGCTTAGTTATGAACACAGAGGAAAGAGGTAGGCTTAGGAGATAATCTAACATTCAGTCTAATTTGGGGCCAATACTACTTCTCTGAGACCAAAGACTTCCAGTTTTGCTTTAGGTGTTTTAGAAGGGAGACCTTAATTACATGTGGCTAATGAAATAACAATAAAATCAGGATGGTAATAGTAAGAACTAGCATCTGTTAGGCATCTACTGTTCCTGTTACACAAGCATGCGCATGTGCATGCTCACTTCATTCTAGTTATCACCTCATCCTGTACCTATTCTTTCTTGTGAAAACCCAGCAAAGGAGACTGGAAACTACACAATGCTGTGGGATGGTCTGTATGTCAAGTGCGTTGCTGATTGGTCAATAAATAAATCACTGATTGGCCAGTGGCCAGGCAGGAAGTATAGGCGGGACAAGGAGGAGATAAAGCTGGGAAGTGGAAGGCTGAGTCAGAGAGACACTGCCAGCCGCCATGATGACAAACAGCATGTGAAGATGCCGGTTATCCATGAGCCACGTGGCAAGGTATAGATTTATAGAAATGGATTAATTTAAGATATAAGAACAGTTAGCAAGAAGCCTGCCACGGCCATACAGTTTGTAAGTCTCTGTGTTTACTTGGTTGGGTCTGAGCGGCTGTGGGACTGGCAGGTGAGAGAGATTTGTCCTGACTGTGGGCCAGGCAGGAAAACTTTAGCTACAACACAAGTTTTTTAAAATGCATTGGTTTGATATGAACCAAGGCTCTAACTAAAAGATTCCCCCCGTGACCCAAATATTTGCAACATCATGTAGGGATCCAACAAGGAAGAAATTGCCCCAAAGGATTTGCTTGGGTTTGTAGGGGGAAAACACAAGATTTCCTGTTAGTTCAAGATCTAACAGCTCTTCTAAACAAAGTGAATAGAAAATAATAACCTTATAGAGAGTAAAGAATGTGGACATACCATGAGGACTGAAAAAAACCTAACCCTTAACAACTGTCAATCTAGGGAATTTCCAGAGAGCTAGAAAGTACTGAATTCTGCCCTAGAAAAAAAAAATCAAGAGAAATTAAATTCCCTTGCCTGTTTTTAGTTACCAAAATGCATGTGACAAACTTTCTTTGATACAAGAATTTCTTGGAATAGTTCCACATGAATGGCAGAGAAAAGGAAGACAGACCAAAAGTGTAGTTCTTTATTTACTTGGGGAGGGGAAGAATGTGATCAAAACATAGTTAAAACTTAAAATTGTTTTAAATATAATATAAAAGAAAAACTACCCCCCCCAAAAAAAGAAAAAAAGTGAAAATTTCCACTCCCAAGAGGAATAAATGTTTTAGGAAAGTTAGATACCAAAGAGATGCTCTTTTTTCATCTTTGTCATCTTTGCTCTTAAGGTTACCCAAGCAGCTTCCTCACGTGAAATGGCCTTTGATACCTCAGACTAAACAGGATTTCTGGTGCCATTCACTACAGCTGGATGTCACCATATCTGGGAAGAGTGTTTCTATCAAGTCCTGAGTGGAGTTCCACAATGAAACTTACTAATGCAATTTAGGTGATGAGTGAATCAAACAGTGCCTCTGTATTTTTCTATGAATTGGCTGCTTATTTTACAACACCGGTTAGACCAACTGAGTATATTAGGGCTAGAGAAGAAAAGATATGTGCTCAGCTGGAAGGAAGGTGTGGGAGGGGAAGCATCACTTTCTCACAATTGCTGTAAGTTGCCATTTTTAAAAAAGTCATAAGTCTGTATAGTGTGAATTTCTTGAGTACAATTATTTACTGAACATTTTAACTAGCCACTTCCATGCAAAGCACCAGGCAAGGCACAACCTACAAAATGAGACAAACTAGGATATTGTTTGCCCTACTGGAGCTCACAACCTAGATGATACCAGAAAATCTCTGAACAAATAATTATATACAAATGACAAGTACTCCAAGCTCGTGGATCTGTATGATTAATATAGTAAAGGTGACCATCCTATCACAAACAGTCTACACAGTCAATGCAATTCCAGTAAAATTTGAACACAATTTTTTGTAGATCTTGAAAGGATAATCTTCAGCTTCATATGGAAACACACACAAAACAAACAAAAACAAAAACAGGATAGCTAAAGGTAATCCTAAATGAACTGCTGGAGGTATCACCATCCCCGGCCTAAAATTGTGCTAGAGTTACAGTACAGATCTAAACAGAGAATTCTCAAAAGAGGAAACTCAAATGGGCGAGAAACACTTAAAGAAATGTTCAACATCCTTAGTCATCAGGAAAATGCAAATCAAAATTATTTTGAGATTTCATTTTGTACCTGTCAGAATGGCTAAGATCAATAAAATCAGTGACAGCTCATGCTAGCAAGGATGTGGAGTAAGGAGCACATGCATCCACTGCTGATGGAAGTGCAAACTTGTACACTCACTGTGGAAACCAGTGTGGTGGTTCCTCAGGGAGCTGAAAGTCAACCTACCTCATGATCCAGCTAATACCACTGTTGGGCATATACCCAAAGAACACTTCATCCTACCATTTGCTTAACAATGTTCACTGGTGCTCTATTCATAATAGCCAGGAATTGGAAACAACCTAGGTGTCCCTCAACTGAAGAATGGATAAAGAAAATGTGGTACATTTACACAAAAGAAATTACTCAGTCATTTAAAAAATTATATCATAAAATTTCCTGGTTAATGGATAGAACTAGAAAAAAACCACCCTGAGTGAGGTAACCCAGATCCAGAAAATCTAATATGGTATATATTCACTTATATCGGGATATAAGCTGTTAAGTCAATGATAACCAAGCTATAATCCATAGAACCACAGGAGGTAGGTATAGAGAAGGGTGCTAGGAGAAGGGAACAGATAGATCTCCTAATAAAGGAAAACAAAATAGATAGTCATAGATGGATAGGGGCTGGAACAGGAGGATAAAGTGGGGAGGGGAGGGGGAAGAGGCAGATGAAGGAGGAAATATGAGGAGAGACAGCTAAAATTTAGTGCTGTTTGAGAGGTAGTATGGAAACCTAATACAATAGAAGCTTCCTAAAATGTATGCACATATGAAGGCAATCTAAATGAAATTGCCAAATAGTAGGGAGACAGAGCCCCAACTGGCATCTCTTGTCAACAAATGAAGCTTCCAGTAATGGGATTGGGTTAAATCTAATTGAGTTGTTGGCCAAAGGAACTCATGGGTACACCCAAACAACTCAGTCTGTTACCAAGACTATAGGTTGCTTTCCACAAGCTCATGGGTAGGTCCTATTGCTGAAAGCAACACCTGTACAACTCTTGAACATGGAGAAGCTGAGCTGGTACCTACCTAGAGCCTTTAACCCTACATTCTAGAATCTTTGGTACAGGAAGGTCTCTGCATGCTACCAAAGGAGAAACATAAACACCAACCCAGCCACAAAATTTTAAAATGTTGTCCTGCTTGTAAGATATGCTAGTGCAATGGTGGCACAAACCTTGTGCGAGTCATCAAACAATATCTGATTTAACTTAAGGCCAACTCTACAAGATGGAACCCAAACACAACACTGCTTAGGTGACTAACAATATGAGACTAAATAGCCCAGAGACCTAGGGTACAACCTAATACTACTTTTCCAACAAGGCAAAAGCAAATAGTAATAAAATATCTCCTAATGACATTCTATTATACCCATAGATCAGTGCCTTGCTCAGTCATCATCAGAGAAGCTTCTTCCTGCAGCAGATAGGAAGAGATACAAAGACTCACAGCCAGATATTATGTGGAGAGTGAGAGACCTTGGAACACTAAGCTCGAATGGGATGTCTCCATCAGATGCCTCTTCTCAGGGCTCAGGGAATGCTGTGGAAGAGGAGATACAAAGAGTGTAAGAGCCAGAAGAGATGGAGAACATTGAGAAAACAAGAGTCACTAAATCAACAAGACCAATACACATATGAAGTCACAGAGACTTAGGCAGCATACATAAGGCCTGCACAAGTCAGCACCAGATGAGGTCCTAGAGCTGAAGGTAGCAGTGGACACCTGCCCCTATTCCTAACCCAGAAGCTAGCTCCTATTTATAACCACTTGCAAATAAAAATTTAGTTTCCCCTAGGGAGTCTTACTGGGGAAACATACTACTTTTAAGTGTAAGCTATATATTCTGAAGTAGATGGCCAACAGAAAATAAATTCAGTGACATATTTGGAGTTTTCTAGTCCCATAATGTCATGTTAGAGCTTTTCTTTTTTAAATTATCTTATTACCTTTTATCTTATTTTTTTCTTCTCTCTTTTTTAACTCCACAGGTCCTTTGCACATCTCTTATGAGTTCCAGTTTGGTGTTTTTATGGGATTCCAGGGTGTGCAAATGAGTGGATCTCTGTTTCTTGTGCCTCTCGTGGGCTCTTTTCCTTGTTTGTTTTGTTCTATTTTGGTGTATTAGTTCTTTATCTTATTTTATTTTATTTTATTTTATTATTATTCCTTAGAAGTCTGTTTGTTTTCTAATAAAAAGATAGCACAACAAGGGGGTGGATCCAGATGAAGGAGGAGAGTGGAGAGGAGCTAGGAGCAGTACAGGGAGAGGAAACCATAATCAGGATATATCATGTGACAAAAAAAATCTATTTTCAATAAAAGCAAAAAAAAAGAAAAGAATAAAAAAGGGCAAGTACATTTTCCTTAAATATATTTTCAATGAAGGAAAACATTTTGTTTTATGGTAATGAGCATTGAACCCAGGGCTATGCACACTAAGAAAGTATTCTACTACTGACCTACTGACTGATATCCTCATCCTCCTAGAAAGCCTTTTGAAAAGGAGTCTTTCCTCCTCTCCTTCTTTCTCTCCTTCTTTCTTTTCTTGATAGTCTCTCACTCCTCTCTCCATCCTTCCTTCCCTTCCCCTCCCTTTCTTTCTTGCTACTTCAAAAAAATGGGTTGTTAAGCTTAGAGAATAAAATGAAGAGGAGTACAATTCCCTGAAGTAATAATTTTCTTCCTTTTGCTCTTACCAGAAGAGAAAGTTGTTGTTTCTGTTTTTACTTTTCATGAAGGATTTTTGTTTCTTTTTTCCCAAAAGATAAAAAAAAAAATTACAATACTATCAAAAGGAAGGACCACAGGTAAGAAAAAGATTTAATCAAAGAAAAACTGTGACCAACAACCTCAAAATTTTGATGACAATACAACATAAATTGATTTCTTCATGCAACTGATGGTTCCTGGGAAGTTACCCTCCAAGTGGGTACTCAGGGTTGTTCTACTGTGGCCTAACTGGACTTGATCCTGTCACTCTGCACAATTCAGCTAGCAGACAAGAAAAGAAAAGGAAAGGTCCCTTAGGAGGAGTCAGGCTTGAATGGTGAGATAATAGTTTGGCTCAAATTTCATTGGCTAAGTCTCAGGCCGTGGTAGTTTCTTTTTTTCTCCTTACTGTGACAAAAATGCCTGACAGAAGCAACTTAAAGGAAAAAGGATTCATTTGGGCTCACAATTTAAAAGAGGATACAGTTCATCTGTGGCAGGCCCAAAAATAGCTTGACCATGCAGCTGCTGTGACAGGCTTACTGGCAGGCAAGACCCAGGTCCAGGAAAAGCCATAAGCTGACACTACCCAGGGATAGGCCAGGAAAGGGAAAGTACCTGACATCCCAAACATTTCAATCTAACATTAGATAAGATCACCAGATGTCCCTGAGCCTATCACACACCTATTTTTCCTTTTTGCTGATATCCCTAGACAAATGTCAGCTAATCATGGTCCTGAACCCTAGAAATCCCCTCACCTCAACCTCTGCTATGATAAAAATCTCTACCCCTCTGGGCTCAGGGCTCTCTGCTCTCACCACTGGGTAGGACAGACAGGGAGACCAAGCTCTGAGCATGAAATAAAGGCTCTTTGCTTTTACATACAGGATTTGGTCACCGTGGTGGTCTTTTAGGGGTCCCTGTGATCTGAGCATAACACATCATGGTAATAAGGCATGGTGGCTCGAGTGTGAGGCAGATGATCACATTGTGTCTGACATCAGAAAGTAGACAGAGATGAATGCTGATGCTCATTTATTTATTTTTTCCTTTTCAATTTTTTATTCAGTCCAGATCCACAGACCTATGGGATAGTGCTGTCCATAAAGAGAGCCTTCTCTTTTTGGTTAAATTTCTCTTTACAGACAAACTAAACATGTGCCACATTAATACCCTAGGTATCTCTCAATCCAACCACAGTGACAATTTAAATTAACCATAAAAATCCACTGCTTGTCAAACTGATACCCAAACACAGCACTCAACAAATATAGCCATTTCCCCTTTGTCTCATGGCTATTTCATAATGCAAAACACATTCATTCTAACTTCAAAAGTCCTCACAATCTTACAGTTATAAATCAACTTGGGGTAGTGTAGAGAGCCGTGCACGGCCGTGCCTCAAGGATGGCGTGGCGTCTGGCTTCTGCCTTCCCGATGGCAGATGCTCCTTATTTGGCTAAGGCTAGGATCTGGCTTGCTTCTGCACACCTGGACCTAATCTGGCTTGCTTGCATATGTCTGACCCTAGCGGCATTGTCCACGTGGCACCACGGGGTTGATTGCCCAGTGGCTATAAAGGGCGTGGGCTGGCTTTCCCGTGAGGGTGATTGTGAGAGTGACTGTGAGAGTGACTGTGGGGGTGACTGTGAAGAGAGAGAGAGAGAGAGAGAGAGAGAGAGAGAGAGAGAGAGAGAGAGAGAGAGAAGAAGAAGAAGAAGAAGAAGAAGAAGAAGAAGAAGAAGAAGAAGAAGAAGAAGAAGAAGAAGATGGCTTTCCCCGGGGTTAGAAGATTGTTCAAGGTTCCTGAATAAACTGCTTGGAGAAGAGCCTGGCATCGCGTCTTCCTTGCTGGTCGAGGTGGACGCGACAGGGTAGAAAGGGTTTCTTTGACTTACAAGTTACAATCCATCATCTAGGGAAGCCAGGACAGAAACTCAAGGCAGAAGCTTACATCAGAAACCACAGATGAACATTACTTATTGGCTTTCTTCCCCTGGCTTGCTCAGATGTTATTTCTTATACAGCCAGGTCCACTTGCCTAGGGATATCACTACCCACAGTGGGCTGAACCCACCTACATAAATTAGAAACTAAGAGAATACTTCATAGACATGGCCTCAGACAACTCTGATTTGGGAAATTCTTCAGACAAGGTTTCTGCTTCCCCAATGACTCTAAGTTTGTATCAAATTGACAGCTGAAGCTAACTATGACACATCCTAACGCTGTGCTAAAGCCAAAAATCGAGTGTCTCCCAAGACTTGAAAAAACTCTTAGTTGTATGGCCTTGTAAAAATTTTTTAAAATTTATATACTGTCAGTTAATATTCTAATCCACCCTTGAAATCCCACCCCTTGGTGCCGCCCTGTGTCCTGATGTAAAAGCCTCATTCTAAGGAAAAACTCATCCCCTTCCTCTCTCCCTCATCTGCTTTTCCTCCCACAAGGTACGCACCACCTACCTCTCTCTCTCTCTCTCTCTCTCTCTCTCTCTCTCTCTCTCTCTCTCTCTCTCTTCCACTCTCTCCCTTCCTCGCCATGAGGTGTGCACAACTCTCTTTCTCTTTCTGTCTCTTTATCTCCTATTATAATAAACCATTTCCATTCGGATGCAGCGCATGGGTGTAAATAACTTTCCACATGCCACTGCCTCCCCCCGCCCCGCCCCGCTGCATCTGCCCAGCATGTTTCTCCATGCAATAATTTATAACATTGGTATCCAACATCACCAGGCAATCCCACTGTCTGATAACCTCTGGGACCCTGTACCACCACCCACTATTTTTCCAACTGCAGCATCGCCAGGGATTCTTAACCCTATCAGATTGGTAAGATTCCTCCCGTCTCTTCTGGCCATTTTCCTACAAGTGAGTATTCAATTTGTGGTTGTACTACGTGTCTTTTGGGCTTTAAGCCCTTCGGCCCCCATCCCTGTGTGACGGCATATGGCGACAGCTTATGCCCACTCAATTCCAAGGCCCATAGTTTTTGTTATGATGGTCCATCTTGTGCCATTTGTTCCTCGTTGACCCTCTGGGATGCTGGAGATCAGATTCATCTTGTTTGCTCATTGGTGCCGCGTGTCTTTCAGGCTTTAAGCCCTTTCTGCCCCCCGTCCCTATGTGACCACTTTGCTTCAGCTGCTTTCTCAGTTCTCTGTATAATATTCACAGGTCCTCCTCTCCTAGGGCTACTACTAGGTCTAGACATAATTTACCTTGTTACCATATCACATAAACTCAGAGAACAAATTTCAATGTAACTTTTTACTATTGACTGCTCTCAGTATGTCCTGGTTTGTTTGTTGTATGAAGATAAGAAAGCTGTCTCACTTATTTTTAAATTTATCCTTCTCAGATCTGATGGTGTTTGGTGACCCAAGACTACAATCACCTTGACAGCTCATTAATAAGTTTTCTGTTAAAAATCTACTCCAGCTATATTACAGATACCTACAAGTCCCTGGGAAAAGTTCTGCTACTGCATCAAGATATCTGGTCTGATGAAAACAATCTCCAGAGCCCATTTCTGATCCCACTTTTTTTTGAGCATATTTTGTAGATTCATTGTTTATGCATGACCTCCAGAGAAATAGCAGATGCCATGGCTTCTATACTCCTGATTTGGAGTGCCATTTCCCCCCAAGCTCTTAGAACACCACCGCTACAGCTTGCCTCCCCAGCTCCCTCAAGGGACCTTCCTGAGATCTTCCACTATGTGTGACTCCCAGTTCCCCCCACCCACTTCACCCCTTGTCAGCTTGAAGTAGCCTCGAGAATTCAGTGCCCTTGTTTCCCCAATTGCTCCACAACTCACCTCTTTTTGTAATAATCAAAACAGAGGAATGTTAATATTCTGATCCACTCCTTGAAATTCCACCCTTTGGCGCTGCCCTGCATCCTGACATAAAAGACTCATTCTATGGAAAAACTCCTTCCTTTCCTCTCTTTCTTCCATTTTCCTCCCATGAGGTGCACACCCTCTCTCTCTCTCTCTCTCTCTCTCTCTCTCTCTCTCTCTCTCTCTCTCTCTCTGTCTCTGTCTCTCTCTTTCCTATCTTTCTCTTCATCTCTATATTATAATAAACTCTCCACATGGATGCAGCATCTGGGGTGTGAATTACTGGCCACCCCCACCACTGCCCACATTGTGTGCATCAGCCCAGCCAGCCACTGCATCTGTCCAGCATGTTTTCCTGAACACGTGGTATACAATTGGTGGTCCCCCCACACTATAATTCATAACACTGTCACCATACAATGGCACAGAATAAATATTCCCATTCCAAAGTGGAGGAATAAGGATAAAATAAGAAAAGATCAGAACAAAACAGGACAAAACCAAGCAAGACAAACACCAAAACCTGTAGCTCTATTTCCAAAATCTGGAACTCCTAATGATATCATCTGGGCTCCAGTGGACTTAAGCAGCTCAAACTCTATAGTTCTGCTGACTGTAGCAGACAGCCTCTCATGATCCAGTTTCCTTCCATGCCTGAAACTTTCCTCAGAAAATGTCCCATAATCTTGGCATCTCCAACATCCTGAGGTCTGCATTGAACTTTGGGCTTCACTCTTAATAATGTGCATTTGCCTCTCAGGGCCTCCTTACAGGGAATCTGATCCTGCCACGTACAGCACAGACTCAGCAGACTTCCAGAACCTTGGTACAAATATCCATGACCCACTCACTCTTGCATTTTGCATGCCTGAAAAACCAACATCATGTGGACAATGCAACTAAATTCTGCAGCACAAGATGTAATCTGCATCTCCCCCTTCTTTTACCACAGTTGTAGTGGTCTTACTTAGCATTGGCATCTGAAGCTAAGAATGTACTTCCTTAAGTGGTTTTTTTGAGCCCAGATTCTCTTAGTGGTATTCTCCAATCAGGTTCTCTCATTTCAAATGAAATTGTATTTTCACAAGTTGGAGCATTCAATATATGGGGTCTTCCACTTAGAGCTCCCTTCTTGTTGCACAAGTGCAAAGTGAATTATTTCCTCTTTATCAATAACAGCTGCCTTATCTTTACAATCCCTTCCTAACCAAACTGCACAGTTTTCTATATCTTGCTTCTCTCTCTCTCTCTCTCTCTCTCTCTCTCTCTCTCTCTCTCTCTCTCTCATAGATCCAGCTTAAGAACACCAAACAGTTACTATGACAAAGCCTATATGTTATACTGTCTTGAAATTTCCTCTGCTCAACAACTTAGTCTACTAATTTTTAACTCAGCCTCACTAAAAAATCCACAACATGCATAAAATGCATCTAGATTCTTTGTTCTTTGTCTGAATGTAACACAAATGGCCTCTAGCACAGTTTCCAATAGATTTATTGCTCCCCTTAGAAGCCTCATGAGGTAAGTCTCCAATCTATACATCTCTCTAAGCATTCTGATCTTCTAGGTTACTATAAGAATGGCCTATCTGTGGGGTAGATAAGAAAACTCAGTGAGCAAAAACATTTGCTATGAAAACATGTCAATTTGCATTCAATCCCAGGAATCCATGTAGAAGTTAAGGAGAGAACTGACACAACAAAGTTGTCCTTTCACACACACACACACACACACACACACACACACACACACACACTGTGGCAAATGCACACCTATACACACACATATAGATATATAAATAATAAAATTAAAATCAGTTTAATAGAAAGAATAGCCCATTACATACTACTTAGAGTATTCTAGGGCTTCTCTCATCTGAGATTCCCAATTTTTCCCCATTCCTCCCACAAGCCATTTCAAAAGGTCTAAGAGCCACAAGGTCAGTTTTATCACAAAATGGCTCTATATCTCAATACAAATTTTCTGTATTAGTTTTCTCATTACTATGACAAAATATATGACAGACTCAATGTAAGGAAAGAAGGATTTATTTTGGCTTATGTTTCAAGGAGATTCAGTCCATCATGGCAGAGCAGCAAGAGCATGAGGATGGCTGGTTACACAGCCCCTACAGTCAGGAAGCAGAGAAAGGTGAATATTGGGGCTCCACAAAGGATATTTTGTTGGCAACATTTTGGATGTAGCAGTTAATTACAGGCTCCAAAGAATGAAATCTGTCTACAGTCACATATTAGGCTAAGTAGACTTGACTTACCATGCATCAATGCTTAAATCAGTGTTATTTTCACTGTTTTATTCCAATTCTAAGTAAATAAATACTTTCAACTGCATACTTTACTGATTTTAAAGGACTCTGTGGTCTACTATATACGATGTGTCTATTAAGGTAGAGCTAGATTATTTACTTCCTGCCTCTTCTGTGGTCACACTACTGGCCTATGTTCAGACCTCACTCAGTTTTTATAATGGATGATGTTGAAAGAAATCACTGGACATTTGTACCTCTCTCTCTTCTCCCTGGTGCCCATCTTTTTTTTTTTTTTCAGGTAGTTAAGAGTCTCCACAGGCATACTTGTGGCTGTCCAGTCAGTTTGTGACAAGCAACAAAATGTCAGGAAAATGTAATTGTTTCTTGTCTCTACAGCTCTGTCAGATAACCACCCTGTACCTGGTTTCAGCTGGCGGCAGCTATGGGAGAGAGTACATCAACCTTCAGCAAGTCTGGAGCTCATGGTCATTTGGAGAAGATTGCAGTCAGTAATTGACCCTTGGAGGTGTCTGCTAGCCAAATGGAAAACCTACTGAAGCAGATAGACTAGAGACATGCCATGCAGACACAGCAGCAGGCTGTGGCTCATGGAAAGTCACTCATACCATGCAGACACACTGTGTCTCTCTATCATGAAAAGCTTGTTAATTAAACATTTTAAATGCCATATTCTGCAGATCTCTGAGCATTTGAAGACTGTCTGTCCATTAGGTATGAATGACTATCAACTAGTATTCCCTAAGTCTCCAATATATTAGCAGCTTTCATAATGCTAGGACTTACTATCTCCTGAGAAGGCAAAGAAGAGTGACAGGGGAAAGATCCCAGGGCCAAACAGGAATAGGAGAAAAGGGGCTTATGAGTCAGGGTGTGGCCCAACTATGAGAAAAGGACCCTGTGAGAAAAGGACCCACTTGGGAGACCAGAAACTCCATCATAAAAAATATATATCTTGTTTATCAATTATCTTATCTATCAAACATATGCCCTTAATGGCCTCAGACTCTGAATCTAGGCATTTTATCCTTAGGATCAGATGTGTCTAGTAAATCTCTAACTTTCCTGTTCTTGTTGTAATTAGGAAGACACAATGGAATTCCTGGTTCTGAGGTGGTGAGGATTTTTTTCCAAAGAATTATTTTGCTTAGCAAGGCTACCATGTCAGGGAAACAGTTTTGTTATCCCCTGAACCTCTGACCAACCAGTTTTAGCTATAATTAAGCAACATATTCTATCCTTTGAGTCACTATAAGTCTATAAAGAATATGAAAACACTCCTCAAATCTCAACAAAGGCAGATGTGCTCTAGAACATGCTAGTTCTGTGATCTTGCAAAAGTTGTTTACATTCTCTAGGTCTCTGTAAAAGGTACAGTACTAATATTTACATCAAGATGTTTTTTGACACAAAGAATTGTAGGCAAGCTGCCTGTAGTTATCCAATATCAAATGGTCAGCCCTGAAATCATATACACACAAGCAATACTAAGTGCATTCAGCTGTACCGTTGTATTTATCTTGAGTTCTTTTGACCTCTGTGAAGTGGATTCAATGGCTTCTTTTGATCCTCTGAGGCTTATATGAATTCTTATTTTATAAAAGGACATAAGTTTTAGATATATTAGTATTATCAATCAGTATTGAAATCTAAATCATAGAAAAGCAGGTGCAGATAATGGGTATCTAGGCTCATACCTTTGAGTCCTAGCAAAATTACAGATTTGGGTTAAAAGGTATGTATATTTTTATTTAGAGAGAGCCAGGTACAGATTGGACAGAGATGTCTTTGGCCTGATGAGAAGTTTAAGTTTATATTTAGAAGACAACCAACAAAAATTTTAAGTCCTGAGCTTGTGACTCAAACAGTATCAGAATTCTATTAATGGTAAAATTTGAACTTTTGAAATCTTAATGTAACAATATCATAGAAGGGGAAAGTAATCTGAAGCATTTAAATCATTTATTTATGTCAAGAGACCTAGTAGTTTTAGGAAAAGTAAGGCTTGATTTTTTTTAATCTATAAAATGAGTTGGCAAGTTGGCATGTGGCTCTGCTGATGCCTGAGATCCTGGAAGGGGAGAGGATAGGTCTCCAGGCCCTGCCCACATGAATACTCAAGCAGCCATGGAGGAAGGAATGCCAGGCCGTGACAGAAGGCTTGAGTCCTCCACCTCATAAAACAATGCGTGGCTCAAGGCAGAAGCTTTTCTGACCTCTCCCCAACCCCCAACCCTGCACAAACAGCTTGAGTGCCAGGCACCCTGCCCCTGCTTAAGCCACTGACAGGAAGTAACATTTTGCTGCCCTTGGTAAAGAAGGCGGCGAGGTCATATGACCTGTCCCTTGTTGACCTTAGCCAAGATGGTGCCTGCTTGACCATGTGATCACCCTCTGGTACCTGACCACGTGTTCACGTGGGTTTTCTTTTTTTTTTTCTTCAAGACATATGGAACATATATGGGACACATAAACTCAAGCATTCAAAAGTCAGTCAGAACACATTCATGTGGCCACCTCAATAACACATTTCCACCCGCACATACGAAATAAACTTTTTAACAGAATGACGGACAAAACTTCCCAGAAAACTGTCAGCTGACCAACTTAAAAAGCCAGAGATAAGAATTTACAGGACTGCAGGAATAGACTGAGAGACAGCAGGTGGGAGAAAGCCAGGAAGAAGCAGAAGATAAGGGAGGTATCCTGGGTCTCCCGAGCCTCAGTAGCAGCAGCAAAGGGAGGGTGGGTTGCCAGATGGGGGAGGGGCTCAGCTCCGAGTGACTCACCCTGAGCAGCGCCAGCAGCAGTGGCAGGAGGAGCAAGAAGAGTGGGAAACAGGGAACAGATAGAGACAGAACAGTTTAAGAGCAAAAGCATGAGGGTGAAGGGATCTGGCGACAGATGATGATGTAACTACTTTGGCAGAGACTGGAGGGCATGAGGGAGGGGAGATGAGGAAGGACTCCAGCAGGCTAAAGCTGGCATAGAGGCTAGGTGGTAGGCACATATTCCACAGTGAGGAGGAAAGTCCAATAGACGACCTCCAGCATCCCAGAGGGTCAGTGAGGACTGATAACACCTCAAGATAGCCAGTGGATCATCATCCAAAGGCTATGGGTCATGGAGTGAGTGGGCACAAGCTATTGCCATATGCCATTGCATAAGAACAGGGCTGGAGGGCTGAAAGCCCAAGACATGTTGTTGCTGGTACTAGGTTCAAGAGGTGAGAGACCATGGTCTGGAGGAGACAAATCCTCACTCATGGAAAATGGCCGAAAGGGACGGGGATCTTGCCAAAAGAGTAGAGTCCTAGTGGTCTTCCAGTTGGAAAAGTGATGGTGTTCGACGGTATAGGGTCCCAGAGTTTCTCAGACTGCTGGTAGGCAGTAGAAAGCAGTGGGAGAACCCGCCAAGTCATGGAGCACCAATGTAATGATATGGCACACAGGAGGCCTAGCGAGTTGGGCCAAAGTACCACACTGGTGAGGGAGACAGGCCATGCAGATGCAGTGGCGGGCTGCAGTGCATGGAACGTCATTCATACTATGCAGGCACAGCATCCACATGGAAAGTTTATCATAACAGAGAGATAGAGAGGTAAAGAGGGAGAGGAGAAGAAAGAGTCAAAGAAAGAGGGAAAGCGGTGGTATACACACCTCATGGTCAAAAAGGGAGGAAGGGGAAGGAAGAATAAGGGAGTGATATGGATTCACAACACGCCCCAACGTTTGGGCATGGTTGTGCATGCCTGGTGGAATCTAGTCACCTCTGCCTAACCATTTCAGGGTCAAAACGTCTCACATGACTAGGACCCTGTGGCTTTGCATGATTGCATAAAGCACGCAGCATAACCATGTGATCTACGCACATGCGTGGAATAGCCACATGGGCCTGTGTGCGCAGGCACGGCCCAGACTTTATAAGTCGATGCCGTGATTCCCGGCTCCATCTTTACTCACGTGTCTTTCCTCAGGCCTGTGCACCTCTGTCTCTTTACCTTATCTTAATAAAACTCTTGTAGTGGATTCTGTCGAGTTTCAAGTGACATTTCCTCGCAGGGTAAGAGCGCAGCAAATAACCAACAGAGAGAATACTTTCCTTAAAGAGGATTTACATCAGGATGCAGGGCGGGTCCCCAAGGGGTGGACCAGAATGCCAGCACTTGGAATGATTAATATATAATAGGTGTGTGT
Source organism: Peromyscus eremicus (assembly GCF_949786415.1). Lineage (NCBI taxonomy): Eukaryota > Metazoa > Chordata > Mammalia > Rodentia > Cricetidae > Peromyscus > Peromyscus eremicus. The sequence continues at coordinate 3,132,547 of NC_081439.1, read as the reverse complement.
TTGTGTGTGTGTGTGTGTGTGTATCTTTATCTGATTGATTCCTTTTACTTAGTAATGTACATTTAAAGTCCCTCCACATTATTTTCATGCTTTGAGAGCTCATTTACTTTTAGTGCTGAATATTTTCTTGTCTGGATAGACCATAACTTATTATTCATTTACCTACTGATGGACATTTTGATTACTTTTATGTCTTGACATTATGAAGAAAGCTTCTATAAACATATTTGTGTGTATTTAAATGAAATTAACTTGAAAGAGATCATAGACCTAAATATAATCTAATCCACGAAACTCTTAAAAGGAAACTGTCATGGACCGCATGACAACCATTGCTGCTTAATAAAGTTCCAGCATTTCAACATTGCAGACCACACTTCTCCAGCACCTTTTTACTTTCATTTTTAGTGGTTCTCACTATTAATGCCTTTCCCTTTAGGAAATTTTGTGTATGCCATGGTAAAGGATAAAAATGTGTACAATTGTAGCCTAGATAAACTAAACAAAATAATTCTTTGGAAAAAAATCCTTGCCACCTCGGAACCAGGAATTACATTGTGTCTTCCTAATTACACCAAGGATAGGAAAATTAGAGATTTACTAGACACACCTGATCCCAAGGATGAAATGCCTAGATCCAGAGCCTGAGGCCATTAAGGGCAAGGGTTTATTCTCTGTAAAAAAAATACAGAAAAATCAGAATGGTACAGTATAATGGGAAAAGAAGAAGACATCAGGACCTTCACTTTTGGGGAGCATTATGAGGGTAACAGGCCCATATAGTAAGACTAAGAAACTGTAGTGTAGTATCTGCTTCCCAAAAGTCCTTTCCCCAAAGTCAGGCATTTGGATAAGGGTTTTCATTCCCTTGGGGGCTTGAGGAAAATTCCTGCTTGATAAAAAAGTTATTCTCCTTATCTATGGCAAGAGGAACTTGTGGCTGTTACATTAACATATGACTGGTGACTGTTGTCAAGGTCAATGCTAGCTTCTTCAACCCCTGATCTCAAGCCACACCCAAGCTCACATGCCCCTTTCTCCTGTTCAATCTATGTGCAAAAAAGGTGTAGTCTTTTTCTTTTTCTTTTTTTTTTTTTTTTGTCTTTTTCAATTAAACACTGCTGGAAGCCATCCTGGTTCATCTTCAGATCATGTCCTTCACTGACTCCACACATCCTCTTTGGAACCTGAACATCCCCATCCCACCCCATCCCTACCCCCCACCAAAGCAGTCTCTGGCAGGAAATTGTGATGATTTCAATGAGATGTCCTCCATAATCTCAGGCATGGGAGTACTTTGTCCCAGTAGGTAGCCTTGTTTGGGTGGGTTTGGGAGGTGTGGCCTTACTGGAAGAAGTATATCACTGAAGGTGGGCTATGAGGTTTCAAAGCCTACAAATATTCCAAGTTTGCTCTGTTTCTTGCTTGAGATGTATTTCCTGCTCTCAGCTGTTCCTGCCAAATTAAAAGTTTCTATGCTTCCATGGAAACTAAAATGAAAGCAAAAAATAACCCAGAATTGTTGAAAATAATATATCTGATATAGGCTTGACATGTAATAGAAGAAATATTTTAAAATAATATATCTGATAGAGTACTCAGAATAAAGCAATCACTCTTAGAACTCAATGAAAAATTACAGGACAATTAAGGACAATTACATCAATTAAAGCATGAGCAAAAGACATTCCCAAAAGACATTCCCAAAAAAGGGTAAAGAACTAGCCAATAAACCTGTGTTCAACATCATTAGTGTTAGCATTCAGACCTGCCCCTAGAGAACCCACCCAGCGTCCTGATAATGTGATCTTACCTAAGGTGCTCTTTAAGAGAAAACCCCTCTCACTTCTCTCTCTCTCTCTCTCTCTCTCTCTCTCTCTCTCTCTCTCTCTCTCTCTTTCTCTCTTCTTTCTCTCTTCCTCTCTCACCACAAGGTGCCTCACAGTGGGTCAGGGAGGCATGCAGACACTGCAGGCTGTGTCCAATGGGTCATGGCAGAAAGTCACTCACACCATGCAGACACGCATCCACATGGAAAGTTTTATTAAGGGGGGTAGGGACAAGGGAAGAAAGAGAAAACAGGCAGGGTCTGAGGAGAGAAGAGGAAGAGAAAGAGAAAAGGGAAGAAAAGGAAAAGAGGAGGTGCGCGCTACCACATGGTGAGAGAGGAAGGAAGAGAGAGAAGTGGTTTTCTTTTAAAGAGGAGTTTACATAAGATGATGCTGTCTCAGGGCGGTGGTGGCGCACGACTTTAATCCTAGCACTCGGGAGGCAGAGACAGGTGGATCTGTGTGAGTTCGAGGCCAGCCTGGGCTACAGAGTAAGTTCCAGGACAGGTTCCAAAGCTACACAGAGAAACCCTGTCTCAAAAAACCAAAAAAAAAAAAAAAAAAAAAAGAGATGATGCTGTCAGAATGCTGGGTGGTTTTCCAAGGTGTGGGTCTGAATGCTAACAATTAGTAATTAGGGAAATGTAAATCAAAACCAAGGTAAGATGCCTTTGCAAGCAGTTTGGTTAGTCCTCAAATAACTAAAGTTATCATATAACTCAGCAATATAGCCCTGAGTTATGAACTCAAAAGAAATGAAGCATCTGTCCTCACAAAATCTGATACATGAATATTATTTACCCACAAAGAGGAATAAAGTTCTGATACATGCTACATAAAGAACGGAACTTGAGAATACATGATAAATGAAAAAAAAAAAAACAGACGCAAAATGTCACAAATATGGACTGAGTATAGTATAGTGACATCACAAATGTCACTCTGAATTGCATACTTTAAAATGTGAAGACACTTGTATAAAGGGTTAAAAGGCATTAATGGAACAGAGAGTATTAAACTGGGATGAGGAAGGGGAGGGCAGGATATAGGAGGGAATGTGGGGAGGGATAAATGGCATTAAAGGCCTTTCAAAAAAGTTATATGGAAACCTACTGTTGTAGAAGCTTCTATAAGAGTGTGTGTGTATTGTGTGTGTGTGAGTGTGTGTGTGTGTGTGTGTGTGTGTGTGTGCCTGTGTACATACAAAGAGTTCGAATGGAGTTACTCTATAATGGGAAATATTGCCTCTATTAGACACCATAAACTAACAAGTAAAAAGCCCGGTACTAGAAATGGGTTACTTCTTTTGGAGTGGTAGGACAATGAAGACCCCTTAGATGCCCAAATATTATAAGATATTGTCAATGCTATTGGTATTTGTTACCCTCCAAAACTTTACTATAAAACATTATTGCTGAAGACACCACACTTTAGACATAGATCATGGGGAAAACAAACTGGTACTCACCTGGAAGCTTTACCTATATTGGTTAGCTTTTGTAGTGCAGGAAGGTGCTATGCATGCAACCAGAGGAGAAACATAATCACCATTCTTACCTAGCTGTTATCCCTACATGTTACAGTAATGGCAGGCTTGACAAGATATGCCCAATGATGCAGTGGTGGTATGAATATCTGTAGCTGAAGTTTTCTCTGGTCCTGCCCAGCCCCAGAGACCCCGCAGCTGCTTATAAAATAATCATTCAGAAGCTTATATTAATTTAAATTGCTCGGCCATTAGCTCAGGCTTATTATTGACTAGCTCTTACACTTAAATTAACTCATAATTCTTATTTATGTTTAACCATGTGGTTTGGTACCTTTACTCAGTTCTGCCTTCACATCTTGCTTCCTCTGTGTCTGGCTGGTGACTCCTGACTCAGCCTTCCTATTCCCAGAATTCTCCTTGTCTGTTTATCCCACCTGTATTTCTTGCCTGGCTACTAGCCAATCAGCATTTTATTTATCAACTAATGGGAACAACACATTCACAGCATGCAGAGCACCATCACCCATTAAATATAATGGGACTAACCAACCCCTTTCTGTTTTAAACATAGCAGGGCAGCTGCACATATAAACTGACCAAAGTTATGACAGCATGCACAAGACCTGTGTAAGCCCAAGCCAAACCAAATCACAGTATGAAGAGGATAGTTGAGAACAAAGTCCCCCTCCCCACAAGGTAGCCTAGGAGCTATTGGCAATTGATAGCTAGTGAGAAAAGGACAGTCAATTCTCTCTAAGAATGTCATCCCTGTTAAGTCAACCACACTCTAGTGGAAGGCCACTCATCCAAGAATATCTGGACAGCACAAATTGGTCTTGAGTTTACAGTTTTAAAAAGTGGACACAAAGCTGGTTTGGTAGGGAAGGGGGTATTACTCTGGGAAGAATTGGGAGGGTGAATATGATAAAAACACTTGCACAAAATTCTCAAAGAACTAATAAAATATTTTTAAATAAATAAACTATACATATAATATATACATATTATATATATGGGATGTTTTTGGTTTTTTGAGACAAGGTTTCTCTGTGTAGCTTTTGGAGCCTGTCCTGGAATTCACTTTGTAGACCAGGCTGGCCTTGAACTCACAGAGATTCACCTGCCTCTGCCTCCTGAGTGCTGGGATTAAAGGTATGCACCACCACCACCCAGCTGCTAATAAACCATATTTTTAAATGTTAAATATCATGCTATGTGGACTATAGCCCAATAAAGTTGTCATTTTTCTAAAATGTGAATAAAATAAAATGCCAACTACTATTTTGCTTGTTTTGTTTTTTGAGACAAAGTCTCATTATGTAGCCTAAGCTAGCCTGGTCCTCTATGTAACCTAGAGTAGCTCAAACTTCTCAGACTCCCAAATACTGGGATTACAGACATGTGCCACCAGTCATGGCTTTTAATATTCCTACTCTTAAACCAATAACAATTTAGCATGGGTAAGACTGAGTCATTGATGATGTTTAAAGTTGACTCTACCTTGAAAGTTCATCAAAAGTCCTGGTATACACACAGTAGAGTCTTAGAAGTGTTTAAGAGAGCTAAATTAGTTTCCACCAAATTCAGTCAGCCTACCCGTGGAGAATTCAGGAGAATTCTCCTAAAACATACTGCTTTTATGCCCTGGCAGTGGAGTGTCAACGGGGGTGACCCACCTGTGGGAGAGAATGAAAGGGATGGGGAAACACAAAAGAAGACAGCAAGACAGGGTTCTGATCAAGCTGCAAATTTTATTCTCCTCAGCAAGGCTTATATAGCATGGGAGGGGGAGGGGGCAGAAAGGAGGGAAGGGGTGCACGAAGTGCCGTACGTGCAGGTGAAGGGAGACATGCAAGTCGTGAGGGTGTTGTGCTAGGTGGTAAGGTCAGGGCCCATTGTTCTGTTGCTATGCTACCTGACCTACTTGACTTGTTCTTTATCTTTGGGGGCATCTGATTTAGGGCAGGGGCTTGTTCTCTGGTCTAGCTAGTACTTTTCCATGGTCCATGTTTGGTCTTTGACACGTCTAGATACTTGTCTTATTTGCCTGGAAGATTGTCAGAGACATTTGTATTCACTGCCTGCCCTAGTGGATGTATTTATAATTAATAAGTATGTGTGTAGTTATTTAGGCGCTGGATGGTGGGACAGAAAAATTCTGCCACTCCCAAGATCATATAGCTAATAAGACATTGTAACTCAAATCACTAAATGGTCTTATTAATAAAAATCCCAGAGCCAGATATTGAGGTGAAAGCTGAGAGATCAGAGAAGCAGAAAGAAGCCAGCTACATTCTTACTGCTAGGAAATCCTCAGCCAAAGAGAGAGCTACTTCCTGTATACTCATGTCTATAAACCTTTCTGTGCCCTACCATCTTACTTTCTCTCTCTGCCAAGCTACATCACTTTCCTTTTTCTACCCAGCTCTATCATATCCTGTCTGTCTGTACAGACCTTCAGACCTCTTGGTTAACTAGCACTGGGATTAAAGGTGTGTATGTGCCTCCATGCCTGGCTCTGTTCCCAGTGTGGCCTTGAACTCACAGAGATCCGAATGAATCTCTGCCTCTCAAATGCTAGGATTAAAGGCATGTGCTAACACTGTCTGATCTCTATGTTTAATATAGTGGCTGGCTTTTTCTTCTGATCTCCATGCAAGCTTTATTTATTAGAGCACAAATAAAATACTACCACAGATGTTACATCAAAAACCCTGGTGCTGCCACCTGGGGCCATGGTTGTGAGGATTGTGTCCTTAATTATGTCACCTACCTTCGACAGCATCCCAGCCTAAAAAGCGGGCGTGCCCTCTGTGTGCTCTCTTTCCACACTCCTTCATTCTGTATTCTCCCCCCTCTGCATGGTCTCTCTCTCTCTCTCTCTCTCTCCCTCCCAATAAAGCTCTAGAAAGGTAACCATGGCTCATGACTCTTCCATCACTCTCCTCCGTCAGCATGGCCACCGCAGTTAGCAGCCAGCCACGAGTGCTGTTGTTTAACCAACACTTGGTACCATTCAGACTTGGATAGACCACCGAGGACCTGCTGTGACCTCTGCCGCTTGCCGCCTCCTCCCCCACCCATCAAGACCATGAGACCGCAAGTGTGCACACATCCCTCACCTCCGCTGGACCCACACACAGCTACCATTACTGCTACCACCATGATTCTTCACCACAGTGAGTGAGTCCATCATTCTTACTGCTGTAGTCTGAGCTATATTCTTTGTGACAGACACCCTGGGGCTGTGCTGGCAATGGCAGGCACATTTTTGCTCCTGATGGGGTAAATGCTGTCTTGGGTCCACTGTGAACCAACTGTAGCATAGCATCCCTTGACGAAGAAGATGGGTAACTTGAGCTGATTCATAGATCATTCTTCACTCCTCGGGGACGCCCGAGATTGGAGTCTGATCCTGGTTTGTTATTTTAATTTTTTATTTTTCTCTCGGCTACAGCCATGGGACAAAGTGGCGGGTACATTTACCACTTACATTGGCGGATAGGGGCAGGTACCAGTAAACCTGGTTGCATAACAGTGTCACGGGAACTTCTGCCCGTGAACGGGCAAATAAAAGACTTACTATATCCCCAAGCTTTCTGCTAAAGCTCTAAACCCTTCTCCCTCCCCATTTCTGCCTCTGCCACATGCAACCTTTGCTGTCTGACTTCCGCCGGCAGTGGGCGGGCTCAAATGGGTGGGCTTGGGTGGCTTCTACTGACTTTAGCCCTAACCCACCTTAACTCCACCCACTCATTCTCAAACTGCCTTGGGAGACAGAGACGGATCTGAAAGCGGCTAAGATCCATACAAATAAATTTACAGTAGTCAGGATGGCTCTTAAGCCAAAAATCAGCTTATAGCCTCAGACAAGTCTTCCAAAAGGATCAGTTTATAGTCTGCCTCCTGGCAGATCTTCCAAAATCTGTCCTTAAGCCATCAATCATTAGGAAAAAAAAATTCAGGACTGGCTGAGGCAGTGCTGGAGAATTCACCCAGGTAGTGACAACTGGGGAAAGCTGGTGGGCTGACCAGCCCAACTATCATCCAGGCCCAGAACAAGGGTTATAAGTTGGCCCACCCCAACATCCAACCAATCTATGAACTGTTGGAGCATGTGAAAGGAACAAACATACAGATCCAAAACTGCAGGACCTCCATGACACAGGACAAGAGAATATCCAAGAGGAACCCCAGTGAGAGACCATTATTGATGGTGTAGCAGAGACAAGCGGCCTCGAACTAGACCAATGATCATAGCAATGAACACTTGCAAATGAAGATGAAAGGACTAAAGGGTGAACTGTATGATACACTGGGCCACACTACAGCTTCCATGATGAGATTCTTCTCTTTTTTGTTTTGTTTTGATTTTGGTTGTTTGAAGCATTTATCTAATTATTCTTTATCAATAAAAACTTGGGAGTCAGATATCAAGGTAAGAACGTGAATTATCAGAGAAGCAGCAGAGAGGTGATCAGTGACCTCCCCTTCCTCCCTTTCTCCCTCCCCTCTCCCTTTCTTTAAGCCCTACCCTACTACTTCCTATGTCTCTATCTGTCCTTGGTCCTCCAAAATCTCTATGGCTAATTTTTGGTCAGTTAGTAGCTAGCTCTGCCCTCTGATTCAAAGCAAACTTTATTGGGAGTCTCAGGAGCATCAGAATTTAATCAAAATATCCTACAACAGTTGTTTGTTTCTTTTCTGGTTTTTGTTGTTGTTGTTGTTGTTTTTGGTTTTGGTTTTTGTTTGTTTGTTTTGAGTTTTGATTTTGTTTTAAATCTTGGCTCTTTTGGGGTAAGTTGCAAGGGCAAAGGGCAGATACATGGTGAGAGGGGTGGAGAGATGGGCAAGATGGGAATGCATGATGTAAAATCTGCAAAGAATCAATAAAAGTTTAAAAAAGGCTAAAGCTGTTTTGTGGGGGGGGGGAGAGTTTCAGAAAGCTCAATAGTCACATTTCCTTGGATTCTTCTCTTCAAAAAAAAATCACCCAAACTTATCTGACAATTACAATTAACTACATTCCAATGTTTCCTTAAGATTTTATAATTTGTTGTTCATTACAAACAGAAGAGGAGTTGGAAGTGTTTTTTTTTTTCTAAAAAGTATTATGCCAAGCACATAGCTGTATCTTTGACAAGACATACCAAGCACATTGATGAACTTTTAGAAACTATATGCTATATGAAATAATATGGACTCTATTAATGAAACATTGGCACAGAATAAAAATTCACCTGACACATGCACTTCTGCCTGAGGACAGATTACATACATTTCTGTTATCAGTTTTCTCATTTTTAACTGACTGTGAAAGTGCCTATGATTAATATAACTGGTTTGAAAGGAGCTCAACTACCAGTAAAAAAAAAAAATTCTATGAATTCTGATTCAGAATAGTATGCTGCCTATATGTCAATTTTAAAAATGATATACAGCCGTCACAAACTTACCCCAAAGATTGTAATATCTAGATGTGGTGGATAACTTCCAGGAAACAGCGTTTTTCAGACTCAGCAGGGGCAGTTGCACATATGAACCGAGCAACACTCACAAGCCAGCCACAATCCCAGGCATTTGGTAGCTGCTTGGAAAGGGAGAGTCAGTCTTTGTTAATGGTGTAACCCCTTTGTAGGTGAGCCATACTCCAGAGTATTTAGGCAGCACGAATTGGATTCAGTGGGATTTTTTTAAAAAGAAGACTTGAAATTGGGTGTGTAGAAAGGTGAAAGTGGATGGAGTGTATGTGGGAGAGGTTGGGAAGTGTGGTGAATATGGTAAAAATACACTGTGTGAAGTTCTGAAAATTGATAAAAATACTATTTTTAAAAGTAAAAATCAAATTTTAACAGGATACATATTATAAAAATAAACTAAATTGAGATATTAAATATATAATCTTTACCCATTGTACATTAAATACTGGACTGATATCTACAATTTATAAAGAATTACAAAAATTCAAATTATTTAATCAATAATTGGGTTAGTGAACTGAATGGATGGTTCTCAAAAGAAGAAATATAAATGATCAAACACTTTTTGAAAATGTGTTCAACATTCTTAGGCACAAGGGAAATGCAAATTAAAATAGTTTTGAGATTCCATTTCACCCAGATTATAACAGTTATCAACAAAAAAAAAATGACAACAACTGCTAGTGGGGGTATGGAGAAAAAGGTGCATCCTCTTTTAGATTCAGCATGAAGGATCCCTTAAAAAACAAAACTGGAACTACCATAGTACCCAGCCATACCAGTGTTGGTTGTATACCTAAAGAACCCCATAGCTATTTTCTCATCCATGGTCACTGCTAAGAAATGGAATCAGGACAGAGTCCGCCAGCACCCATTGGACCAAGAAGTGAATCTTTGTTCTCCTAGCCAGCCTCTAGGCTTTGGGCCCAGGGGTACAACCCTGAGCCCCCATACCACCACCCATTGCAGTCTCAGTTTCAGACTAGCAGGCTGGACTCCTGCAGGCAGGCTGGACTACCACAATTCCTCACCAAACTCTGTAACCTACAAGCCCCAGCCCCCCAAACTCACCCACCCTCTGAGACCACAGCTGCTCCCTGAGACACAGAGTCCACTAGCACTGATTGGACCAATAGCTAAGTATAAATTAAGTAACTTCCCAATCAAATCCTTGCATGTTGCATCCCTAGAACCTTCTAGAATACTCTCCCTTCTATCCTCTAGTTGGGAGGTATGGACACATTAACCCATCATATAATACTGCTTTGAGTAAATGTCCAAGTCTTTACACATCAAAGTTTTTTGACATTTCTGGTATACAACATAAAGATTCTATTAGCAGTATGGCGAGGCAATGTCTTTAAAGATCCCTTGCTTCAGATCATCACTTAGAACAAGTTTAAAATACAATGAAAGCAATACTAACTTTTCCTTAGATGCTTTGGCATCTAATACATCTGAAGACCATTTGAAGATGAGAATATCTCCACTAATCAGATCATTTATCAATTCTAACACAAGAGGTACTTAGAGTTGGCTAGAAGAGAAATATTTTGCAGCATTTTGACCCTGCTGACCTTATAGCCTGAATTTTCCTAGATGATTGTAATTTCATTTCATCTCATTTTTCTCAATAAAGATAATCATCATATGCATAACTGAAAAAATCAGAAAAGCCCCAAATTAATGTTATGATGCACCTCAAGAATTTGAAGAATGTGGAATAAAATAAACCCCCAGAGCAGTAGATAGGAAGAAACAGTAAAAACTAGGGCAAAAATTAATAAAATGGATGCTAAAAAAAATCAGTGAAACAGAGAACTGGTACTTTGAAAAGATAAAAACGATTGACAAACCCTTAGCCAAATTAACCAAAAGAGAAAGAGAAAGACCAATTAATAAAATTACAGATGCACAGAGAGACATCAAATAAACCTGAAAGAAAAGGATGATTTTCTAGATCTATATGAGCCAACAAAGTTAAAATAAGAGCTAAAATAAAGTATCAATTTATAGAAGTATATGACCTACCAAAATGTAACCAATATTAGGTAAACAATTTAAACAGATCCATTAAACAGGCAAGGAGACTGAAACAATAATAAAGAAAAAAATCTCTAGACTAAAAAAAAAAACCCTAGTTCCAGATGGATTCACAGTAGAGTTTACCAGACCTTTAAAGTAGAACTACAACCAATGCTTCTCAAATTATCCCACAAAACAGAAATACAAATAACAGTTCAAACTCCTTCTACAAAGCCAGTATTACTAAACCTGATAAAGATAAAATAAAAAAAAAAGAAAAGTAATGCTTGAGTACTCTGGCTAAGGCTCAGGAACACTGAAGGAGAAAGAATCTAGGAGCCAGAAGACAGAAAAAGTGTGAGATATTGGCTTCTAAACATGATACAGCCTTTGCAATCATGATCTCACAGGAGCTGCATCTTCCCCCACAAGACTGGATCTGTCAACACTTAATCATGGATTATGAGCAGCTTATCAGTCTCTACTCCTCCTTGCTGAGTTATTGGCTACCTATGGATTCTGGAGGAGGTCAGTCATTCATTGTCCTTAGTTTTGCACTCACAGATGAGCCCACCAGGCTCCCACAGTTTTAAATATATGGCCACAGGTAGCCCTGGGTAAGCTCAGTAGGTTACAAAACAAAACAAAAAGATATGAGTAAGGGAAAATGACTTACAAGAGAGGGGAGAGGTTACAGAAGTGGGAGGGAGATTGGAAAAGATGGAGGTGGGTAGAGTAACCAAAATACATTATAAACATACATGAAATCATCAAAGGATAAATTTAATACAAATCACAATAAAAATTAGATTAAAAAAATCTAATGATAAGAAAAGAACAGTTTGATTGTGTTGATTGTGAGAAGAGAATCCAGAATTACCTGGAAGATTTACTCTATATTTCATAAACTTATTATGCAGTGGATTTTATAATGTTATAGTGCAGTAATTTAACATGGAAAACTAGTTGAATATAAATAAGTAAGCTTAAGCTTCTTTTGTTCTGTTAATTTTATTCCCAGGTCACAGGTACAATTTGATAGGAACCTCACTTTTATAATTCATACAATTCTCTGTATTTTAGAGCTGGAGACGTTTGAGATCATCTGTGACATTACACTGATGATCTCTAAACTCTGTGTGGTAAGTCTGCTCATTAACCTAGCAGTAAACACAAATTCCATCCATTAGAGCTAAAGAATGGGGTGATTGTGTGATATGACCTTAATGGGTTTTGATCTACAATTGATGGTATATACATCCCCTCCTGCATCAAGTACCAGAATCATTCTTTTTAGGAATGAGGTGGGTGGGTAGAATTGGTGTTTGCCCGTGGGGATGAACCTAAGGATATCAGGAAGCATCTCTTCTATCTTTTCCCAAAATTCTAACATTGTGGATTCATGTTTCTGAATGAAGACATAGACATTTACTGAAATATTTATGTTCTTTTGAGAAATGAACAATAAAACTTAACTCCAAATAATAAATGTATTGATTCTTCCTTAAAAACTGGGAAGGAAGCAGAAGAGTAAAAGAAGGGGAGAAACTGTTGACATGCCCAAAAGAAATAAAATGCTTATGCTTGCATGCATATATGCTGCACTATGTGTGTGCAATGCCTGAAGAAGTCACAAAAGGGTGTTGGATCCCATGGAACTGGAGTTAGAGGTGATTGTGAGCTGCCATGTGGGTGGTAGGATGTGAACTCCGATCCTCTTCAAGAGCAGGAAGTGTTCTTTTTTTTAATCCTTCCATAATTACTTGAGAATTTATTTTTTTATTAAGAAAATTTTTCATTCATTTTACACACCAATCAAAGATCCCTCTCTTCCTTCCTCCCGCCCCCTAGCCTCCCCCTCAACCCACCCCCACTCCCCTCCACAGTAAGGCAAGGCCTCCCATGGGGAGGCACATCCAATAGAGGCAAGTCCAAGCCCTTCCCCCTGCCTCACGGCTGCACGAGGTGTCCCATCATAGGTAGTGGACTCCAAAAAAACTGTTCTTAACCACTGTATCAGCACTACAGTCTCAAGTGTCTTTTGCTCTAATGAGATAACTCTTGGTGGGCCCTAAATAGCTTCAGAATGGGGAATGGTCACTCTTCTGCTTATATAATCAGACTGATGTGTAATGAGCTTTAGAAGGTGGCTTTTGATGATTATTTGAGCTTCTTTACATCAAGGAAACACATTAGCTTAAGTTTTAAACTCTCAGTAGCTTCTCTCCTCAGGGCTTTCTCATCACACCTTGCAAGAGGTTCTTTTGCCAGAGCCCTAAGCACTCTCAACTACAGAGCCATCTCTCCTGCCTCAAGAGTGTCTGTTTTTCTAATTCATCAATTTTCTCTACATTGCTTGGAAAATCTCAAGGTCAAGGCTTGGCTTGAACACAGTGTATAAATATTAAGCATCATTATCTATACAGAGGTAGGCCCAGATATGGCAAAAAAAAAATTCCATCATTGGTAGAATTTTTTCTTTTCCCATCAGAGCAACCTTTGAATTTGTTGCAGTTTTGAGAAACAAAAGTATCACCCAAAATGAAACCTCGAAGGGAAACTTGAGGAAAGGAAGTCTTTAAAAATGATTAACTCACTTTTCCCCCAAAAGTATCTCTTTAAGAGTCTTCTGTTTCCAGTTACCTGGGAAGAAAAGTGACCCCCAGTATTGAGGTAGTTGGATTAGCTGCAGTTGATGGGGTGTAATGAGTCTCTAAGTCTTAGATTTACAGAACCACTACACAGACTCACATTGCTCTTCTGGGCTGTGTTATTAAATAAGAAATATATATTTGATTTTTGGTCTCCATTCCTAACAGAGAGCTAGAAACCGCATAGCATTTCCAAAGTGATAGAAGCAGTAATAGTGTTTTTTACAAGTTTGTGTGTGTGTGTGTGTGTGTGTGTGTGTGTGTGTGTGTGTGTGTGTGTGTATACATATGTACATCATGTCCCTGCAGGAGCATGAAAAAGGCCAGGAAAGGGTGCTAGACCCCATAGAACTAGAATTATGAGTGTTATGAACTGCCATGTGGGTGCTAGGAACTAAACCCAGTTCTTTTGCCAGAGCCCTAAGCACTCTCAACTACAGAGCCATCTCTTCCGCCTCAAGAGTGTCTGTTTTTCTAATAGCATGAATCTTGGTGAGCCCTAAATACTTTCAAAATGGGGTTTGGTCACAAGAAAAGCCCAGAGTTGATTAGAAGCTTGGAATTTTCAGCTTTACCCTAAACCATGAGGAAGGGGATAAGAAATGGATATTTCATTAATTTTTAATTGATTAATTATAATTAGTCACCACGGCCAGTGATTTAATAATCATATCTACTTAATGAAACAACTACAAAAATCTCCTAAACAGAGGCTTGCACTTTTCTGAATAGAAACAGAGGAGAAGTGGATGAGGGGGGGTGCTGAGTGAAAGTGGGGAGGGGTTAGGAACTGGGAGGAGAGGAAAGAGGAAAAACTGAGGTCGGGATGTAAAATAAATAATTTTTTTTTTGAAAACTCCCCTAAACAAAGGTATTTGGAAAGCTTCTGAGTTGTCACACACAATCACATGCTAGAAGGACATCTCAATTCAATGATGATAAAGTCTTCAGAGATCCCTTATAGACCTCATCTTATATATCTCTTCATCTGCCTGTTCATTTGCATCCTTTAGAATAAACTAGAATAGTAAGTATAGCACTTTCTTGAGTTCTGTGCATTGTTAAGCAAATTATGACACCTAGGAAGGAAAGTCATAGGAATCTCAGACTTTGCTACCAAGTTAGAAGTGTGGGTACACTGCATACCCAATGCTCCAGCACCGAAATCTAAAGTAAGGATATTTACATGGGAGTGGGCTCTTAAATCTCTGGAGTCTGAAGTAGCTCTGGGTAGTTAATGTAAAAATTGAACTGAGTTGTAGGATGTTGAGTTAGTGTTGGAGAGTTAGAGAAATGGTGATGCTAAAAAAAAGGGGGGGGGTAGAATATACTGTTGTCAGGGAGAGGAAAAAACCCTACTCACTATCCTCAAAAATGCATCGTTCTCAGCAAAATTTTGAGTCCTGCAAATCACCCTTGTGCAGGAGACACACACATATCTGCTGTTGATCAGAGAAATGTATGGAGGCCCAAAGGCATTTGAGCTGGTTATAGATAAGAAAACCAAGCCATTGTTGCTTGAGCCTTCTGTCATATGTCTCTCAGCAGCTTGCACTCATCACACAGTCACCAACATTCAGTGAAGTCCAGGTCCCTTGAATTTTCATTTGTCAGTATTTCTTAAAATCTTTATCTCTGTCCCTCTGATGCTACCTTGTGTGTGCTCTCGCTGAACATTGCAGACAGCCTGCCAACTGTAACAAAGGCTTGCTCTTGTAAACGATGGTCTTCCAATGAAACAAGTCTAAGTCTCTCATTTCTGTTTAAAGTTTGCAATGGTAGACAGTGGAGATGGCTCAGGCAGCAACACACCTGCCCCACAAATATGAGGACCTGAGTTCAGATCCCCAGCATCCATGTAAAAGCTAAGCATGTACACACATGTCTGTACTCCACTACTGGAGAGGAGACAGGTGTATTGCTGGAGTCCATTGGCCAGTCATCTTAGCCAATTCATGAACCCTAGGTTCAGTGTAAGACCGTGTCTCAAAAAATAGGGTGGACAGTGATAGAGGAAAACATCAGATGTTGATCTTTGGCCTCTGTATGCAATCATATACAAGTACATGTGCACCAGTACATACATGTGCATAATCACACACACATGCACACACATCAATAACAGCATCTGATGGCCTTTAATAATGTTCATAGTCCCTAGGGAAGCACAAATACTAGGTTTAAAAGTCCCTGCTCAGCCCTCTAGTTTCAGTTCCCGCTTCATTCGCATATACTTTGCACTGTGTTTCTTGCAGTTTCCTGGCTAACTTTTGCATCATGTGTTTGAGTTCAACTCTCTTTAACTACTGACTCATACAGCATTTTTTTCTATTCTTCCTATGCATGAGGCACTGTGCTGAGTAATAGATCTAAAGAGAACAATCCTTCATGTAGCTTATAATCCAGTGGGAAAGATAAACACTGAACAATTCAAAAGATAGCTAAACTAGGAAGGAAAAAGACAAAGAGACGGAGCAGGGAAGAATATACAGCCTCCTCATTACTTTTTGTGTGCGCATATGCATGTTAGAGGCCAAAGGACAATGTAAGGTGTCATTTCTCAAGTGTCTTTCACATTTTCTAGGGTCTCTCACTGCCTTGGAACTTGTGAAGTAGACCAAGATGGCTGGCTCATGAGCTTTCAGAGCACTGGGATAAGTGTGTATCATCACATTCAGCTTTTTATTTAAACATGAGCTCTAACTCAGGCACCCATGATTATACAAGGCAAGTACTTTACTGAATGAGTTATCTCCCCAGTCCTCATCATTAACCATAACTTTTCATTCAAGACTACAGGAGATGGCACCCAACTCATAGCAACCTGACTTAACTACCCATGGCACACAAACTGAATATACAATTTCATGGTCTTTCTATCACTATATAATAATTAATGTTTTTCTTAACTATTTCCTTCATGAAACCATAAAATATTTGTAGGAAGTGACTAGTATTATAGAATTGTCATATTTCCATCCTATCTGGCATATAGTAAAAATATACTGAAGTTTTTGAGTGAATGAAGCCAAATCACTTAATTTTATTTCAACATCTAAGCTATCATAAACAGAGCACATGATTTTAATGAACTATAAAAGTTCTTTTTGCAGCCGTAATTTGTGTTAACTCTCCTTGGCTATAGCTTGGGTGTGTTCTTATAGAGAACATGGGCAATTATCACTTTTCATGATTTCCAGGAAAGGAGCATTCTAAGTAATCCTTTCATAATAATTGGGAGGTTTGTGTGTGGGCACTAAGATTATGGATGGACAGCTTTAGAATGGGAAGGAAGGAAGAGAAGAAACAGAAAGAGAGAAGAAATGTAAAGGACAAGCCACACTGTATGGGGAAATCTGAGGTGAGAGCTGAAAGAGCTTGGCAGAACCTTAAGAGCAAGCTAACATTGGATGGCTACTTTCGTTTCAAGTGTGCACATGCCTCTGGAACTCCCTGAAACCTTTTATGGGGGAAACCCCACCTACAGGTTCTAGATGAGAATTTTCTTTAGGCCTCCAGAAATTAGTCCCTTGATGATTCTGTTACTCATTTCCTGGAAATGTCATTGCTGGTCTAGCCTGACCTTCAGTGCCTGAAAGACAGAGGACTCATTCAATTCTTCATTCAAAGAGAATGGACAGAAATCACAATTCAATCTTTTCCATCGTCTAAATCAGACGTCTAAATCATTATAAACTCTTCAGAGAGTCTACGGGTCTTTTTTTCATATTCTGGGTAAATCAGTAAATCAGCATAAAACCAAAAGCAACTTCATGGCCAGGGTGAAATTTAAATCTATAAAGGACATTCTTCCTAGTTTCTAAAAGCTGTCCTCAGAACTGGCATCTGAAGCAATGATACACCCTTTCTGGCCTCACAGAAAATCATACCTGTAACCTGAAGCTTGGCACCATCTCTGCTTCCAGTGGCATCGTGATTACCTGTGTTTCTTTATCTGTCTCAATGACTCCAGTCTTGTTTTCTCTGTTGCTATTGGTAGCAAAAGCTTACCTTCAGGGAAAATATGTTTCTATTACCTTTACCTGTGTGTGATGACTTGGCAAGCAGAAAATCACTTTTGAGAATACTCTGTCCATGATTTCTTACTCTCTCCTGCCAAATTCTGATAACACCTTTTCAGGCTGAAAGTGATTCCAGCCTGTGGATTTAAGCTCTATACCTTAGCCAGCAGAAACCAGTTTGTGTCCCACCCAGAAATCCCTACACTACAAGAAGCTGGTAATCTACTTTCATGCTTATAGCAGCTTGTATTTTAGATGCCGTGTTGTAGGCATACTTGTATGTGTTTGTAAGAACTAAGGACTCTGGCCTGAATGTTTCAGTAGATGTAGAAAATCAAGTTCACAGTTGACTTTAGTCGAGCCATTCAATCAGAAGATGACACATACATCATGACTGTAATAAAGTACATGTGTTGTGAATGACTCATTTATTAACTGTTCCAAAGATAGCTTTACATCTAAATACTTAATGTTATCTTCCACACACCAGATTCATGTTACAGAAACCATAGGTACATGTATAGATTCACCAATTACTTTAAAAATGAAAGAAAATGGAGACAGATATAACAGAGATACAACTTAACCTATATAGTGAAAGCATTTCTTTTAGGTTTTGAGATAGGGTCTCACTCTGTAGCCCTTGCTGGCCTGGAACTTGCTATATAGACCAAGCTAGCCTTGAACTCACAGAGATCTGCCTGACTCTGCCTCCTGAGTACTGGAACGAAAGGCATGTACCACTACACCCAGCATTAAAGCATTTTATATAGCTATAAATGTATTGCTTATAGTACTTACTGAAGTAGTAAACCAAGCAACTAATATGGATATTACTTATTATACAATGACACACAGGTGCTGGGAACCTACAGTAGGTTAACACTATCACTTTCATTCTGTCCATATCCTCCCAGAACTTTTGGGATGGTTTTAGCCTTACTAACAGTATGTTTTCATCATGAAATAAGTCCCCCAACATAAATGATTGACTGCTAACATTTAATGAATCTAAGGATTTTGCTCCATTCTCTCATTTCTGGAAAAGATTGCTGTCATTTATTTCCCTGCCTTGGGCAGTTCTGCAACAAGTGAAGCTGTAGTCACAACTTAGCAATGTGGCTCATGTGACTTATCTAAATAGAGTTTCACTTAGCAAAATATCTTCCCATAAATGGAAGTTTAAATATTAAACTGTAGAAAGAATTCAGGAGAAGTCTAAGACATAAACCGTCACGGAAATGGTAAGTTTGATGAAACAGAATATCAGTCAGTCAGAATTGCTCAGGAGCTTTAACAAGTTACTTCTAAAATCCCAAGTTGAGCAACAGTTAGAGTCTGTCACAGTTTTGTGAATAGGAGAAAATATGTAAGCACTAAATATTAGATTGGGGAGAATAGTATGTTTGTCCAACACTAATTTGGTTAGTTCTAAATTTACAACTAATCATCAGCTACCGGAGTTGAGTAGCCACAAACACAGAAAGAGTGAGCTTCTTTGTTTCTACTCTCCAGAGCCTGCACAAATAGCAACTCCTTGATCCCAGGGCCAAAGAGAACAATGAAGGGACTGAGTTTTTTTCCTTTATATTTCAAAATCAAGTCAGTTGTCAACCAGAGCTTGGTCATGATGTTGAAATGAAGATGTGTTTATAAGTACACATCTTTGATCTCTGAGTAACTTATGAGATGCATACACACACACAAACACACACACACACACACACACACACACACACACACACACACGAGCTATGAAGCTATGAAGCTATGAAGCACTGACATATAAAAAAAGATCCTGCATATATCTTCCTTGCTACCCTGGAGCCTTCTTCTGGCTAACACTCTGATGTGAAAAGCATTTCTATGTGGATTTGCTCAGAAACTGAAAATTTGGCGAGAGGTCTGAAGTATGTGGAAAAAGGAAACAATGTTCTCAACAATGAACAGGCTATGTAATAGGCCTCTGGAAATGCTAAGGCAATTGAAAGCACCAAAATCGTTGGCACAGCTGGACTACAGGAAATAAGAGAGAAAATAGTTAGAAGGAAAGCTAAGTGTCAGTTCACTAGGGTCTTGCAAACCATGTTATTTTCATTTGTATATCCCTAAACCCAAAATAATGGGTTACCAAACTGCCATTTAATGATTATGCTGCACAGATTTAGGCAAATAAATTGGATGCAAGCCAACTAGGTTCAGAGAAACCTTTCAGGAGACAAATATAACAGTTTAGGAAAAGAATTATTGTATCTTAGGTAAGGTAGAAGCAGAATAAGTGGATGGGAATGGACAGGAACAGGAGGAAAAAATGCCGTGCTTGTTAAAATATTGAGTACCAGAGATTATACATGAGTTTCTGTTGTGTTAAATTTGCTGGGGCCATTTGCCTAAAAGTGAGAAGCACTGAAAGAGAGTCAGATGTTAAAGAGAACACACATGGCCATACTATTAAACATGAGTTGACTTTGAAACTCACATATTAAGTAGGCCATTGGATGTGATGTATGACTGTTAATAATTCATGGGTGTATTTTGCCTATATACTTCAAGATTTATATAAAATATTCAAATCCCAAGGAAGATGCACCAGTGATTTTGTGCTCTGTAATGAGATAATTTATAAGAAATACCTCCCATCAGGCCCCACCTAATAATTTTGGATGGAAAATTATATTCCCAATATGTGCCCTTTAGGGAGGGACACATTCAACCATAGAAAATATAATCACTAAAATTGACTAATGCCTAGACCACTAATTTAAAAACTCTTCTCACAAGAGAAGATATAAGAATTTCCCAGCTGGTTGTGGTAGTGCACACCTTTAATCCCAGCACTGGAGAGGCAGAGGCAGGCAGATAGATGTCTATGAGTTTGAGGCCAGCCTGGTCTACAGAGTGAGTTCCAGGACAGCCAGGACTGTTACACAGGGAAACCTTGTCACAAAAAACAAAGAACAGTTTTTCAGGTTATTTCAATCAGCACAAAAGACAAATACAGAAGCATAATAAATTATAGGAAGAAGCATAATATCAAACAGAAAATTCTAGGGCAATCTTATTAATACAGATGAGATATGTTGGCTAAAACATCATCAGACTCCACACTGTGATATATAATAAACATAGTGCAGTATGACTAAGGTGGATCTATTCCAGCAATGTGAAAAGACCAAGCAGACACCATAGCAGGCTGCTCAGTCTTCTCTCAGAGACCAGGCCTCAATTTCAGTTTCCTGAGACTGAGCAAGCAGTTTCTGAGAAGACCATGAACAAAAGACAATTAATCCCTGATGCCCCTGCCAGCAGGGACAGGGAGATAGGGCACACCCCAAGCCTAGGCACTGAGCCAGCCCCCACAGTCAGTATGTGCTAGGCCAGCCAGCCTCCATAGCAGCTCAAGGACAAAGCCTGGGTCTTGTCCAGGCCTACTGTGTTGCTGAGAATTTATGGGTCTAACTTCTGACATTCCTAAGAGACAGTCTCACAGCAAACTCCCTAATCTTACAGTCTTTCCACCCCTTCTTCTGTAATTCCTTCTTCTGTAACAATTCCTGAGCCTTGGGTATGGGAGTTGTATTATAGATGTGTTCTTTGGTACTGGGCTCCACAACTCTGCATTTTGATTGGTTGTGGTTTTCTGTAACGGTCTCCATCTGTTTCAAAGACAAGTTACCTCAGTGAGGGACAGGGACTACACCTGTCTGTGGGCATAAGGACAAATACTTAGAATGTAGTTAGGGATTATGCTGGTTTAGTAAATTGGTAGTTGTAGGTTCTCCACCAAGACCCAGGATTTCACTAATCCTGAGTAGTTGGGTACATTCCCAATACTAGGCATAATTTCCCACTTTTTTTTTTGGTTTGTTTTTTCTTTTTTGAGACTTTTGGTTGCTTCAATTCTTTGGAAGCTTGCATGGCACTTTCTGGTATTATGAAAACTATGATTTCAGCTTAGTTTCAGCTCAGGGGCCTCTGGGCCCTGTGTCTAAAGTGGACGTTGTCTTCAACAATAGGAACTTACCTTCCATCTTTGGGACGGCAGACAGGGGCATTAGCAATAACCTTTAATACTTTAGGAGTCTCTTGGACATTCTTTACTAGCAATTGAAAAGAGTGCTTCTTGGGTCTGGTGTTGTAGCTTTTGTTAGATTGTCTTTGGCTCTTTGAGAGAGCATTATCAGGCCATTTAAACTTTATATGTATATTTATATACAAACTTACATGTATTATAGGGTTTTGAGATAAGTAGTTAATAGCATGATTCCTTATAATTTTTTCAGGTATCCTTACTATTGTTTTACTTTCTTCTTTCCTTCTGTATTTATCAATCTCCCCCCCCCCAATTAGAGTCCCCCTTATTCCCATTTCTCTCATTAAAAAAACTTATACAATCAACATTAGACTTTCCTTATAAATGGAGTCTAAAAATAATATTTGAAACACACAGAGATAGAAAATAAAATAGTGACAGTTGGGAATGTTGATATACATCTATAATCTCAGTTCTTAGAAGGCTGAGGCAGGAAGATTATCAGTTGGAGGTCAGCTTGAGCTGCATCTTAAGACTCTATCTCAAATAAGCTAAACAACAAATGAGCTAAACAATGGTTTCCAGAGGAAGTGAGGAGGGGAAGAAATGAAGAAGTAAGCATAGAGTACCACAGAGTAGATTTATATGATAAATAAGTCTAGAGATTTAATGTATCACATGAGAACTACAGTCAGTAAAATTGTGTTTCACTAAGGATTTTCATTAAGTAGACTTTAACTGCTCTTACAAGAAAACAAATCAGCTATGTGATATGATATATGAGTTAACTTCTTTCACTATAATAACCATTTTACTATTTCTGTATCTATATATCCCATAATATTGTGTTATAAGATAAAATATGCAGTTAAATTTATCTTAAAATTTTAAAATGAAATGGAACATTAATAAGCGTATACTTTATGGTAAAAGTACCAATTGAACTAATCATTTATTAAAGTTTTACTTATCTTTATGTCTCTGTGTATGTGTAAGTATGTGGCCCATTATGTGTGCATGTCCTTATGGAGGCCAGAAGAGGATATCAGATCCCTGGAAGCTGGAGTGTCAGGCAATTGTGAGCTTCTAGACACTGGGTGATGGGAGTGGAACTTGAATCCTCTGGAAGAACATCAAGCATCCTTAATGGCTGAGCCATCTCTCCAGCCCCAGTAACAGTTCTGCATATTTTTTGTATTATTAAAGTTTAACTTGTTACACAGCAAAAGGCAACTGAATGTTTAGGAAGTGGAAATATTGTTGGAGTAGGTGTGTCATTGTTGGAGAAAGTATGTCACTGAGGGGTGGGCTTTGAGCTTTTGAAGCCCAAGCCAGGCCCAGCAGCTCACTTTTTTTCTTGTTGCCTGCAGATCCAGATGTAGAACTCTCAGTTTCTTCTCTAGCACCAGATCTGCCTGTGTGCTGCCATGCTCCCCATCATGGCAATAATGGACTAAACCTATGAAACTGTAAGCAAGCCCCAATTAAATACTTTCTTTTATAAGAGTTGCTGTGGTCCATCTCCAGAGAGGCTAGGTAACAAGGAGGGTTCATGGTGGGGGCACCCAGATCTCCTTGGTAAGGGGAAATAGAAGAGATTTTGTGAGTGGACTAAGAACAGGTTGGAATGGGAACATGAGTGATCAAGTTGCCAGGGAGGGGTATCAACAAAATATGGCATATCAAGTTGCAGTAAGACTAAGCACCTCCCCATGTATTAAGGCTGGACAAGGTGACCCAGTATGGGGAGTAGGGACCTGCCCTTTCGTAAACAGAAACAGAGGAAGAGTGCATTGTGGGGTAGGAACAGAGAGAGGATGGGGAGAGGGACTGGGAGGAGAGGAGGAAGGGAAAACTGCAGCTAGGAAATAAAATAAATTTTTAAAAAAGAAAAAAAATTGCTGTTGTCATGTTGTCTCTTCATAAAACACTGACTAAGACAGAAGTTGGTGCCAGGAGTAGTGTATTGCTATGACAGACTTGATCATGATGCTCACTGGAAAATGTGGACTTTGTAACTTTGAGTTAGCAGTTGAATGCTTAAAGCCAGGCTGAAAGTAATGTAGATTATGAGGACCCAGTTCAAGAGATTTCAGAAGAGAAGAATGTTAGTAAGTGGCTTAGAGACTGTTCTTGTGATATTTTGGTCAAGAATGTGGCTAATTTCTGCTCTTATCCAAAAAAAAAAAATCTACCTAAAGCTAAGTCGAAGCACTTTAGATTAATGGTATTGGCAAAGGTGATACTAAGACACAGATTGTGTTGTGTGGTTATTAGCAATCACTCTTTTTTTTTTTTTTTGGTTTTTCGAGACAGGGTTTCTCTGTGTAGCTTTGCGCCTTTCCTGGAACTCACTTGGTAGCCCAGGCTGGCCTCGAACTCAGAGAGATCCGCCTGGCTCTGCCTCCCGAGTGCTGGGACTAAAGGCGTGCGCCACCACCGCCCGGCAGCAATCACTCTTATGCAGATCTGTAAAGGAGCAAGCTGGATAAAGATAAATACAAAACATAAAGTTTGAGGATAAAAGGAGCACCAGCAAGTTTAATGGGGCTAAATCTAGTGTTCAAGGACATAAAAAGGTTAATGAGAAGCCTGAGGCTACATGAAATAAAGGGAGTGGTAATCTCAAGGCAAGACCCCACCCAGCTAAGCTTCCAACTTGTGAAAAGGAATTAAAGAAAAGCTTAAGCACCAAAAGAAACTATTGAAAACAAAAAGCTGGTGAAAATGTATTTGAACTAGGGGGCCAAGTTCTAGCCCCAGAAAGCAGAAGAACTTGGCAGCTTTGGCCATGTGGTTTGGGCTTTAGACTCAAGGATAAAAAGAAAGGATTGTGGAATCTCCTTCTATGACTAAAGAAAGCCTCTGAGGCCAGGCACATGTCAGGGGTGTCCCTAAATGGAGGCCCAGAGAGGCCATTGCATGAAGCTATGAAGGTGAAGCCTGGGTTTCCTTGGAGATCCCAAGATATTAAAGATGCCAGAGTCATGAGATACCTTCCAAGGAGAGCTGCTAACAGGAAGTGGAACCAGCCCAAGAGAAAGAAGTGTGTTGCAGTCAACAAAGCTGAAAGAAGCTGGAGATCTGAAGAGAATTTGGTATCAGACATGGATATGCAGAATTAGGAGCTGTCCTGACAGTTTCAGGTCTTGCTTTGTTCCAGTATTTCCTTACTATGTTCTCTTCCCTCCCTTTTGGAATGATAACACACTTTCTGTGCCCTTGTACGTTGGAAGTATATGATCTGTTTTTGGATTTTGATTTTACAGGGGGTTACTGTTAAGAGATTGCCATGAGTCTCAAAAGAAACTTTTGACTTTGGACTTTTAAACAGTGTTAAGACTGTTACAGACTATAGGGACATTTGAAGTTGGACTGAATGCATTTTTGCATTATGATATTGCTACAAGCATATGGGGGCCAGGGGGTGAAATATGGTAGT